>NW_026061764.1:0-310666 GCF_023897955.1 Schistocerca gregaria | reverse complement strand
AATTACCGTTTTTCTGATTAACGAGATGTAATGGAAATAGCAACTTTAAACTTTGCCTACGTCTCTGTCAGTCGCAAGGAAACTGTATTTGAAGGTGAAAGTGATTTTGTTGACATGTGTGAAAGACATGTTCTGAAATGCAAGTGTTGTTGTTTGGAGAGCACGTCGGTTACGTGTCAGATGTGTAGCTAAGCAGTAATGGGTCGCCATAGCTGCAAATATTAGCCGGTAATATGAAATGTCGTCAGCTGAAGTCTGATTATGCAGACGACCGTAAGGGGGAAGTACTCAAGAGTACCGCTAGGACGCGCCTCTTCAGCTCAGTGGTAGACCACTGGTCTAATAAACCAGGCGTCCTAAGTTCCATCTTCACAGGAGAAAGCTGAATTTTGGAAATCAGTTGCGCGTTGTGGCCGTATTGCAAACAGTATCTGTGATGACGAACAATTAGCGACAGGCGTTTTTTTAAGAATTACTCTCAGATGTGATTAAGGCGAATGGCGCAAATAAAGCATTGGCCAAAGCGGTACAGCATACGTTCTTCGGCGTAACTCGAGAGGGTTGCGCCCTTCGATATTATTGTCGTTAATTTCGAAGTGCTAGGAGATTCAGTGATCGCTGCAGCTGCCGTTGTCCCGAGCCTTTGCCGCCGTTGGTCCCAGCCGCCGCTGCCGCCGCCGCCGCCGCCGCCGGTCTCCCGCCGACGCCGGTTGCCGCCATCGTATCCGGTTCCTGCCGCCGCCGCCGCCGCCGCCGCCGCCGCCGCCGCCGCCGCCGCCGGTCTCCCGCCGACGTCGCCGCCACCGTATCCGGTTCCTGCCGCTGCTGCTGTTGCCGACCGCCGCTGCCGCCGCCGCCGCCGCCGCCGCCGCCGCTCCCTGCCCGTCTTTCTTTCTGTCGTCTCTGCTTACGTCTTACCCTTCCTCTTCGTCAGTCTCTTGTCCTTGTCCTTTGACTGTCCCCTGTTATTTTTCCTCTTTTCCCCTCTCCCACTTATCCTCTCACCATGACAACCCCCACAACTACCGCCACTACCACTGCAATCGTGTACACGTCCCCCTCACTTGCTGCCACCACCATCACGTGGTGTGCTCATTCACCGCCTCCCCCATATATTCCCCCCCTCCTCACTCTTCCCACCCCCGCTCCTTTTGTTGCTCCCTCCCCTGTTCCTACCCCCCATGCCTCACGTGACCCATTCCCTCCCCTCCCACATGTGACTCATGCCACCCCCGTCAGGGTTGTTGCCCGTCGGGCCACCACCCACGCCACACCATCATCATCGTCATCACCATCACCATCACCATCATCATCGCCCTCGCCATCGCCAGTGCCAACCACTGCCACTGCATCTTCTGTGGCGCCAGCTCCAGCGCCAGCACCAGCACCACCACCAGTGCCTGCACCGCCGGTGGGACCTGCCGTCTCCCGCCATCTCCCGGTCGTCCCCATCCCCCACACCTCTTCCCGTCCCTCTCCCGCTGTGAAACGTCCCAGCGGCACCCCAGCCTCTTCTGCTCCCAAGAAGTCGCAGACTCTCCCCCCTCCAACCCCCCAGGATGCCATGGATACCACCTCACCTTCCCTATCTACTCCCTCCTCTACCTCCCCCTCCTACAGGTACCTCCTTTCTCACCCTGATCCCTCTCTCCTGGAGGCCCGCAATCTTACCCTTCTCCTCCGCCAGCACTTCCCCGGAGCCCCGATCTCCCTTCTCACCCCCCGTCGGGACTCCGTCCTGATCACATCCCCCAGCCCCACCCTCCACTCCGACATCCTCTCCCGCATTCCCCTCACCCGGTTTGGTCCCCATGCCTCCCTTGCCCCTGCTCCCCCCCCTCCTCATCCCGACAACCCCAGCCGCCCCGTCGCCCACCGACCCTCACTGCCGTGATCACTCGGCTTAGCCCGATGATCACGGAGGAGGAGGTGTTGGCGGAGCTGAAGGCCCATCCCTATCTAGAGGTTCGAGCTGTCCGCCGGATTCACAATCCAGCCGGCCCCACCCGCCTCATGCGGGTGTTCTCCGAGCATGCTCCCTCCATAGACCTCCTCCTCAAGGAGGGTGCCCTCCTTTTCAACCGCCGTTATAAGGTCGACCCCTCCCGCTCCCCTCCACAGTCCATCCGCTGCCAGAGGTGCTTGCGCTATAATGCACATCCTACATCTGAGTGCCGCGAGGCCCCCGTCTGCCCGCACTGCAAAGAAGCGCACTTCCTCCGGCAGTGCCCCAACCTTCAGTCCCCCCCTCCTGTAACACCTGTAACCTCCAACACCCAACCTACTCCCAAAAGTGCAAGGCCCGACCCCCTCCCTCCGCTCCTGAACTCACTGTCCCTGTCCGCCCCTTGGATGCTCCCACCCCTCCCGGCAATTCCCTCCGTCCCCCCCCCCACAGCTGAGGACATCATCCGCTTTGTAACCGTTGTCCTTCAGAACATCCACCCCTTTCAGCGCCCCCACACCCTCCAGCAGGTATCCCTTGCCGCCCGTTCCGTCTTCCAGCTCAACACTTACGCCACCTACTCCCATAACCAGGCCCATTTTACCTTCTCCCGTCTCGACACCCTCGTCTAAATTCCCACTATGGCGCGACAGCAACGTATCCTGTTTAACAACATCCGTTCCCTTCCTGTCAACAAGAATCTCCTTATGCATACCCTCACCACCCACCGCGTGGATGCCTTCCTCCTAAACGAAACATTTCTCCAGCCCCACCATACTGTCCATACCTCGCCCTACCTCCTTCACCGCTCTGACAACCCCCTCCCGATAGCGCGTGGCGGAGTTGCCATTGGCCACCATCGCCAGATCCCTGTTCGGCTCCAACCCCTCCTTCCCAACCCCACGGAACACCTGATCCTTAGTCTATTCTTCCCCGGCCTCACCGTTACCTGCGCCACCATCTATGTCCGCCCCTCTGCCCCTATTCCTTTTGACTTCCTTTCCCACATCGACCGTACCTTCTCCTCCTACGTGATTGCCGCAGATCTCAATATCCATCGTCGCTCCGCCACCCAGTTACGGCGGTGGCATCGGTTCCTCGCCACCATCCAAGGAGATGTCCTTCCTCTTCCCCAACACACCCGCCCTGAATCCAATACCACACCCGATGTCGTCCTAGCCTCCCCCAATCTCCTTGGCCGCATAGCGGTGTCGTCCTCGACCCTATTGGCAGTGACCATCTCCCTGTCCTTCTTACCATATCAGACGGTCGTCGCCCCCGTCCCAATCCTCGCCTTGACCCTCCCCCCAAGTATGTCCATGATTACTCCCGTGCCGACTGGAATGCATACCGGGATACCCTTACTACCTGGGTCGATAGCCACCCCCTCACCTACCACCGCCCACATGACATAACCCATGCCGCATCCTTTCTCCAGCAGACCTTGTCTGAGGCCGTGGAGGCCCACATCCCTACCGTCGCCATCCACCCGCACCGTCCCACTTTACCCCCACAGGCCGTCCTCCTCCTTCGAGAATCCCGTCGTCTCTACCGTGCCTTCCTCCACACGCGTGACCGGGACATACTACAACGCCACCGGCAACTCCAGAGACACATCCGGAACTTGCTCGCGGCTAAGAAACGCCGGGACTGGCGACAGACATGCACCCGTCTTAATGCTACCCTACCTATTAACTCGTCCAAATACTGGTCAGCCTTCCGCCGCCTTACTGGATCAAAACCCCCCCCTTACTATCCTCTCCTTCATAATGACAATCCCTTTCCTGACAACCTTAGTAAGGCCAGCCATTTTGCCTCCTACCTCACCGATGTCTTTACCATCCCTGACGATCCCCAGTTCGATTATTCCCTCTTCCCCGATGTCCGCGATCGAACTGACACCTCTATCCCTCCACTAGCTCCTGGCTTCCAGTACTTGGACAACATTACACACACTGAACTCAATACCCCTATAACTACTCAAGACATCATCGATATACTCCGCACCAAACGCAACACTGCTCCTGGTCACGACCGTGTTACTTACCGTCACCTCCGTGAAGCTCCCGCCCCCTTCCTCTCCACCCTGGCCAGGCTGTACAATGTGGTCTTGTCCACCGGCTTCTACCCCGACCTGTGGAAAACCTCCCGGATCCTGATGTTCCTCAAACCCGATAAACCACCTTCCGCTGTCTCCTCCTACCGTCCTATAAGCCTTACCTCGGTCTTCAGCAAGGTCCTGGAATCCATTCTAATCCGCCGCATCCACCAGCATCTCCACCGGCACCGCTTCCTTCCCTCCACCCAATGTGGCTTTCGACCATCCTTCTCTGCCGATGACCTTCTCCTTCACCTCACTCACCTCCTCTCCGAACAACTCAACTCCCGTCGCTCCGCCATATTCCTCTCCCTTGACCTTGAACGCGCCTATGACCGAGTGTGGCATTCTGGTCTCCTCTTCAAGCTCCAAACCTATGCTCTTCCTATTAACTACGTCCGTCTGATCGCCTCCTTCATTTCCCACCGCCCTTCCTATGTCACTATCCACAACACTGATTCCTACACCTTCTACCCCTCTGCCGGTGTGCCCCAAGGTTCCGTCCTTTCCCCTCTTCTTTACCTTCTTTATACGGCGGACATGCCTCCACCTGCACCCCCCCTTCACCTTCTCCAGTACGCCGATGACACCGCCTTCCTTGCCCTTGCCCCCACCCTGCAACGCTCCCAACACCTTCTCCAATCCCATCTTGACCGGTTCACCTCTTGGTGTAACCAGTGGTTGCTCAAGGTCAATCCTTCCAAGACCCAGGCAATCATCGTAGGCAAAACCACCCCTTCCTTCCGTCTCCTTGATTTCTATCTTACCATTTATGGCCGTCCTATTAACCTCACACCCACCCTCAAGTACCTTGGCGTCACCCTTGACCGTCGCCTCTCATGGACCCCTCATCTCCGGACAATCCAAGCCAAGGCACGCTCCCGACTCCACCTCCTGAAGCTCCTTTCTGGCCGCACATGGGGTCTGGACCCCTCCACCGTCCTCCACACCTATAAATCTCTCATCCGCCCTATCCTCTGTTATGCCCATCCCGCCTGGATCTCTGCCCCGCCTACCTTTTACAAATCCCTTCAAATCCTTGAACGGCATGCACTCCGCCTCGCCTATCGCATCCGCCTCCCTTCCCCCACGCGGCTCCTCTATGACCTCATCCCCTTCCCACACCTCCTTCTCTTCCTCCAACGGATACGGATCCTCTACACCTCCCGCAAGCTTGATCCTCCCCACCCGCTTGTCTCTTCCATCCTCTCCCACCCCAACCCACTGCCGCGCCTGTACTCCTGTATCCCACCTACTCTCCATCTTCACACTCTCCACACCCTCTCCCAAGGTGGCTTCCGCCGACTCCCCCTCCCGGATGATGCCCTCCTCCCCTCCATCTACCCCTCCTACCAAATTTGAGCCTTGCCTTCCCCTCTCCTCTCATTTTCCTGTGGGCACCCTCTCTCCCTTCTCTCCCTCCCTCTCTCCCTCCTTTCATTTTTACCTCCCCTCCCCCTCTCCCTGGGCTTCCACCCCCCTTTTTTCGTTTTCTCCCATCCTCCTCCCTCCTTCCCTCCCCCTGTTTTTTCCCTTGGCAGGCCCCCAGCTTTTCGGTGTGGACAGTGCCCCTGCAAGCGCCGAAGCCCATCTCCGCAGTGTCCGTGTCTTTCGTCCCGTCTGTGCCTCGAGTGTTTCTTCGTTTTCTGCTCCACCGTTCACCTGTGCTAGTGTTCTCTGTTCCGTGCTGTGCTGCCCGTCTTTTTAAAACTGAAACAGTGCTGCGTCGGTGAACGACTTCATTTCTTTTTATTCTCTGTTGTCTTCTGATTTTTGTCCTCCATGTCTGTGTTTTGAGATTATGTCTTCCTGTTTTTATCTCTTGTATGTTTCTTGTGGCCGAAGAGCGGCATATTAGGCCGCTGCCGGCCTACCTTTGTAGGTATAAAATGACAATAAAAGAAAAAAAAAAAAAAAAAAGAAAAAGGTACAGCATAAGGTGGGACGAGGCAGTCTGAATTACATTTTATAGATGTATTTCTCACATATCTCAGAACCTGTCGTCGTCGTCGTCGTCGTCGTCGTCGTCGTCGTCGTCGCCGCCGCTTCTGCAGAAGTAGCAAATGGCCATCGTAGCAAATGCGGCGAGGGACGCCCTGCCTTCGATTCCGAATGCACAACGTGTGTGGTCTTGTTTCTCAGTCTACATTTGGTCGGTCTCGTAAGAGGTTGAATGTAACGAATGGGTGGGAAAGAGCAAGCGGCAGCGGCTGTGTAGAACGAAAACACACATCCTCAGGGGTGTGAGCGTTTCGATATGAGTCGTATACATGTTATAGTTGGTCGTCAGTGACCGTGTGCCCTAATGGATAAGGCGTCGGACTTCGGATCTGAAGATTACAGGTTCGAATGATGTCACGCTCGTGTTTTTCCAGTTCTGAAAAAGAAACATACCGTTTTAATGTAGCAATTGAGCAGTACGAAACCGTCTGAATGTTGCTGTTGACCATTTTTTGCTTGGAGTTGCTCCTGAGCTTGAAACACACACAAGAAGACCGGTGTTAACTAGCGAAATGGTCGGCACAGTGCCGACACCGCGAGTTTTGACTGGCACTTGCGCATCTAAAACAACGTCGGAAAGTAACTCGTTCGGCTTTTGAGTCACATAAAGTATGTGTGTTAATTTTGACGCCACTAGCTCTGCATGTTGTCATGCAATTTCTTTACCTCTCAGAAATGATTATGACATAAGAGTGAAGTACGTGACGAGTGTGACGTTAGGAAAACATTAGGCAGCCTGGAGAGATTCTGTATGGGACCACCCAACCCAAACGATTACTGTGTGACGTGCTGCCCGGCAGCTATTCACCGAGGTAGCCGGCTAGCTCAGTCGTTAGAGCGTGAGACTCTTAATCCCAGGGTCGTGGGTTCGAGCCACACGCTGGGCGGAACGGAATATTGTTCCGCTGAAGATGTAAATTACCGTTTTTCTGATTAACGAGATGTAATGGAAATAGCAACTTTAATCTTTGCCTAAGTCTCTGTCAGTCGCAAGGAAACTGTATTTGAAGGTGAAGGTGATTTTGTAGACATGTGTGAAAGACATGTTCTGAAATGCAAGTGTTGTTGTTTGGAGGGCACATCGGTTACGTGTCAGATGTGTAGCTAAGCAGTAATGGGTCCCCATAGCTGCAAATATTAGCCGGTAATATGAAGTGTTGTCAGCTGAAGTCTGATTATGGAGACGACCGTAAAGGCGAAGTACTCAAGAGTACCGGTAGGCCGCGCCTCTTTAGCTGAGTGGTAGGGCACTGCTCTAATAAACCAGGGGTCGGAAGTTCCATCCTCACAGGAGAAAGATGAATTTTGGAAATCAGTTGCGCGTTGTGGCCGTATAGCGAACAGCCTCTGTGATGACGAACAATTAGCGACAGGCGTTTTTTTAAGAATTACTCTCAGATGTGATTAAGGCGAATGGCGCAGATAAAGCATTTGCCAAAGCGGTACAGCATAAGGTGGGACGAGGAAGTCTGAATTACATTTTATAGATGTATTTCTCACATATCTCAGAACCTGTCGTCGTCGTCGCAGCCGCCACCGCTTCTGCAGAAGTAGCAAATGGCCATCGTAGCAAATGCGGCGAGGGATGCCCTGCCTTCGATTCCGAATGCACAACGTGTGTCGTCTTGTTTCTCAGTCTACATTTGGTCGGTCTCGTAAGAGGTTGAATGTAACGAATGGGTGGGAAAGAGCAAGGGGCAGCGGCTGTGTAGAACGAAAACACACATCCTCAGGGGTGTGAGCGTTTCGATATGAGTCGTATACATGTTATAGTTGGTCGTCAGTGACCGTGTGCCCTAATGGATAAGGCGTCGGACTTCGGATCTGAAGATTACAGGTTCGAATGATGTCACGCTCGTGTTTTTCCAGTTCTGAAAAAGAAACATACCCTTTTAATGTAGCAATTGAGCAGTACGAAACTGTCTGAATGTTGCTTTTGACCATTTTTTGCTCGGAGTTGCTCCTGAGCTTGAAACACGCACAACAAGACCGGTGTTAACTAGCGAAATGGTCGGCAGAGTGCCGACACCGCGAGTTTTGACTGGCACTTGCACATCTAAAACAACGTCGGAAAGTAACTCGTTCGGCTTTTGAGTCACATAAAGTATGTGTGTTAATTTTGACGCCACTAGCTCTGCATGTTGTCATGCAATTTCTTTACCTCTCAGAAATGATTATGACATTAAAGTGAAGTACGTGACGAGTGTGACGTTAGGAGAACATTAGGCAGCATGGAGAGATTCTGTATGGGACCACCCAACCCAAACGAGTACTGTGTGACGTGCTACCCGGCAGGTACTCACCGCGGTAGCCGGCTAGCTCAGTCGGTAGAGCGTCAGACTCTTAATCTCAAGATCGTGGGTTCGAGCCCCACGCTGTTCGGAACGGAATTTTGTTCCACTGCAGATGGAAATTACTGTTTTTCTGATTAACAAGATGTAATGGAAATAGCAACTTTAAACTTTTCCTACGTCTCTGTCAGTCGCAAGGAAACTGTATTTGAAGGTGAAGGTGATTTTGTAGACATGTGGGAAAGACAAGTTCTGAAATGCAAGTGTTGTTGTTTGGAGAACACATCGGTTACGTGTCAGATGTGTAGCTAAGCAGAAATTCGTCGCCATAGCTGCAAATATTAGCCGGTAATATGAAGTGTTGTCAGCGGAAGTCTGATTATGCAGACGACCGTAAAGGCGAAGTACCCAAGAGTACCGCTAGGCCGCGCCTCTTTAGCTCAGCAGTAGAGCAGTGGTCTAATAAACCAGGGGTCGTAAGCTCCATCCTCACAGGAGAAAGATGAATTTTGGAAATCAGTTGCGCGTTGTGGCCGTATAGCAAACAGTATCTGTGATGACGAACAATTAGCGACAGGCGTTTTTTTAAGAATTACTCTCAGATGTGATTAAGGCGAATGGCGCAGATAAAGCATTTACCAAAGCGGTGCAGCATAAGGTGGGATGAGGCAGTCTGAATTACATTTTGTAGATGTATTTCTCACATATCTCAGAGCCTCTCGCGGTCATCGTCGACGTCGCCGCCGCCGCTTCTGCAGAAGTAGCAAATGGCGATCGTAGCAAATGCGGCGAGGGACGCCCTGCCTTCGATTCCGAATGCACAAAGTGTGTGGTCTTGTTTCTCAGTCTATATTTGGTCGGTCTTGTAAGAGGTTGTATGTAACGAGTGGGTGGGAAAGAGCAAGCGGCAGCGGCTGTGTAGAACGAAAACACAAATCCTCAGGGTGTGAGCGTTTCGAGATGAGTCGTATACAAGTTATAGTTGGTCGTCAGTGACGGTGTGGCCTAATGGACAGTCTGCCTACGGCAGCGGTGGTGAGCGGACCTCCAGGGCCAGCGCGCTGTGGCAGGAAGTGTTTACGTCAGGCGGTGAGTCGCGTGCTTACAGCGTCTGCTTATTAGTATTCGTTCCGTTCTGTAGGATCTGATATGGAATTATGAATCCGACTAACAGGAAAGATACCTTGAAGTTTACCTTTGATAGGAACTTTTCGAAACCAAATTCGTTTGAAGTTGAAGCATGGTTAGAGGAAACAGCTAAGATTACTTTTGATGACATTGTAGGGATAAATTTCTCTATCGTGACTAGTGTTGTTTATGTGAAATTAACGTCCTCTGAAATGTGTGATAGAATTGTGGAGTCCAGTGGAGGTGTACTGAAGTTTAAACATATAGATGGTACCGTCAGTGACGTCAGCATTACGCATGCTGGAATGGGCATCCGAACGGCACGTATTTTCGAACTCCCGTTTGAAATATCAGCCGCGCAAATAAATTCTGCATTAACACCTTACGGGAGGGTCATTAACAATTTTGCGGAGCGTTGGTCCAAAGCCCACAAATTTCCGGTGCTTAACGGCGTCAGGCAGGTTAAGATCGATCTACAGAAGCACATACCTTCATATATTTACGTAGGTGGACATCGCGGAATTGTCATATATGATGGGCAGCCAAAAACGTGTGCCGGCTGTGGTGCGCCCGGCCACGTGCGCTCTGAATGTATACAAAGACGCGTGACGCAGATACCTGTCGGTGAAGCCGCTAGCCCCCCTGTGACGACGGCACTGCCACTGACATACGCTGCCGCGGCTTGTGGTCTTCCACCCGCGACCCCGGCTGTAGATGCCCCTCTTTTGAATGATGTTTTGGCCGATAACGTCAAAGAACCGAGTGCTGACGCGGCACCGCCGCTACCACACTCAGCGATGGAGGTAACGACGGATGACTCCCCAGTGGTTGATGTCACTGGTACTGAGGATGAAGCAGACGCTGTGTTCCCGGCGGATCAACCCCAGAGTCAATGTAACGAGACGTCGGACTTCGGATCTGAAGATTACAGGTTCGAATGCTGTCACGCTAGTGTTTTTCCAGTTCTGAAAAAGAAACATACCGTTTTAATGTATCAATTGAGCAGTACGAAACCGTCTGAATGTTGCTGTTGACCATTTTTTGCTTGGAGATGCTCTTGAGCTTGAAACACACACAACAAGACCGGTGTTAACTAGCGAAATGGTCGGCAGAGTGCCGACACCGCGAGTTTTGACTGGCACTTGCACATCTAAAACAACGTCGGAAAGTAACTCGTTCGGCTTTTGAGTCACATAAAGTATGTGTGTTAATTTTGACGCCACTAGCTCTGCATGTTGTCATGCAATTTCTTTACCTCTCAGAAATGATTATGACATAAAAGGAAGTTCGTGACGAGTGTGACGTTAGGAAAACTTTAGGCAGCATGGAGAGATGCTGTATGGGAAAACCCAACCCAAACGAGTACTGTGTGACGTGCTACCCGGCAGGTATTCACTGAGGTAGCCGGCTAGCTCAGTCGGTAGAGCGTCAGTCTCTTAATCCCAGGATCGTGGGTTCGAGCCACACGCTGTGCGGAACTCAATTTTGTTCCGCTGCGGATGTAAATAACCGTTTTTCAGATTAACGAGATGTAATGGAAATAGCAACTTTAAACTTTGCCTACGTCTCTGTCAGTCGCAAGGAAACTGTATTTGAAGGTGAAGGTATTTTGTAGACATGTGTGAAAGACATGTTCTGAAATGCAAGTGTTGTTGTTTGGAGAGCACATCGGTTACGTGTCAGATGTGTAGCCAAGCAGTAATGGGTCGCCATAGCTGCAAATATTAGCCGGCAATATGAAGTGTTGTCAGCTGAAGTCTGATGATGCAGACGCCCATAAGGACGAAGTACCCAAGAGTACCGCTAGGCCGCGCTTCTTTAGCTCAGCGGTAGAGCAGTGGCCAAATAAACCAGGGGTCGTAAGTTCCATCCTAACAGGAGAAAGATGAATTTTGGAAATCAGTTGCCCGTTGTGGCCGTATAGCAAACAGTATCTGTGATGACGAACAATTAGCGACAGGCGTTTTTTAAAGAATGACTCTCAGATGTGATTAAGGCGAATGGCGCAGATAAAGCATTTACCAAAGCGGTACAGCATAAGGTGGGACGAGGCAGTCTGAATTACATTTTATAGATGTATTTCTCACATATCTCAGAGCCTGTCGTCGTCGCCGCCGCTTCTGCAGAAGTAGCAAATGGCGATCGTAGCAAATGCGGCGAGGGACGCCCTGCCTTCGATTCCGAATGCACAAAGTGTGTGGCCTTGTTTCTCAGTCTATATTTGGTCGGACTCGTAAGAGGTTGAATGTAACGAATGCGTGGGAAAGAGCTAGCGGCAGCGGCTGTGTAGAACGAAAACACAAATCCTCAGGGGTGTGAGCGTTTCGAGATGAGTCGTATACATCAATAATAATAATTATACAATGTTAACCCACTTCCTTAATAGCATTAGTGGGTCATAATATTAATACATTTATTACTATTACAATGCAGCATACTACAAAATATGATGTGCTACAGGTTACTACAACAATGGGCACTGCACCAACTATCCCTACTACTTAAGAAACTATTACTGTCACTAATTGCTAATTTCTACACCTGCAGCGTCACATAGGTGCCAGTAGAATATATAAACCTACTTTGCAAGCCTTGCTCTTCGAGCTAACCCCAAAGAGCTTGCCCCTGGCACTGGGCTGGCCAAGATGTTAACTCGCTGCAGTTCCCTAACCTAACATAATATCCTATTCTAAGTCCTACGAAACTAACTTATCCTAAGTCAAATCCGGTGCATCTCTAAGTCGGTGAGATTGACCCCTCCTCCCCCTAATCCTGCGCGCGGCGGATCCCAACTGAGATGTGAAGTCGGCCAGTCCGCGCGCTGGCGGTATGGGAAAAGGGATCCAGACAATATCGGTGTTCTTTTTCGCATTCTTAGTTTATCTCCCTCAGATATTCATTTAGCACTTTCCGTGATACCTCGTTGGCCAGAGTATTAATCATCTGAAAAGTGTCTTCACGTCTGAGGAGTTGATACGTGTCATGGTTCGGAAGTCCGTCTCGAAGTGTGGTCGCTACATCATTGAAGAGAGGGCACTCGTAAATCACATGATCCGGAGTGCCTTCCGGCGCGCCACAGTCACACGTGGGCGTAGCCCTCTTCCCAAACCGACATAAGTATGTCGGGTAGGGTCCATGACCAGTGAGAAAATGGATCAGTCCCCGTGTTGGCTGAAAGTGCTTCATTTCTAAACGCTCCCTCACGTTCGGCAAGAACTGAAAGGTTCTGCGACCGGTTTCTTCTGTCTCCCAGGACCCCTGCCAAAGTTCTTCCCCCCTTCTTCTAATCCCCCTTTTGTCCTCTACCCTCACACCCATGATTTCTTCTATTTTCCCCTGGTTCCCTTTTTTCGTCCAATACCAGGCTGCTTGCTCCCTAATCTTGATGTCAAGTGGGCAGAGCCCCATTATGTCTAATAGGGCCCCTCCTGGAGATGTTCTATAAGCGCCCACAGATCTTAGAACCATGCTTCTCTGAACCCTTCTCACTGCCATGGCGGGCACAACGCTCGTGAGTCTGTGCGCCCAGACCCCGGAGCCGTAACCCACTACTGAAGTTAAGATACTATTGTTGTAAAGTTTAATGAGATGTGGAGGTAGGTGAAATCTTTTGTGTCCTATGGAAATGAGGTTGTTTAATATTTGCAGAGCTTTTTGGGTTACAGTTTCAATGTGTTTTCCGAAGTTCCATTTCTCATCAATGATGACTCCTAGGTAACGTGTGTCTCGTCTTCGCAGTACCGGTGTGCCGTCAATTCTGACCGTGGGGTTCCTGATTAGTTGTCCTTTAAGTAGTAAGTATGTCGATTTGCTTGGTGATACGGTCATTTTCGTGGTGTGGCACCACTGTAGGAGTCTGTCTATTGCTCTCTCTATTTTAGGTTCTATGTCCTCTCGGCTACGGCCACCGACCATCAGGAGGAGGTCATCAGCGTAGGCTATCACCTCTAGCACATCCTCACTTCGTTGCAGGCTGTCTAGTAATGGCTCCATGTGGATGTCCCAAAAGGGCGGCCCTAGGACCGATCCTTGGGGACATCCTTTCGTGACAGCTTTCCCTACCCTTTCGCTAGGGGATGATAGCCAGACCTCCCGATCCTCACAGTAGCTCCTCAGGCAGCCATATAGCGGCCCTGGACACTCTTTCTCCCGCAAGCAGGAGAAGAGCGAGGGCCACCACAGGCGGTCGAAGGCGCCACTGATGTCCACCATGATGCCCACCACGTATTTGTGTTGGGTCGAGCCACAGACCTCGGCCGCCAGGGCGATTGCATCAGATGCCGACCGCCCCGGCCTGAAACCGAATTGCCTGCTGCTCATCCCGCACAATACTCTGTGTGCTGCCAATCTGTCAGCCAACAGTTTTTCCAAGATTTTTCCAAACAAATCTAACAGGCAGATCGGCCTGTACGACTTTACTTCTGCAGGATCCTTGTCCGGTCCCTTCTTAATAATGACGACGTTCCCAGTTTTCCACCTTCTTGGGAACTGTTGTTGCCTCAGGCAATCATTATAGAGGTGGGTAAGCGGCGCAACCAGCTGGGGTGCCAGGAATTGCACCACCTCCGCCACAATGCCGTCTGGCCCAGGAGCTTTGCCTCTTTTAAGTTGCTTTATGTTGGTCGCCACCTCCTCTTCTGAGAAGGGGTAGACCGCCGTGTCATTATTATATATTTCACGGTCTTGTTCTCGCAATTGCCGCTGTCCCTCTGTCTCCCCATCCGCATTGTCATCAGGCAGCAGGGACCGGAGGAGGACCCCAGCAGTCTCCTGCCAGGACTCCGTCATCCTGTCCCCGTGCCTGACTGTAGATAGCTCCATAGGAGAGCGGATTTTCTCCCTGACTAATTTATAGGGGAGTCCCCATGGATCCAGTGCTAGCTGGCTGAGCACATAGTGTTCCCAGCTTCGCCTTCTGACTTCGCGTAGTTTACTCTGGAACCTCTGTTTTGCCTCCCTGTACTGCAATTGCCACCTTTGTCTCTCCTGCCAGACGACACTGCGCTGGTAGTGCCTCCTTAGCCTCCTGACAGATTGGCGTAGATCTTCCAGTTCAGGCGTCCACGGTGACGGAGAAGCCGCCATGGCCTTCCTCCTGATCGGTACAGCAGCCCTCACCGCCCTGGTTACTGCAGTTACTAGTTCATCTGCTCTGTTGTCTACGTTTATGTCTTGTTGTATGTCATCTTCCGGTAATGGAGGAATGTCGCAATCCCTCGCCAGCCGTTCCCAGTCAGCTTTCCTGTAGTTAAATTGTATTTCCCACCCCATGGCCTAGCGGCACTCTCTCTCCCCTACTGTGAAAGTTATTAAGTTATGGTCGCTAGTGGTGGCGTTTCCTATTACTTTCCAATTTTGTATGATGTTTGTTACATTTGGTGTCACGAGAGTGACATCAATATTTGTACCCTGCCCTCCTCCTGCCGTGTAGGTAGGAGGATTACCAGGCCTGTTGGCCACCACGAGTTGCGACGCCATAATGTATTCTTCCACCTTTTCTCCATTTGCGTCTCTTGTGCCACTGAACCATAGGGGGGACTTGGCATTAATATCAGCTGTTATTACAATTTTCCTTCCTCGCAACGCCGTGGTCACCCTCATCAGGTGGTCTAGGTGTATTTCGATGTCATCTCCATACTGGAAGTACATATTAATGATGGTGATGATTCCTGCTGGAGATTGGAGCTCCACGACGTTGCAATGGGGAGTTGTAAACTGAGAGAGTGGTAACTCTCATGAGTTTGTTTGTAATTATAATTGCCGCCCTTGGGTCTTCTCCTCTGCTGATTACTTGCCATGTGGCGGCAGCAAATGCGACTTTCCCAGCTTGGGAGTACGGCTCCTGCAGACAGAGCACATCCAATCTCCTCTCCTCCACCTCCCTTCGGAGTTCCTGCATCACAAGTCGACTATTGTGAGTGTTTAGTTGTCCTATGTTTATTTTGGTCATTATGGAAAGTAGGTGTGTACTCGGTCATGTGGCCAGGTCTTAGTCCAGTCGAACGCAATTCGTCCGTTTGCCAATACTGCCTGTTCATAGATGTCGTTTAGGTCGAATTTCTCGCCCCTTCTTTCAAACACCTTTCTTAACAAGTCTCGCAGGGCTCCAAAGTCAGTGGGGAGATTCACTGATTTTAGTTGAATTCTGTCCACAGCCTCCATCACCGAGAAGGTTATCTTTCGTCCCTCTTCGTGTCCTACACGAACCACATGTCTCAGGGCAGTGGTCAGGGTAGCCGGCTGCTCAAGTCTTGCTAATTGCATGGTGTACTCCAAGTTGGGGTACACTCTTACAGGGTCCACAGGTGGTAGTCTAACCACTGGAGTACCCTGTGTGGGAGAACTTGTACTAGAGCTACTGGTTACCAAGTTTTCCTGTATTGGTTGAATGACTTTTTTCTGCTCCTCTCTGGAAACTGCCACAGCCACAGGATGCCCTTGCCGTTTCTGGTGTTCTGTCGGCTCTGCTCCCCGGCTTTCGGAGGAGGGAGCTGCAGCTATGGGGGGGTCTGTCTGTATTGCCGTATTTATCATATAGATCTCAGTCTGTGTGGCTCTGTTTTCAGTTTTCTCGGTGCTCGTAAGCGACCTTAAGAACAACTTAAATTTGTTAGCCCTCATAGCATCCCTCCTCCTTTTGCTCGGGGACTTATGTTTCGGCATCCTGTTCAGTATGCCGGGCTCACCCATAATCAATCCTGGAAATCAGTCTTTGTTCAAGCATCCTGAATGTTGGGCAGTTTCGACCTGTGGCTCCGCATGATTTCTTGCCTCGGTTCCTGCATGGTATGCAGATTGCCGCTGCCTTGCAGTCTTTACGGTTGTGACCGTTCTCTCCACATTTTGTGCAGGCCGACTCCCTGGTGCACAGCCTGAGAATGTGGTCCAAGTCGCCACAGTTGTGGCAACGAGGTACCACGACATAGTCCCTAGTGTTGATGGCATGAAAGCCGACATATATTTTGCCCATAGTCGTAATGCTTTTCCACATCTGCGCTGTAACCTCAGCGACGTGATGTACCACATCTCGACCCCGTGGACCTGTCTTGAATCTGAGTTTAAAACAGTCTTTGAACTCTTCTTCACTCAGATGCTCAAAGTTTTGTTTTCTGATTGTGTCGCATAACTCTTCATTGGTCATTACTGTTGGAACATCGTACAGAATCACGAGAGGGTTTCTTTTCCTTGGAGGCTCACACTTGATCACTGAATTTAGTTTCTGGTTCATCAATATTTTTTCTTTATCCTCTTCGGATGCGACTTCCACTATTACTGAATTCTTGCTTGGTTTAATTCTTTTGATCTTTATTTTCTCTTTTACAGGGTCCACAGTAGTCGTGAATAGCTCCTGGATTATTTTAACGCTTGTGTCTTGGCCCGGCAGGGTCCTCAAGAAGACTGCCGTATCTGGCCTCTTTGTCACCTTATCTATGGTATCTCTGGTCGTGTTGGGCTTCGTGGGAGCTTGCGCTGCCACGGCAGCCCAGGTTTTAACTGGCTGTTTCCTCAATCGATTGTTCTCTTTTTCTAGTTCTTCCACCCTTCCTTCCAATTTTGCGTGGGCAATGGCCCATGCAGCCAATTCATTTTTGATTGTTGAAAGTTCTGCTTGACATATTTTTCCGTTTTTAATGTTTTGCTCCATGAGCAACGTGATTCTTGCTAGTCTCTGCGTCACTGTTTCATTTTCGGCCTGTCCCGACTCGTCCTGAGGAGAGGGATCAGGCGGCGCAAAAGAAGCCCGTTGAGGCGCACTCGAGTCACTCGTATTGGTTGTCGCCATGATTATACGAGTGATAAAAGAGATGGGAGCCCGTCTCTTGCCCCGGACCGGCTCCTCTGGCATGGGGGGGGACTTCTTGCAGCTCGCCCACCGACCTCGCCCCAAGGTCAAGGGCACTCCCGAGCTGCCGGGTTCAGCGCGCCGTCGCCAGCGCACTGGTCCCCATCGATGGCTCCGTCATCGGCGATTTCACGCGACGCTCTCCGGCAACTGCACCCCGCACTCCGGAGAGGCGGATGCACCTCTCGCCCTTCGCTGCCTACTAGCACGAGTTTCCACCTTTCGGCCAAGGACCCACTCCTACTCAGGTGGCGGGCCGGTCCCCCAGACGTTCGGCGGTCTGGACCCAGTTAACCTGGCCCAGGCGATGTCACCACCTCCTGGGTTTGGCAGAACACGCCCCGGTTACCCAGGGGCGCGGCGAAGCACCCTTGCCGACTCGCGCCGCGATCCCACGCCGACAAACGAAGTCGCCGGCATGCAGAGCTCCTGCTGGTCTGGGCCCTGCGAACAGAAAGGGACAGATGTTCGTCCCTCGACACAGCTCCCCCTGTGCCACGCACCCTTCGCTTTCGCATCGGGTTGGGTCGCAGCTCTTCCTTTTGTCGCAAGGCACACCCGGGCAAGAACGAGAAATGCCGAGCTTAACGTCTGGCACCACTTGAAGGCGGAAAGAGCCACTTGAGGAGGTGAGGCTATACATGACGCATCACTTCCCCTGTGGGCACGTCCGACTGGAAGCGATACGCCCCAGTGCGAACCTCTGTGCCTTACGGCGCGCTGGCGCGGACTGGCCAACGCCAAAACGCACCGCGAGACGACAGGTCCCACGCCAGTCGTATACATGTGATGGTTGGTCGTCAGTGACCGTGTGGCCTAATGGATAAGGCGTCGGACTTCGTATGTGAAGATTACAGGTTCGAATGATGTCACGCTCGTGTTTTTCCAGTTCTGAAAAAGAAACATACCGTTTTAATGTAGCAATTGAGCAGTACGAAACCGTCTGAATGTTGCTGTTGACCATTTTTTGCTTGGAGATGCTCTTGAGCTTGAAACACACACAACAAGACCGGTGTTAACTAGCGAAATGGTCGGCAGAGTGCCGACACCGCGAGTTTTGACTGGCACTTGCACATCTAAAACAACGTCGGAAAGTAACTCGTTCGGCTTTTGAGTCACATAAAGTATGTGTGTTAATTTTGACGCCACTAGCTCTGCATGTTGTCATGCAATTTCTTTACCTCTCAGAAATGATTATGACATAAAAGTGAAGTACGTGACGAGTGTGACGTTAGGAAAACATTAGGCAGCATGGAGAGATTCTGTATGGGACCACCCAACCCAAACGAGTACTGTGTGACGTGCTACCCGGCAGTTACTCACCGAGGTAGCCGGCTAGCTCAGTCGGTAGAGCGTCAGACTCTTAATCCCAGGGTCGTGATTTCGAGCCACACGCTGGACGGAACTCAATTTCGTTCCGCTGCGGATGTAAATAACCGTTTTATAGATTAACGAGATGTAATGGAAAAAGCAACTTTAAACTTTGCCTACGTCTCTGTCAGTCGCAAGGAAACTGTATTTGAAGGTGAAGGTATTTTGTAGACATGTGTGAAAGATATGTTCTGAAATGCAAGTGTTGTTGTTTGGAGAGCACATCTGTTACGTGTCAGATGTGTAGCCAAGCAGTAATGGGTCGCCATAGCTGCAAATATTAGAAGCTAATATGAAGTGTTGTCAGCTGAAGTCTGATGATGCAGGCGACCGTAAGGCCGAAGGACGCAAGAGTACCGCTAGGCCGCGCCTCTTTAGCTCAGCGGTAGAGCAGTGGCCAAATAAACCAGGGATCGTAAGTTCCATCCTAACAGGAGAAAGATGAATTTTGGAAATCAGTTGCGCGTCGTGACCGTATAGCAAACAGTATCTGTGATGACGAACACTTAGCGACAGGCGTTTTTTAAAGAATGACTCTCAGATGTGATTAAGGCGAATGGCGCAGATAAAGCATTTACCAAAGCGGTACAGCATAAGGTGGGACGAGGCAGTCTGAATTACATTTTATAGATGTATTTCTCACATATCTCAGAGCCTCTCGCGGTCGTCGTCGTCGTCGCCGCCGTTGCCGCTTCTGCAGAAGTAGCAAATGGCGATCGTAGCAAACCCGGCGAGGGACGCCCTGCCTTCGATTCCGAATGCACAAAGTGTGTGGTCTTGTTTCTCAGTCTATATTTGGTCGGTTTCGTAAGAGGTTGAATGTAACGAGTGGGTGGGAAAGAGCAAGCGGCAGCGGCTATGTAGAACGAAAACACAAATCCTCAGGGGTGTGAGCGTTTCGAGATGAGTCGTATACATGTGATATTTGGTTGTCAGTGACCGTGTGGCCTAATGGATAAGGCGTCGGACTTCGGATCTGAAGATTACAGGTTCGAATGCTGTCACGCTCGTGTTTTTCCAGTTCTGAAAAGGAAACATACCGTTTTAATGTAGCAATTGAGCAGTATGAAACCGTCTGAATGTTGCTGTCGACCATTTTTTGTTTGGAGATGCTCTTGAGCTTGAAACACACACAACAAGACCGGTGTTAACTAGTGAAATGGTCGGCAGAGTGTCGAGACCGTGAGTTTTGACTGGCACTTGCACATCTAAAACAACATCGGAAAGTAACTCGTTCGGCTTTTGAGTCGCATAAAGTATGTGTGTTAATTTTGACACCACTAGCTCTGCATGTTGTCATGCAATTTCTTTACCTCTCAGAAATGATTATGACATAAAAGTGAAGTACGTGACGAGTGTGACGTCAGGAAAACATTAGGCAGCATGGAGAGATTCTGTATGGGACCACCCACCCTAAACGAGTACTGTGTGACGTGCTACCCGGAGGTATTCACCGAGGTAGCCAGCTAGCTCATTCGGTAGAGCGTCAGACTCTTAATCCCAGTGTCGCGGGTTCGAGCCACACGCTTGGCGGAATGGAATTTTGTTCCGCTGCAGATGTAAATTACCGTTTTTCTGATGAACGAGATGTAATGGAAATAGCAACTTTAAACTTTGCCTACGTCTCTGTCAGTCGCAAGGAAACTGTATTTGAAGGTGAAGGTGATTTTGTAGACATGTGTGAAAGACATGTTCTGAAATGCAAGTGTTGTTGTTAGGAGAGCACATCTGTTACGTGTCAGATGTGTAGCCAACCAATAATGGGTCGCCATAGCTGCAAATATTTGCCGGTAATATGAAGTGTTGTCAGCTGAAGTCTGATGATGCAGAGGACCGTAAGGACGAAGTACCCAAAAGTAGCGCTACGCCGCGCCTCTTTAGCTCAGTGGTAGAGCACTGCTCTAATTAACCAGGTGTCGTAAGTTCCATCCTCACAGCACAAAGATGAATTTTGGAAATCAGTTGCGCGTCGTGGCCGTATAGCAAACAGTATCTGTGATGTCGAACAATTAGCGACAGGCGTTTTTTTAAGAATTACTCTCAGATGTGATTAAGGCGAATGGCACAGATAAGGCATTTGCCAAAGCGTTACAGCGTAAGGTGGGACGAGGCAGTCTGAATTACATTTTATAGATGTATTTCTCACATATCTCTGAGCCTCTCGTCGTCATCGTCATCGTCATCGTCGTCGTCGTCGTCGTCGTCGTCGTCGTCGCCGCCGCTTCTGCAGAAGTAACAAATGGCCATCGTAGCAAATGCGGCGAGGGACGCCCTGCCTTCGATTCCGAATGCACAATGTGTGTGGTCTTTTTTCTCAGTCTATATTTGGTCTGTCTCTTAAGAGGTTGAATGTAACGTATGGGTGGGAAAGAGCAAGGGGCAGCGGCTGTGGAGAACGAAAACACAAATCCTCAGGGGTGTGAGCGTTTCGAGATAAGTCGTATACATTTATAGATGGTCGTCCGTGACCGTGTGGCCTAATGGATAAGGCGTCGGACTTCGGATCTGAAGATTACAGGTTCAAATGCTGTCACGCTCATGTTTTTGCAGTTCTGAAAAAGAAACATACCGTTTTAATGCAGCAATTGAGCAGTACGAAACCGTCTGAATGTTGCTATTGACCATTTTTTGCTTGGAGATGCTCTTGAGCTTTAAACACACACAACAAGACCGGTGTTAACTAGCGAAATGGCTGGCAGAGTGCCGACACCACGAGTTTTGACTGGCACTTGCACATCTAAAACAACGTCGGAAAGTAACTCGTTCGGCTTTTGAGTCACATAAAGTATGTGTGTTAATTTTGACGCCACTAGCTCTGCATGTTGTCATGCAATTTCTTTACCTCTCACAAATGATTATGACATAAAAGTGAAGTACGTGACGAGTGTGACGTTAGGAAAACATTAGGCAGCATGGAGAGATTCTGTATGGGACCACCCAACCCAAACGAGTACTGTGTGACTTACTACCAGGCAGGTATTAAGCGAGGCAGCCGGCTAGCTAAGTCGGTAGAGCGTGAGACTCTTAATCCCAGGATTGTAGGTTCCAGCCCCACGCAGGGCGGAAATGGATTTTGTTCCGCTGCAGATGTAAATTACCGTTTTTCTGATTACCGTGGTATAATGTAAATAGCAACTTTAAACTTTGCCTACGTCTCTGTCAGTCGCAAGCAAAATGTATTTGAAGGTGAAGGTGATTTTGTAGACATGTGTGAAAGACATGTTCTGAAATGCAAGTGTTGTTGTTTGGAGAGCACATCGGTTACGTGTCAGATGTGTAGCCAAGCAGTAATGGGTCACCATAGCTGCAAATATTAGCCGGTAATATGAAGTGTTGTCAGCTGAAGTCTGATGATGCAGAGGACCGTAAGGCCGAAGTACGCAAGAGTAGCACTAGGCCGCTCCTCTTTAGCTCAGTGGTAGAGCACTGCTCTAATAAACCAGGGGTCGTAAGTTCCATCCTCACAGGAGAAAGATGAATTTTGGAAATCAGTTTCGCGTCGTGGCCGTATAGAAAACATTATCTGTGATGACGAACAATTAGCGACAGGCGTTTTATGAAAAATTACTCTCAAATGGGATTAAGGCGAATGGCGCAGATAAAGCATTTGACAAAGCGGTACAGCATAAGGTGGGACGAGGCAGTCTGAATTACATTTTATAGATGTATTTCTCACATATCTCAGAGCCTCTCGCAGTCGTCGTCGGAGTCGTCTTCGTCGTCGCCGTCGCCGCCGCCGCCGCCGCCGCCTCTGCAGATGTAGCAAATGGCCATCGTAGCAAATGCGGCGAGGGACGCCCTGCCTTCGATTCCGAATGCACGAAGCGTGTGGTCTTGTTTCCCAGTCTATATTTGGTCGGTCTCGTAAGAGGTTGAATGTAACGAATGGGTGGGAAAGAGCAAGGGGCAGCGACTGTGTAGAACGAAAACACAAATCCTCAGGGGTGTGAGCGTTTCGAGATGAGTCGTATACATGTTATAGTTGGTCGTCAGTGACCGTGTGGCCTAATGGAAAAGGCGTCGGACTTCGGATCTGAAGATTACAGGTTCGAATGCTGTCACGCTCGTGTTTTTCCAGTTCTGGAAAAGAAACATACCCTTTTAATGTAGCAATTGAGCAGTACGATACCGTCTGAGTGTTGCTGTTGACTATTTTTTGCTTGGAGATGCTCTTGAGCTTGAAACACACACAGCAAGACCGGTGTTAACTAGCGAAAAGGTTGGCAGAGTGCCGACACCGCGAGTTTTGACTGGCACTTGCACATCTAAAACAACGTCGAAAAGTAACTCGTTCGGCTTTTGAGTCACATCAAGTATGTGTGTTAATTTTGACGCCACTAGCTCTGCATGTTGTCATGCAATTTCTTTACCTCTCAGAAATGATTATGACATAAAAGTGAAGTACGTGACGAGTGTGACGTCAGGAAAACATTAGGCAGCAAGGAGAGATTCTGTATGGAACCACCCAACCCAAACGAGTAAGGTGTGACTTACTACCAGGCAGGTATTAAGCGAGGCAGCCGGCTAGCTAAGTCGGTAGAGCGTGAGACTCTTAATCCCAGGATTGTAGGTTCCAGCCCCACGCAGGGCGGAACGGAATTTTGTTCCGCTGCAGATGTAAATTACCGTTTTTCTGATTAACGCGATGTAATGGAAATAGCAACTTTAAACTTTGCCTACGTCTCTGTCAGTCGCAAGGAAACTGTATTTGAAGGTGAAGGTGATTTTGTAGACATGTGTGAAAGACATGTTCTGAAATGCGAGTGTTGTTGTTAGGAGAGCACATCGGTTACGTGTCAGATGTGTAGCCAAGCAGTAATGGGTCGCCATAGCTGCAAATATTAGCCGGTAATATGAAGTGTTGTCAGCTGAAGTCATATGATGCAGAGGACCGTAAGGCCGAAGTGCGCAAGAGTAGCACTAGTCCGCTCCTCTTTAGCTCAGTGGTAGAGCACTGCTCTAATAAACCAGGGGTCGTAAGTTCCATCCTCACAGGAGAAAGATGAATTTTGGAAATCAGTTTCGCGTCGTGGCCGTATAGCAAACAGTATTTGTGATGACGAACAATTAACGACAGGCGTTTTTTTAAGAATTTCTCTCAGATGTGATTAAGGCGAATGGCACAGATAAAGCATTTGCCAAAGCGGTACAGCATAAGGTGGGACGAGGCAGTCTGAATTACATTTTATAGATGTATTTCTCACATATCTCAGAGCCTCTCGCGGTCGTCGTCGTCGTCGTCGTCGTCGTCGTCGTCGCTGCCGCTTCTGCAGAAGTAGCAAATGGCCATCGTAGCAAATGCGGCGAGGGACGCCCTGCCTTCGATTCCGAATGAACAAAGTGTGTGGTCTTGTTTCCCAGTCTATATTTGGTCGGTCTCGTAAGAGGTTGAATGTAACGAATGGGTGGGAAAGAGCAAGGGGCAGCGGCTGTGTAGAACGAAACCACAAATCCTCAGGGTGTGAGCGTTTCGAGATGAGTCGTATACATGTAACTGTTGGTCGTCAGTGACCGTGTGGCCTAATGGAGAAGGCGTTAGACTTCGGATCTGAAGATTACAGGTTCGAATGCTGTCACGCTCGCGTTTTTCCAGTTCTGAAAAAGAAACATACCGTTTTAATGTAGCAATTGAGCAGTACGAAACCGTCTGAATGTTGCTGTTGACCATTTTTTGCTTGGAGATGCTCTTAAGCTTGAAGTCACACAACAAGACCTGTGTTAACTAGCGAAATGGTCGGCAGAGTGCCGACACCACGAGTTTTGACTGGCACTTGCACATCTAAAACAACGTCGGAAAGTAACTCGTTCGGCTTTTGAGTCACAAAAGGAATGTGTGTTAATTTGGCGCCACTAGCTCTGCGTGTTGTCATGCAACTTCTTTTCCTCTCAGAAATTATTATGACATAAAAGTGAAGTACGTGACGAGTGTGACGTTAGGAAAACATTAGGCATCATGGAGAGATTCTGTATGGGACCACCCAACCCAAACGAGTACTGTGTGACGTGCTACCTGGCCGGTATTAACCGAAGCAGCTGGCTAGCTAAGTCGGTAGAGCGTGAGACTCTTAATCCAAGGGTTGTGGGTTCGAGCTAGACGCTGGGCGGAACCGAATTTTGTTCCGCTGCAGATGTAAATTACCGTTTTTCTGATTAACGTGAGGTAATGTAAATAGCAACTTTAACATTTGCCTACGTCTCTGTCAGTCGCAAGGAGACTGTATTTGAAGGTGAAGGTGATTTTGTAGACATGTGTGAAAGACATGTTCTGAAATGCAAGTGTTGTTGTTTGGAGAGCACATCGGTTACGTGTCAGATGTGTAGCCAAGCAGTAATGGGTCGCCATAGCTGCAAATATTAGAAGCTAATATGATGTGTTGTCAGCTGAAGTCTGATGATGCAGGCGACCGTAAGGCCGAAGTACGCAAGAGTACCGCTAGGCCGCGCCTCTTTAGCTCAGTGGTAGATCACTGGTGTAGTAAACCAGTGGTGGTAAGTTCCATCCTCAGAGGAGGAAGACGAATTTTGGAAATCAGTTTTGCGTCGTGGCCGTATAGCAAACAGTATCTGTGATGACGAACAATTAGCGTCAGGCGTTTTATTAAGAATTACTCTCAGATGTGATAAAGGCGAATGGCGCAGATAAAGCCTTTGCCAAAGCGGTACAGCATAACGTGGGACGACTCAGTCTGAATTACATTTTATAGATGTATTTCTCACATATCTCAGAGCCTCTCGCGGTCGTCGTCGTCGTCGTCGTCGTCGTCGTCGTCGTCGTCGTCGTCGTCGTCGCCGCCGCCGCCGCTTCTGCAAAAGTAGCAAATGGCCATCGTAGCAAATGCGGCGAGGGATGCCCTGCCTTCGATTCCGAATGCACAAAGTTTGTGGTCTTGTTTCCCAGTCTATATTTGGTCGGTCTCGTAAGAGGTTGAATGTAACGAATGGGTGGGAAAGAGCAAGGGGCAGCGGCTGTGCAGAACGAAAACACAATTCCTCAGGGTGTGAGCGTTTCGAGATGAGTCGTATACAAGTTATAGTTGGTCGTCAGTGACCGTGTGGCCTAGTGGATCAGGCGTCGGACTTCGGATCTGAAGATTACAGGATCGAATGCTGTCACGCTCGTGTTTTTCCAGTTCTGAAAAAGAAACATACAGTTTCAATGTAGCAATTGAGCAGTACGAAACCGTCTGAATGTTGCTGTTGACCATTTTTTGCTTGGAGTTGCTCTTGAGCTTGAAACACACACAACAAGACCGGTGTTAACTAGCGAAGTGGTCGGCAGGGTGCCGTCACGGCAAGTTTTGACTGGCACTTGCACATCTAAAACAACGTCCGAAAGTAAATCGTTCGGCTTTTGAGTCACATCAAGTATGTGTGTTAATTTTGACGCCACTAGCTCTGCATGTTGTCATGCAATTCCTTTACCTCTCAGAAATGATTATTAAATAAAAGTGAAGTACGTGACGAGTGTGACGTTAGGAAAACATTAGGCAGCATGGAGAGATTCTGTATGGGACCAACCAACCCAAACGAGTACTGTGTGACTTGCTACCCGGGAGGTATTAACGGAGGCAGCCGGCTAGCTAAGTCGGTAGAGCGTGAGACTCTTAATCCCAGGTTTTTGGGTTCGAGCCCAACGCTGGGCGGAACGGAATTTTGTCCGCTGCAGATGTAAATTACCGTTTTTCTGATTAACGTGATATAATGTAAATAGCAACTTTAACATTTGCCTACGTCTCTGTCAGTCGCAAGGAGACTGTATTTGAAGGTGAAGGTGATTTTGTAGACATGTGTGAAAGACATGTTCTGAAATGCAAGTGTTGTTGTTTGGAGAGCACATCGGTTACGTGTCAGATGTGTAGCCAAGCAGTAATGGGTCGCCATAGCTGCAAATATTAGAAGCTAATATGATGTGTTGTCAGCTGAAGTCTGATGATGCTGGCGACCGTAAGGCCGAAGTACGCAAGAGCACCGCTAGGACGCGCCTCTTTAGCTCAGTGGTAGATCACTGGTGTAGTAAACCAGTGGTGGTAAGTTCCATCCTCAGAGGAGGAAGACGAATTTTGGAAATCAGTTTTGCGTCGTGGCCGTATAGCAAACAGTATCTGTGATGACGAACAATTAGCGACAGGCGTTTTATTAAGAATTACTCTCAGATGTGATTAAGGCGAATGGCGCAGATAAAGCCTTTGCCAAAGCGGTACAGCATAAGGTGGGACGAGGCAGTCTGAATTACATTTTATAGATGTATTTCTCACATATCTCAGAGCCTCTCGCGGTCGTCGTCGTCGTCGCGACCGCTTCTGCAAAAGTAGCAAATGGCCATCGTAGCAAATGCGGCGAGGGATGCCCTGCCTTCGATTCCGAATGCACAAAGTTTGTGGTCTTGTTTCCCAGTCTATATTTGGTCGGTCTCGTAAGAGGTTGAATGTAACGAATGGGTGGGAAAGAGCAAGGGGCAGCGGCTGTGCAGAACGAAAACACAATTCCTCAGGGTGTGAGCGTTTCGAGATGAGTCGTATACATGTTATAGTTGGTCGTCAGTGACCGTGTGGCCTAATGGATCAGGCGTCGGACTTCGGATCTGAAGATTACAGGTTCGAATGCTGTCACGCTCGTGTTTTTCCAGTTCTGAAAAAGAAACATACAGTTTCAATGTAGCAATTGAGCAGTACGAAACCGTCTGAATGTTGCTGTTGACCATTTTTTGCTTGGAGTTGCTCTTGAGCTTGAAACACACACAACAAGACCGGTGTTAACTAGCGAAGTGGTCGGCAGGGTGCCGTCACGGCAAGTTTTGACTGGCACTTGCACATCTAAAACAACGTCCGAAAGTAAATCGTTCGGCTTTTGAGTCACATCAAGTATGTGTGTTAATTTTGACGCCACTAGCTCTGCATGTTGTCATGCAATTCCTTTACCTCTCAGAAATGATTATTAAATAAAAGTGAAGTACGTGACGAGTGTGACGTTAGGAAAACATTAGGCAGCATGGAGAGATTCTGTATGGGACCAACCAACCCAAACGAGTACTGTGTGACTTGCTACCCGGGAGGTATTAACGGAGGCAGCCGGCTAGCTAAGTCGGTAGAGCGTGAGACTCTTAATCCCAGGTTTTTGGGTTCGAGCCCAACGCTGGGCGGAACGGAATTTTGTCCGCTGCAGATGTAAATTACCGTTTTTCTGATTAACGTGATATAATGTAAATAGCAACTTTAACATTTGCCTACGTCTCTGTCAGTCGCAAGGAGACTGTATTTGAAGGTGAAGGTGATTTTGTAGACATGTGTGAAAGACATGTTCTGAAATGCAAGTGTTGTTGTTTGGAGAGCACATCGGTTACGTGTCAGATGTGTAGCCAAGCAGTAATGGGTCGCCATAGCTGCAAATATTAGAAGCTAATATGATGTGTTGTCAGCTGAAGTCTGATGATGCTGGCGACCGTAAGGCCGAAGTACGCAAGAGCACCGCTAGGACGCGCCTCTTTAGCTCAGTGGTAGATCACTGGTGTAGTAAACCAGTGGTGGTAAGTTCCATCCTCAGAGGAGGAAGACGAATTTTGGAAATCAGTTTTGCGTCGTGGCCGTATAGCAAACAGTATCTGTGATGACGAACAATTAGCGACAGGCGTTTTATTAAGAATTACTCTCAGATGTGATTAAGGCGAATGGCGCAGATAAAGCCTTTGCCAAAGCGGTACAGCATAAGGTGGGACGAGGCAGTCTGAATTACATTTTATAGATGTATTTCTCACATATCTCAGAGCCTCTCGCGGTCGTCGTCGTCGTCGCGACCGCTTCTGCAAAAGTAGCAAATGGCCATCGTAGCAAATGCGGCGAGGGATGCCCTGCCTTCGATTCCGAATGCACAAAGTTTGTGGTCTTGTTTCCCAGTCTATATTTGGTCGGTCTCGTAAGAGGTTGAATGTAACGAATGGGTGGGAAAGAGCAAGGGGCAGCGGCTGTGCAGAACGAAAACACAATTCCTCAGGGTGTGAGCGTTTCGAGATGAGTCGTATACATGTTATAGTTGGTCGTCAGTGACCGTGTGGCCTAATGGATCAGGCGTCGGACTTCGGATCTGAAGATTACAGGTTCGAATGCTGTCACGCTCGTGTTTTTCCAGTTCTGAAAAAGAAACATACAGTTTCAATGTAGCAATTGAGCAGTACGAAACCGTCTGAATGTTGCTGTTGACCATTTTTTGCTTGGAGTTGCTCTTGAGCTTGAAACACACACAACAAGACCGGTGTTAACTAGCGAAGTGGTCGGCAGGGTGCCGTCACGGCAAGTTTTGACTGGCACTTGCACATCTAAAACAACGTCCGAAAGTAAATCGTTCCGCTTTTGAGTCACATCAAGTATGTGTGTTAATTGTCATGTTGTCATGCAATTCCTTTACCTCTCAGAAATGATTATGAAATAAAAGTGAAGTACGTGACGAGTGTGACGTTAGGAAAACATTAGGCAGCATGGAGAGATTCTGTATGGGACCACCCAACCCAAACGAGTACTGTGTGACTTGCTACCCGGGAGGTGTTAACGGAGGCAGCCGGCTAGCTAAGTCGGTAGAGCGTGAGACTCTTAATCCCAGGGTTGTGGGTTCGAGCCCAACGCTGGGCGGAACGGAATTTTGTTCCGCTGCAGATGTAAATTACCGTTCTTCTGATTAACGTGATATAATGTAAATAGCAACTTTAACATTTGCCTACGTCTCTGTCAGTCGCAAGGAAACTGTATTTGAAGGTGAAGGTGATTTTGTAGACATGTGTGAAAGACATGTTCTGAAATGCAAGTGTTGTTGTTTGGAGAGCACATCGGTTACGTGTCAGATGTGTAGCCAAGCAGTAATGGGTCGCCATAGCTGCAAATATTAGAAGGTAATATGATGTGTTGTCAGCTGAAGTCTGATGATGCAGGCGACCGTAAGGCCGAAGTACGCAAGAGTACTGCTAGGCCGCGCCTCTTTAGCTCAGTGGTAGATCACTGGTGTAGTAAACCAGTGGTGGTAAGTTCCATCCTCAGAGGAGGAAGACGAATTTTGGAAATCAGTTTTGCGTCGTGGCCGTATAGCAAACAGTATCTGTGATGACGAACAATTAGCGACAGGAGTTTTATTAAGAATTACTCTCAGATGTGATTAAGGCGAATGGCGCAGATAAAGCCTTTGCCAAAGCGGTACAGCATAAGGTGGGACGAGGCAGTCTGAATTACATGTTATAGATGTATTTCTCACATATCTCAGAGCCTCTCGCGGTCGTCGTCGTCGTCTTCGCCGCCGCCGCTTCTGCAGAAGTAGCAAATGGCCATCGCAGCAAATGCGGCGAGGGATGCCCTGCCTTCGATTCCGAATGCACAAAGTTTGTGGTCTTGTTTCCCAGTCTATATTTGGTCGGTCTCGTAAGAGGTTGAATGTAACGAATGGGTGGGAAAGAGCAAGGGGCAGCGGCTGTGCAGAACGAAAACACAATTCCTCAGGGTGTGAGCGTTTCGAGATGAGTCGTATACAAGTTATAGTTAGTCGACAGTGACCGTGTGGCCTAATGGATCAGGCGTCGGACTTCGGATCTGAAGATTACAGGTTCGAATGCTGTCACGCTCGTGTTTTTCCAGTTCTGAAAAAGAAACATACCGTTTTAATGTAGCAATTGAGCAGTACGAAACCGTCTGAATGTTGCTGTTGACCATTTTTTGCTTGGAGTTGCTCTTGAGCTTGAAACACACACAACAAGACCGGTGTTAACTAGCGAAGTGGTCGGCAGGGTGCCGTCACCGCGAGTTTTGACTGGCACTTGCACATCTAAAACAACGTCGGATAGTAAATCGTTCGGCTTTTGAGTCACATCAAGTATGTGTGTTAATTTTGACGCCACTAGCTCTGCATGTTGTCATGCAATTCCTTTACCTCTCAGAAATGATTATGAAATAAAAGTGAAGTACGTGACGAGTGTGACGTTAGGAAAACATTAGGCAGCATGGAGAGATTCTGTATGGGACCACCCAACCCAAACGAGTACTGTGTGACTTGCTACCCGGGAGGTATTAACGGAGGCAGCCGGCTAGCTAAGTCGGTAGAGCGTGAGAATCTTAATCCCAGGGTTGTGGGTACGAGCCCAACTCTGGGCGGAACGGAATTTTGTTCCGCTGCAGATGTAAATTACCGTTTTTCTGATTAACGTGATATAATGTAAATAGCAACTTTAACATTTGCCTACGTCTCTGTCAGTCGCAAGGAAACTGTATTTGAAGGTGAAGGTGATTTTGTAGACATGTGTGAAAGACATGTTCTGAAATGCAAGTGTTGTTGTTTGGAGAGCACATCGGTTACGTGTCAGATGTGTAGCCAAGGAGTAATGGGTCGCCATAGCTGAAAATATTAGAAGCTAATATGATGTGTTGTCAGCTGAAGTCTGATGATGCAGGCGACCGTAAGGCCGAAGTACGCAAGAGTACCGCTAGGCCGCGCCTCTTTAGCTCAGTGACCAGTAAACCAGCGGCTGCGCTGGAGGTCGGACGTGCCGTGCTGTGTGCTGTGCTGCGTTAGCTCCGCGTGGTAAGTCTCTGCTCTTGCTGTAACGCGTCGCTGTCTATAGTATTTGTGTAGACATGAAAAAGAATTAAGAGATGTCGCAACCGCAACGAAAAGATACTTTGAAATTCACGTTTGATCGTAACTTTGTCCGACCGAGGTCATTTGATGTTGAACAGTGGTTAGAGGATGATGTTAAAATAGGACTTGATGATATTATCGGCTTACATTTCTCGATTATGAACAGTGTGGTTTTCGTGAAACTTGCCAGTCCAGAATTGTGTGAAAGGATAGTTCGATCTTGTGGTGGCATTCTGAAATTTAAACATGCTGACGGAAATGTTGGGGAGGTTACCGTTGCCCATGCTGGTCTAGGTATTCGGACCGTGCGAGTCTTTGAACTTCCCTTTGAAATTACAAGTGACCAGATAAATGCTGTTATTGCTCCATACGGGAAAGTTTTGAGTAATATTGCCGAACGGTGGTCTGCTGCACACAAATTCCCTGTTTTGGATGGTGTGCGCCAATTAAAAGTCGAATTGCAGAAGCACATTCCGTCGTTTATAAACGTCTGCGGATATAGAGCTGTTGTGATGTATGATGACCAACCGAAAACGTGTGCTGTCTGCAATTTACCAGCCACGTTCGTGCAGACTGTGTTCAAAGGCGAGTGGCGCAACTGCCTGCCGGCGATGCCGTCAGGCCCCCTGCCATGTCAACGCTGCCCGTGACGTATGTCGCCGTAGCGCGCGGTTTTGCAAGTGCCACTGCGCCCCCCGAAGTTACTACGAATACCGACCCACAAGCGACCGACCACCCGACCGACTCAGGTGTAGCATCTGTAGACACCCAACCCTCCTGCGAAGACATATCTGCTCCTGCCCTTGTCGCCGTGGAATCGCCCAATGAGGCAATGGATACGGACGCGACCTCAGTCGCTTCGGGTAGTGCTCCTCTGCATCCTGGAGCTTCTTTAGGAGGTATCAAAAGCGTATCAGGTGCACAGAAAACGGACTCGCAACCAGCCGTTTCTAGTGGTGCTCTTCCGAATCCTGCAGCTGCCTTAGGCACTGACCACAGCCCGTCAAGTGCAATGAAATCAGACCTGGCGTCAGTCACTTCGAGTAGTGCTACTTTGCAACCTGAGGCTTCTTCAGGTACCGTCCAAAGTCCACCACGAGACGCATCTCCCAAGAAATCTAAAAAACGGAGGATCGCGCGTCAAGGTGCAGAGCAGACTGCACCACAACTGCGTGAACAGGCGAAGCAAATAGGGGGCAAAATACGTCAATCTGCATCTGAGAACTTGCAGTGCAATCAGCAGTCATCTAACGAAGACCCTGTGTCCTTGGATAGTACCTCCGGTTCTGCCAGTTTGCCCTCCGATGACGTAGCAATTACCCGAACCGAAGATAAAAATCACCAGCAAACACCTGAATATAGTGCACCACTTAATGACGAACCGATGACAGGGCTGTCGAATACGTGGGCAGACGATGTCGACGACACTACAAAGGAGGACGAAATTATGGACACCACAGGAACCGTTACAGTCACCACGATGGCCACACCACGCGATGACGTCGTCTTGAATGTCATCGCCGCGACGGATACTGTCCCAGACACGGAGAAGCCGACTGATCCCTTCCCAAGTCATGAATATTTCTAGTCTGAACGGTTTTACTGACTTGTGTCCACATGTCTCTCGGGTCAGATTTCTTAATGTTTTTTTCGAAATGATATGTTGCCAGAGTTTTTCCTAATTACACTCCCGTCTTGGCTAACGTAGTTCCGTTGCAGGCCTATAAGATCGCTACGCTGAACATCAATAAAATTTGTAGCCCATTTAATTTACAAAATTTAAAAGATTTCCTGTATGCAGCTGATGTGGACATTTTGTTTTTACAAGAAGTAACAAACATCGAACTTGACTTCATACAGGGGTATAATGCTATAGTCAATCCTGGCATTGGATGTGATTTGGGTACCGCATTTCTTTTCAAAGAGGGCGTCGTCATTACAGACGTAACAAAACTGCCTAACGGCAGAGGCATTGCCGGCACGCTTTATAACACCAGGATTCTTAATGTCTATGCCCCATCTGGTTCTACCAATCGGTGCCAACGAGCACAGTTTTTTAAGGAGGGAATTGTTCCTTTGTTTGGTGTACACTGCACCCATACCATCCTTGGAGGCGACTTTAACAGTGTCATACATGCCAAAGACCGAACTACAACAAATCGCCGGACCTGGAACGTATCGTCACCGACCTCCGTTTAACTGATTCGTGGGAGCAAAAGCACGGCGCGGCACCCGGCTTTACCCACCTCACTAATCATTCAGCGAGCCGGTTGGATCGAATATATGTCTCGCCCAATCTGAAACACCGCATCCTGCAGTCTGAAGTTTGGCCAACCGTTTTTTCGGACCACGCTGCATATATATGCACATTAAATTTGGAACGACAAGGAACCTGTCGATATAAAGGGCCATGGAAACTTAATGTTTCACACTTAAAAGATCCTGCCTGTCGAGAAGCCTTTCTCACCACTTGGAGAGCCTGCGAGACCAAACTCAGCTCTTACCACTCGACCTTGGATTGGTGGCTCAAATGCGCCAAACCTCAGATCCGGAGATGTTTCATCAACTACTCCCGGGAGAAGAGCTTTTGGCGGAAAAGAACGATAGAATTTTACTTTCATTGTCTCCGAGAACTTTACCTGCAAGGTGCTACAGCTATTGGGGACCATGGGAGAATTAAAAAATTCCAGGCAAAAATACTGACATTAAGGCGACAACAGCTTGAAGGATACCAAATAAGGTCAAGAGCAGAGACTGTGGCGCAAAAAGAAGCCACTTCGATATATCATGTGATTCGTGAAACTAAACGAGGATTCCGCAAAATACTGACGGAGCTTAAAACTGATAATGGAACCACCTTGACAATGCACAACGACATAAAAGCAGAAATACTAACCCATTTCGACAACTTGTTTTCACATAAAGAGGTAGACGAAAAAGCACAGGACGATTTACTGACCCACCTGCAAGGACGCGTTGGTAACGCGTACGCAGAAGCTCTAATAGCGGAGGCGACCGAAGACGATGTACACTATGCTGTCTATCAAAGTGCAAAAAATAAATCCCCTGGAGCTGACGGCATACCAGCAGAATTTTATCAAGTCTTCTGGGAACATATAAAACATAGAATTACATGCATCTGTAATGAACTTCTGAACCTCAATAAGGAGATACCGAAAGATTTTCGTGAAGGTATGATAGTGTTAATCGCAAAAAAATCGGCTGGCAAGAAAATTGGAAATTGAGACCAATCACTCTGCTGAACAGTGACTATAAAATTTTTTCGCTGCTCTTAGCCCACAGACTTAAAAACAGCGTCACCGGCCCATATCAGTCTAGCGTGGGCAAAGATAGGAAAATTCAGCAGACGCTGTCCGACTACCGCGACATAATTTCAATAGCAGAAGTATGTCGACTAAAATGTGCCATCGTGTCGTTAGATTTCGATAAAGCCTTCGACAGGATCAGCCACTCCTACCTCCTGAAAACGATGGGCGCAATGGGATTTCCGCCGAGATTCGTCGACCTCATACGACGTTTGGTAACGAATAACTCCTCCAGAATCATCATAAATGGACAGCCTAGCCGGCCAGTCGAGATCGCATGTCCCGTCAGGCAAGGTTGTCCGTTGTCCATGGCACTTTTTGCCATGGCCATCGAACCTTTGCTCGCTACCTTGACTCAGCGGTTACAAGGATTGCAAATACGATGAAACAAAATAATATGTAAAGCTTATGCGGACGATGTTGGGTTTCTCGTTATGAATGTAGCGGAAGTCGAGACGGCAATGCACATAATAGAAAAATACGAACGAGCGTCAGCCGCGAGGTTAAACAAAACCAAGTCCGGCATATTCAATATCGGATGTGGCATTGGCATGCGCACACACGGTCAGTTACGTGAGCTAACAGCCTTGAAGTGTCTCGGCATTGATTTCCGAAAAAATATACGTCAAACTATTGCGGCCAACTATAGACAAGTACTAACTACCATACGAGCTAGTGTACGGACACATAGTATTCGACAATTAAATGAAATTCAGAGAGTGTCTTTAGCGAACGTCTCTATTACTTCCAAAGTCAATTATGTCGCCCAGATACTGCCAATACCCGCCGGCATCGCCAAACAAATTATGTCAGCAATAGGCTATTTTGTGAGCCGTGGCCACATATTTAAAATCCAGTATGACACTCTGACGCTCGCCACTAATAATGGCGGCTTAAACTTAACGAATGTTACTAAAAAGTCGCAGGCTCTGTACATCTCCAATACATTTCAACAATGGAGACAATCCGGCAGCTGTATCGCCGCGCACTTGCTATCTGAAATAGCTCCAGATGACCTCTCTCCACCCATTAATGTGCAGCACATACCGAGCGGACTTTACCATTTACGATGGTTTTTAATAGAATATAGCTACCTACGTTCAAGAATTCCGGAAAAAGACATGACAAACGTAAAAGAAATATATGGCAAATTGATGGGAGAAAAGAAGAACAACAAAATAGAACAAAACTATCCATGTTCTAACTGGAAAGTGATATGGGCAAATATTCATAACCGTAACTTAGCTACTCATCTGAAAGCAACATGGTACTTTGTTGTAAATAGGAAAGTTGCAACAAACTCGAAACTTCATTCGATCCACTTAGCGGATTCGCCTTTGTGTGCAACGTGTAGTTTAATTGATAACGAAGAACATCGTTTCGTGTGCGACAAGGTTAAAGATATCTGGCTGAATGTCCGACGAAAGCTGGCACTCATCCTTCGAACGTCACCTAACGCTATAACGCCTGCGGACTTTTTGACACCGGATGATGTACCCTTTCCTAACACGAAACGCAACGCAGTCAATTGGCTGAAAGCGGCAACGGTCCATTACCTCTTCACGAAGGAAGAGAAAAGCCAAGAGGATTTTTGGATCTCTCTGCTAACTGAGCATCACATGTTACTGAAGACTAGTAAATATAAAGAAACATACGCAAATTTTTTAATCAAGACTTTGATGTAAAAGAATTAACAAGAAATATCTGCGGACACAGAAGACAAACGTAAGAGAGTGTTCACCACTACTAACTTACTTAACTATCGTGAAAAAAAAAAAATTATTTTAGTTTTTACCGGAATTGCCGTTCTTTGAGTTCAACGTTTATTAATTTATTTTTCAAGAAGCCATTATAAATAGTTGCTTCTCACCGAATATGGTTTGTTTTTTAAGCATTTTCAGAGAGAAGAGGCAGTTTCGAAATGCCCTCTGACGTTTCTTTGTCAAGGAAGACTATTTGCTTTAAGTGTGACAACAAAAAACAGCGATGAAGAAGGAAACAAACTGAACATAACTTCTGTTTCTACCTACTGAAGACTTCATTCTTTTTTCACATTATCAATAAGCCCAAAGAAGGGGTACATTAGTTTCTCCACGATAAAGGGATTAACTTCGTCTCATCAGTTTATGGTAATGTACATGGCGTGAGAAGCCGACGCCGATGAAGGCGATTATGGAGAGCGCAAGCATGGGCTAAAAGGGGTGATGGGAGGCAGAAAAAAGAAAAAAAAAAAAGAAAAAAAAAGTGGTAGATCACTGGGGTAGTAAACCAGTGGTGGTAAGTTCCATTCTCAGAGGAGGAAGACGAATTTTGGAAATCAGTTTTGCGTCGTGGCCGTATAGCAAACAGTATCTGTGATGACGAACAATTAGCGACAGGCGTTTTATTAAGAATTACTCTCAGATGTGATTAAGGCGAATGGCGCAGATAAAGCCTTTGCCAAAGCGGTACAGCATAAGGTGGGACGAGGCAGTCTGAATTACATTTTATAGATGTATTTCTCACATATCTCAGAGCCTCTCGCGGTCGTCGTCGTCGTCGTCGTCCTCGTCGTAGTCGTCGTCGTCGTCGCCGCTTCTGCAGAAGTAGCAAATGGCCATCGTAGCAAATGCGGCGAGGGATGCCCTGCCTTCGATTCCGAATCCACAAAGTTTGTGGTCTTGTTCCCAGTCTATATTTGGTCGGTCTCGTAAGAGGTTGAATGTAACGAATGGGTGGGAAAGAGCAAGGGGCAGCGGCTGTGCAGAAAGAAAACACAATTCCTCAGGGTGTGAGCGTTTTAGATGAGTCGTATACAAGTTATAGTTGGTCGTCAGTGACCGTGTGGCCTAATGGATCAGGCGTCGGCCTTCGGATCTGAAGATTACAGGTTCGAATGCTGTCACGCTCGTGTTTTTCCAGTTCTGAAAAAGAAACATACCGTTTTAATGTAGCAATTGAGCAGTACGAAACCGTCTGAATGTTGCTGTTGACCATTTTTTGCTTGGAGTTGCTCTTGAGCTTGAAACACACACAACAAGACCGGTGTTAACTAGCGAAGTGGCCGGCAGGGTGCCGTCACCGCGAGTTTTGACTGGCACTTGCACATCTAAAACAACGTCCGAAAGTAAATCGTTCCGCTTTTGAGTCACATCAAGTATGTGTGTTAATTTTGACGCCACTAGCTCTGCATGTTGTCATGCAATTCCTTTACCTCTCAGAAATGATTATGAAATAAAAGTGAAGTACGTGACGAGTGTGACGTTAGGAAAACATTTGGCAGCATGGAGAGATTCTGTATGGGACCACCCAACCCAAACGAGTACTGTGTGACTTGCTACCCGGGAGACATTAACGGAGGCAGCCGGCTAGCTAAGTCGGTAGAGCGTGAGACTCTTAATCCCAGGGTTGTGGGTTTGAGCCCAACGCTGGGCGGAACGGAATTTTGTTCCGCTGCAGATGTAAATTACCGTTTTTCTGATTAACGTGATATAATGTAAATAGCAACTTTAACATTTGCCTACGTCTCTGTCAGTCGCAAGGAGACTGTATTTGAAGGTGAAGGTGATTTTGTAGACATGTGTGAAAGACATGTTCTGAAATGCAAGTGTTGTTGTTTGGAGAGCACATCGGTTACGTGTCAGATGTGTAGACAAGCAGTAATGGGTCGCCATAGCTGCAAATATTAGAAGGTAATATGATGTGTTGTCAGCTGAAGTCTGATGATGCAGGCGACCGTAAGGCCGAAGTACGCAAGAGTACCGCTAGGCCGCGCCTCTTTAGCTCAGTGGTAGATCACTGGTGTAGTAAACCAGTGGTGGTAAGTTCCATCCTCAGAGGAGGAAGACGAATTTTGGAAATCAGTTTTGCGTCGTGGCCGTATAGCAAACAGTATCTGTGATGACGAACAATTAGCGACAGACGTTTTATTAAGAATTACTCTCAGATGTGATTAAGGCGAATGGCGCAGATAAAGCCTTTGCCAAAGCGGTACAGCATAAGGTGGGACGAGGCAGTCTGAATTACATTTTATAGATGTATTTCTCACATATCTCAGAGCCTCTCCCGGTCGTCGTCGTCGTCGTCGTCGTGTTCTTCGTCGTCGCCGCCGCCGCTTCTGTAGAAGTAGCAAATGGCCATCGTAGCAAATGCGGCGAGGGATGCCCTGCCTTCGATTCCGAATGCACAAAGTTTGTGGTCTTGTTTCCCAGTCTATATTTGGTCGGTCTCGTAAGAGGTTGAATGTAACGAATGGGTGGGAAAGAGCAAGGGGCAGCGGCTCTGCAGAACGAAAACACAATTCCTCAGGGTGTGAGCGTTTCGAGATGAGTCGTATACAAGTTATAGTTGGTCGTCAGTGACCGTGTGGCCTAATGGATCAGGCGTCGGACTTCGGATCTGAAGATTACAGGTTCGAATGCTGTCACGCTCGTGTTTTTCCAGTTCTGAAAAAGAAACATACCGTTTTAATGTAGCAATTGAGCAGTACGAAACCGTCTGAATGTTGCTGTTGACCATTTTTTGCTTGGAGTTGCTCTTGAGCTTGAAACACACACAACAAGACCGGTGTTAACTAGCGAAGTGGTCGGCAGGGTGCCGTCACCGCGAGTTTTGACTGGCACTTGCACATCTAAAACAACGTCGGATAGTAAATCGTTCCGCTTTTGAGTCACATCAAGTATGTGTGTTAATTTTGACGCCACTAGCTCTGCATGTTGTCATGCAATTCCTTTACCTCTCAGAAATGATTATGAAATAAAAGTGAAGTACGTGACGAGTGTGACGTTAGGAAAACATTAGGCAGCATGGAGAGATTCTGTATGTTACCACCCAACCCATACGAGTACTGTGTGACTTGCTACCCGGGAGGTATTAACGGAGGCAGCCGGCTAGCTAAGTCGGTAGAGCGTGAGACTCTTAATCCCAGGGTTGTGGGTACGAGCCCAACTCAGGGCGGAACGGAATTTTGTTCCGCTGCAGATGTAAATTACCGTTTTTCTGATTAACGTGATATAATGTAAATAGCAACTTTAACATTTGCCTACGTCTCTGTCAGTCGCAAGGAAACTGTATTTGAAGGTGAAGGTGATTTTGTAGACATGTGTGAAAGACATGTTCTGAAAAGCAAGTGTTGTTGTTTGGAGAGAACATCGGTTACGTGTCAGATGTTTAGCCAAGGAGTAATGGGTCGCCATAGCTGCAAATATTAGAAGGTAATATGATGTGTTGTCAGCTGAAGTCTGATGATGCAGGCGACCGAAAGGCCGAAGTACGCAAGAGTACCGCTATGCCGCGCCTCTTTAGCTCAGTGGTAGATCACTGGTGTAGTAAACCAGTGGTGGTAAGTTCCATCCTCAGAGGAGGAAGACGAATTTTGGAAATCAGTTTCGCGTCGTGGCCGTATAGCAAACAGTATCTGTGATGACGAACAATTAGCGACAGGCGTTTTATTAAGAATTCCTCTCAGATGTGATTAAGGCGAATGGCGCAGATAAAGCAGTTGCCAAAGCGGTACAGCCTAAGGTGGGACGAGGCAGTCTGAATTACATTTTATAGATGTATTTCTCACATATCTCAGAGCCACTCTCTGTCGTCGTTGTCGTCGCCGCCGCCGCTTCTGCAGAAGTAGCAAATGTCCATCGTAGCAAATGCGGCGAGGGACGCCCTGCCTTCGATTCCGAATGCACAAGGTTTGTGGTCTTGTTTCCCAGTCTATATTTGGTCGGTCTCGTAAGAGGTTGAATGTAACAAATGGGTGGAAAAGAGCAAGGGGCAGCGGCTGTGCAGAACGAAAACACAATTCCTCAGGGTGTGAGCGTTTCGAGATGAGTCGTATACAAGTTATAGTTGGTCGTCAGTGCCCGTGTGGCCTAATGGATCAGGCGTCGGACTTCGGATCTGAAGATTACATTTTCGAATGCTGTCACGCTCGTGTTTTTCCAGTTCTGAAAAAGAAACATACCGTTTTAATGTAGCAATTGAGCAGTACGAAACCGTCTGAATGTTGCTGTTGACCATTTTTTGCTTGGAGTTGCTCTTGAGCTTGAAACACACACAACAAGACCGGTGTTAACTAGCGAAGTGGTCGGCAGGGTGCCGTCACCGCGAGTTTTGACTGGCACTTGCACATCTAAAACAACGTCGGATAGTAAATCGTTCGGCTTTTGAGTCACATCAAGTATGTGTGTTAATTTTGACGCCACTAGCTCTGCATGTTGTCATGCAATTCCTTTACCTCTCAGAAATGATTATGAAATAAAAGTGAAGTACGTGACGAGTGTGACGTTAGGAAAACATTAGGCAGCATGGAGAGATTCTGTATGGGACCACCCAACCCAAACGAGTACTGTGTGACTTGCTACCCGGGAGGTATTAACGGAGGCAGCCGGCTAGCTAAGTCGGTAGAGCGTGAGACTCTTAATCCCAGGGTTTTGGGTTCGAGCCCAACGCTGGGCGGAACGGAATTTTGTTCCGCTGCAGATGTAAATTACCGTTTTTCTGATTAACGTGATATAATGTAAATAGCAACTTTAACATTTGCCTACGTCTCTGTCAGTCGCAAGGAGACTGTATTTGAAGGTGAAGGTGATTTTGTAGACATGTGTGAAAGACATGTTCTGAAATGCAAGTGTTGTTGTTTGGAGAGCACATCGGTTACGTGTCAGATGTGTGGCCAAGCAGTAATGGGTCGCCATAGCTGCAAATATTAGAAGCTAATATGATGTGTTGTCAGCTGAAGTCTGATGATGCAGGCGACCGTAAGGCCGAAGTACGCAAGAGTACTGCTAGGCCGCGCCTCTTTAGCTCAGTGGTAGATCACTGGTGTAGTAAACCAGTGCTGGTAAGTTCCATCCTCAGAGGAGGAAGACGAATTTTGGAAATCAGTTTCGCGTCGTGGCCGTATAGCAAACAGTATCTGTGATGACGAACTATTAGCGACAGGCCTTTTATTAAGAATTACTCTCAGATGTGATTAAGGCGAATGGCGCAGATAAAGCATTTGCCAAAGCGGTACAGCCTAAGGTGGGACGAGGCAGTCTGAATTACATTTTATAGATGTATTTCTCACATATCTCTGAGCCTCTCGCGGTGGTCGTCGTCGTCGTCGTCGTCGTCGTCGTCGTCGTCGTCGTCGTCGCCGCCGCCGCCGCTTCTGCAGAAGTAGCAAATGGCAATCGTAGCAAATGCGGCGAGGGACGCCCTGCCTTCGATACCGAATGCACAAAGATTGTGGTCTTGTTTCCCAGTCTATATTTGGTCTGTCTCGTAAGAGGTTGAATGTAACAAATGGGTGGGAAAGAGCAAGGGGCAGCGGCTGTGCAGAACGAAAACACAATTCCTCAGGGTGTGAGCGTTTCGAGATGAGTCGTATACAAGTTATAATTGGTCGTCAGTGACCGTGTGGCTTAATGGATCAGGCGTCGGACTTCGGATCTGAAGATTACAGGTTCGAATGCTGTCACGCTCGCGTTTCTCCAGTTCTGAAAAAGAAACATACCGTTTTAATGTAGCAATTGAGCAGTACGAGACCGTCTGAATGTTGCTGTTGACCATTTTTTGCTTGGAGTTGCTCTTGAGCTTGAAACACACACAACAAGACCGGTGTTAACTAGCGAAGTGGTCGGCGGGGTGCCGTCACCGCGAGTTTTGACTGGCACTTGCACATCTAAAACAACGTCGGATAGTAAATCGTTCGGCTTTTGAGTCACATCAACTATGTGTGTTACTTTTGACGCCACTAGCTCTGCATGTTGTCATGCAATTCCTTTACCTCTCAGAAATGATTATGAAATAAAAGTGAAGTACGTGACGAGTGTGACGTTAGGAAAACATTAGGCAGCATGGAGAGATTCTGTATGGGACCACCCAACCCAAACGAGTACTGTGTGACTTGCTACCCGGGAGGAATTAACGGAGGCAGCCGGCTAGCTAAGTCGGTAGAGCGTGAGAGTCTTAATCCCAGGGTTGTGGGTACGAGCCCAACGCTGGGCGGAACGGGATTTTGTTCCGCTGCAGATGTAAATTACCGTTTTTCTGATTAACGTGATATAATGTAAATAGCAACTTTAACCTTTGCCTACGTCTCTGTCAGTCGCAAGGAGACTGTATTTGAAGGTGAAGGTGATTTTGTAGACATGTGTGAAAGACATGTTCTGAAATGCAAGTGTTGTTGTTTGGAGAGCACATCGGTTACGTGTCAGATGTGTAGCCAAGCAGTAATGGGTCGCCATAGCTGCAAATATTAGAAGCTAATATGATGTGTTGTCAGCTGAAGTCTGATGATGCAGGCGACCGTAAGGCCGAATTACGCAAAAATACCGCTAGGCCGCGCCTCTTTAGCACAGTGGTAGATCACTGCTGTAGTAAACCAGTGGTGGTAACTTCCATCCTCAGAGGAGGAAGACGAATTTTGGAAATCAGTTTCGCGTCGTGGCCGTATAGCAAACAGTATCTGTGATGACGAACAATTAGCGACAGGCGTTTTATTAAGAATTACTCTCAGATGTGATTAAGGCGAATGGCGCAGATAAAGCATTTGCCAAAGCGGTACAGCCTAAGGTGGGACGAGGCAGTCTGAATTACATTTTATAGATGTATTTCTCACATATCTCAGAGCCTCTCGCGGTCGCGGTCGTCGTCGTCGTCGTCGTCGTCGTCGTCGCCGCCGCTTCTGCAGAAGTAGCAAATGGCAATCGTAGCAAATGCGGCGAGGGACGCCCTGCCTTCGATTCCGAATGCACAAAGATTGTGGTCTTGTTTCCCAGTCTATATTTGGTCTGTCTCGTAAGAGGTTGAATGTAACAAATGGGTGGGAAAGAGCAAGGGGCAGCGGCTGTGCAGAACGAAAACACAATTCCTCAGGGTGTGAGCGTTTCGAGATGAGTCGTATACAAGTTATAGTTGGTCGTCAGTGACCGTGTGGCTTAATGGATCAGGCGTCGGACTTCGGATCTGAAGATTACAGGTTCGAATGCTGTCACGCTCGTGTTTTTCCAGTTCTGAAAAAGAAACATACCGTTTTAATGTAGCAATTGAGCAGTACGAAACCGTCTGAATGTTGCTGTTGACCATTTTTTGCTTGGAGTTGCTCTTGAGCTTGAAACACACACAACAAGACCGGTGTTAACTAGCGAAGTGGTCGGCGGGGTGCCGTCACCGCGAGTTTTGACTGGCACTTGCACATCTAAAACAACGTCGGATAGTAAATCGTTCGGCTTTTGAGTCACATCAAGTATGTGTGTTACTTTTGACGCCACTAGCTCTGCATGTTGTCATGCAATTCCTTTACCTCTCAGAAATGATTATGAAATAAAAGTGAAGTACGTGACGAGTGTGACGTTAGGAAAACATTAGGCAGCATGGAGAGATTCTGTATGGGACCACCCAACCCAAACGAGTACTGTGTGACTTGCTACCCGGGAGGAATTAACGGAGGCAGCCGGCTAGCTAAGTCGGTAGAGCGTGAGAGTCTTAATCCCAGGGTTGTGGGTACGAGCCCAACGCTGGGCGGAACGGGATTTTGTTCCGCTGCAGATGTAAATTACCGTTTTTCTGATTAACGTGATATAATGTAAATAGCAACTTTAACCTTTGCCTACGTCTCTGTCAGTCGCAAGGAGACTGTATTTGAAGGTGAAGGTGATTTTGTAGACATGTGTGAAAGACATGTTCTGAAATGCAAGTGTTGTTGTTTGGAGAGCACATCGGTTACGTGTCAGATGTGTAGCCAAGGAGTAATGGGTCGCCATAGCTGCAAATATTAGAAGGTAATATGATGTGTTGTCAGCTGAAGTCTGATGATGCAGGCGACCGTAAGGCCGAAGTACGCAAGAGTATCGCTAGCCCGCGCCTCTTTAGCTCAGTGGTAGATCACTGGTGTAGTAAACCAGGGGTGGTAAGTTCCATCCTCAGAGCAGGAAGACGAATTTTGGAAATCAGTTTCGCGTCGTGGCCGTATAGCAAACAGTATCTGTGATGACGAACAATTAGCGACAGGCGTTTTATTAAGAATTACTCTCAGATGTGATTAAGGCGAATGGCGCAGATAAAGCATTTGCCAAAGCGGTACAGCCTAAGGTGGGACGAGGCAGTCTGAATTACATTTTATAGATGTATTTCTCACATATCTCAGAGCCTCTCGCGGTCGCGGTCGTCGTCGTCGTCGTCGTCGTCGTCGCCGCCGCTTCTGCAGAAGTAGCAAATGGCAATCGTAGCAAATGCGGCGAGGGACGCCCTGCCTTCGATTCCGAATGCACAAAGATTGTGGTCTTGTTTCCCAGTCTATATTTGGTCTGTCTCGTAAGAGGTTGAATGTAACAAATGGGTGGGAAAGAGCAAGGGGCAGCGGCTGTGCAGAACGAAAACACAATTCCTCAGGGTGTGAGCGTTTCGAGATGAGTCGTATACAAGTTATAGTTGGTCGTCAGTGACCGTGTGGCTTAATGGATCAGGCGTCGGACTTCGGATCTGAAGATTACAGGTTCGAATGCTGTCACGCTCGTGTTTTTCCAGTTCTGAAAAAGAAACATACCGTTTTAATGTAGCAATTGAGCAGTACGAAACCGTCTGAATGTTGCTGTTGACCATTTTTTGCTTGGAGTTGCTCTTGAGCTTGAAACACACACAACAAGACCGGTGTTAACTAGCGAAGTGGTCGGCGGGGTGCCGTCACCGCGAGTTTTGACTGACACTTGCACATCTAAAACAACGTCGGATAGTAAATCGTTCGGCTTTTGAGTCACATCAAGTATGTGTGTTACTTTTGACGCCACTAGCTCTGCATGTTGTCATGCAATTCCTTACCTCTCAGAAATGATTATGAAATAAAAGTGAAGTACGTGACGAGTGTGACGTTAGGAAAACATTAGGCAGCATGGAGAGATTCTGTATGGGACCACCCAACCCAAACGAGTACTGTGTGACTTGCTACCCGGGAGGAATTAACGGAGGCAGCCGGCTAGCTAAGTCGGTAGAGCGTGAGAGTCTTAATCCCAGGGTTGTGGGTACGAGCCCAACGCTGGGCGGAACGGGATTTTGTTCCGCTGCAGATGTAAATTACCGTTTTTCTGATTAACGTGATATAATGTAAATAGCAACTTTAACCTTTGCCTACGTCTCTGTCAGTCGCAAGGAGACTGTATTTGAAGGTGAAGGTGATTTTGTAGACATGTGTGAAAGACATGTTCTGAAATGCAAGTGTTGTTGTTTGGAGAGCACATCGGTTACGTGTCAGATGTGTAGCCAAGCAGTAATGGGTCGCCATAGCTGCAAATATTAGAAGCTAATATGATGTGTTGTCAGCTGAAGTCTGATGATGCAGGCGACCGTATGGCCGAATTACGCAAGAGTATCGGTAGGCCGCGCCTCTTTAGCTCAGTGGTAGAGCACTGGGGTAGTAAACCAGGGGTGGTAAGTTCCATCCTCAGAGGAGGAAGACGAATTTTGGAAATCAGTTTCGCGTCGTGGCCGTATAGCAAACAGTATCTGTGATGACGATCAATTAGCGACAGGCGTTTTATTAAGAATTACTCTCAGATGTGATTAAGGCGAATGGCGCAGATAAAGCATTTGCCAAAGCGGTACAGCCTAAGGTGGGACGAGGCAGTCTGAATTACATTTTATAGTTGTATTTCTCACATATCTCAGAGCCTCTCGCGGTCGTCGTCGTCGTTGTCGCTGCCGCCGCCGCTTCTGCAGAAGTAGCAAATGGCCATCGTAGCAAATGCGGCGAGGGACGCCCTGCCTTCGATTCCGAATGCACAAAGTGTGTGGTCTTGTTTCCCAGTCTATATTTGGTCGGTCTCGTAAGAGGTTGAATGTAACGAATGGGTGGGAAAGAGCAAGGGGCAGTGGCTGTGCAGAACGAAAACACAAATCCTCAGGGTGTGAGCGTTTCGAGATGAGTCGTATACATGTTATAGTTGGTTGTCAGTGACAGTGTGGCCTAATGGATCAGGCGTCGGACTTCGGATCTGATGATTACAGGTTCGAATGCTGTCAAGCTCGTGTTTTTCCAGTTCTGAAAAAGAAACATACCGTTTTAATGTAGCAATTGAGCAGTACGAAACCGTCTGAATGTTGCTGTTGACCATTTTTTGCTTGGAGTTGCTCTTGAGCTTGAAACACACACAACAAGACCGGTGTTAACTAGCGAAGTGGTCGGCAGGGTGCCGTCACCGCGAGTTTTGACTGGCACTTGCACATCTAAAACAACGTCGGAAAGTAACTCGTTCAGCTTTTGAGTCACATCAAGTATGTGTGTTAATTTTGACGCCACTAGCTCTGCATGTTGTCATGCAATTCCTTTACCTCTCAGAAATGATTATTAAATAAAAGTGAAGTACGTGACGAGTGTGACGTTAGGAAAACATTAGGCATCATGGAGAGATTCTGTATGGGACCACCCAACCCAAACGAGTACTGTGTGACTTGCTACTCGGCAGGTATTGATCGAGGCAGCCGGCTAGCTAAGTCGGAAGAGCGTGAGACTGTTTATTCCCAGGGTTGTGGGTTCGAGCCCCACGCTGGGCAGAACGGAATTTTGTTCCGCTGCAGATGTAAATTACCGTTTTTCTGATTAACGTGATATAATGTAAATAGCAACTTTAAACTTTGCCTATGTCTCTGTTCAGTCGCAAGGAGACTGTATTTGAAGGTGAAGGTGATTTTGTAGACATGTGTGAAAGACATGTTCTGAAATGCAAGTGTTGTTGTTTGGAGAGCACATCGGTTACGTGTCAGATGTGTAGCCAAGCAGTAATGGGTCGCCATAGCTGCAAATATTAGAAGCTAATATGAAGTGTTGTCAGCTGAAGTCTGATGATGCAGGCGACCATAAGGCCGAAGTACGCAAGAGTACCGCTAGGTCGCGTCTCTTTAGCTCAGTGGTAGAGCATTGGTGTAGTAAACCATGGGTGGTAAGTTCCATCCTCAGAAGAAGAAGACGAATTTTGGAAATCAGTTTCGCGTCGTGGCCGTGTAGCAAACAGTATCTGTAATGACGAACAATTAGCGACAGGCGTTTTATTAAGAATTACTCTCAGATGTGATTAAGGCGAATGGCGCAGATAAAGCATTTGCCAAAGCGGTACAGCCTAAGGTGGGACGAGGCAGTCTGAATTACATTTTGTAGATGTATTTCTCACATATCTCAGAGCCTCTCGCGGTCGTCGTTGTCGTTGTCGAAGGCGCCGCCGCTTCGGCTGAAGTAGCAAATGGCCATCGTAGCAAATGCGGCGAAGGACGCCCTGTCTTCGATTCCGAATGCACAAAGTGTGTGGTCTTGTTTCCCAGTCTATATTTGGTCGGTCCCGTAAGAGGTTGAATGTAACGAATGGGTGGGAAAGAGCAAGGGGCAGCAGCTGTGCAGAACGAAAACACAATTCCTCAGGGTGTGAGTGCTTCGAGATGAGTCGTAACCAAGTTATAATTGGTCGTCAGTGACCGTGTGGCCTAATGGATCAGGCGTCGGACTTCGGATCTGATGATTACAGGTTCGAATGCTGTCAAGCTCGTGTTTTTCCAGTTCTGAAAAAGAAACATACCGTTTTAATGTAGCAATTGAGCAGTACGAAACCGTCTGAATGTTGCTGTTGACCATTTTTTGCTTGGAGATGCTCTTGAGCTTGAAACACACACAACAAGACCGGTGTTAACTAGCGAAATGGTCGGCAGGGTGCCGTCACCGCTTGTTTTGACTGGCACTTGCACATCTAAAACAACGTCGGAAAGTAACTCGTTCGGCTTTTGAGTCACATCAAGTATGTTTGTTAATTTTGACGCCACTAGCTCTGCATGTTGTCATGCAATTCCTTTACCTCTCAGAAATGATTATGAAATAAGCGTGAACTACGTGACGAGTGTGACGTTAGGAAATCATTAGGCAGCATGGAGAGATTCTGTATGGGAGCACCCTACCCAAACGAGTAATGTGTGACTTGCTACCCGGCAGGTATTAACCGAGGCAGCCGGCTAGCAAAGTCGGGAGAGCGTGAGACTCTTACTCTCAGGTTTGTGGGTTCGAGCCCCACGCTGGGCGGAACGGAATTTTGTTCCGCTACAGATGTAAATTACCGTTTTTCTGATTAACGTCAAATAATGTAAATAGCAACTTTAAACTTTGCCTACGTCTCTGTCAGTCGCAAGGAAACTGTATTTGAAGGTGAAGGTGATTTTGTAGACATGTGTGAAAGACATGTTCTGAAATGCAAGTGTTGTTGTTTGGAGAGCACATCGGTTACGTGTCAGATGTGTACCCAGGCAGTAATGGGTCGCCATAGCTGCAAATATTAGAAGCTAATATGAAGCTGATGATGCGGGCGACCGTAAGGCCGAAGTACGCAACAGTACCGCTATGCCGCGCCTCTTTAGCTCAGTGGTAGAGCATTGGTGTAGTAAACCATGGGTGGTTAGTTCCATCCTCGGAAGAAGAAGACGAATTTTGGAAATCAGTTTCGCGTCGTGGCCGTATAGCAGACAGTGTCTGTGATGACGAATAATTAGCGATAGGCGTTTTATTAAGAATTACTCTCAGATGTGATTAAGGCGAATCGCGCAGATAAAGCATTTGCCAAATCGGTACAGTTTACCCCCACCATGCAACGCTCCCAACACCTTCTCCAATCCCATCTTGACCGGTTCACCTCTTGGTGTAACCAGTGGTTGCTCAAGGTCAATCCTTCCAAGACCCAGGCAATCATCGTAGGCAAAACCACCCCTTCCTTCCGTCTCCTTGATTTCTATCTTACCATTTATGGCCGTCCTATTAACCTCACACCCACCCTCAAGTACCTTGGCGTCACCCTTGACCGTCGCCTCTCCTGGACCCCTCATCTCCGGACAATCCAAGCCAAGGCACGCTCCCGACTCCACCTCCTGAAGCTCCTTTCTGGCTGCACATGGGGTCTGGACCCCTCCACCGTCCTCCACACCTATAAATCTCTCATCCGCCCTATCCTCTGTTATGCCCATCCCGCCTGGATCTCTGCCCCGCCTACCTTTTACAAATCCCTTCAAATCCTTGAACGGCATGCACTCCGCCTCGCCTATCGCATCCGCCTCCCTTCCCCCACGCGGCTCCTCTATGACCTCATCCCCTTCCCACACCTCCTTCTCTTCCTCCAACGGATACGGATCCTCTACACCTCCCGCAAGCTTGATCCTCCCCACCCGCTTGTCTCTTCCATCCTCTCCCACCCCAACCCACTGCCGCGCCTGTACTCCTGTATCCCACCTGCTCTCCATCTTCACACTCTCCACACCCTCTCCCAAGGTGGCTTCCGCCGACTCCCCCTCCCGGATGATGCCCTCCTCCCCTCCATCTACCCCTCCTACCAACTTTGAGCCTTGCCTTCCCCTCTCCTCTCATTTTCCTGTGGGCACCCTCTCTCCCTTCTCTCCCTCCCTCTCTCCCTCCTTTCATCCTTACCTCCCCTCCCCCTCTCCCTGGGCTTCCACCCCCCTTTTTTTCGTTTTCTCCCCTCCTCCTCCCTGGCATCCTATCTCCCCCTCCCTCCTTCCCTCCCCCTGTTTTTTCCCTTGGCAGGCCCCCAGCTTTTCGGTGTGGACAGTGCCCCTGCAAGCGCCGAAGCCCATCTCCGCAGTGTCCGTGTCTTTCGTCCCGTCTGTGCCTCGAGTGTTTCTTCGTTTTCTGCTCCACCGTTCACCTGTGCTAGTGTTCTCTGTTCCGTGCTGTGCTGCCCGTCTTTTTAAAACTGAAACAGTGCTGCGTCGATGAACGACTTCATTTCTTTTTATTCTCTGTTGTCTTCTGATTTTTGTCCTCCATGTCTGTGTTTTGAGATTATGTCTTCCTGTTTTTATCTCTTGTATGTTTCTTGTGGCCGAAGAGCGGCATATTAGGCCGCTGCCGGCCTACCTTTGTAGGTATAAAATGACAATAAAGGAAAAAAAAAAAAAAAAAAAAAAAAAAAAAGGTACAGCTTAAGGTGGGACGAGGCAGTCTGAATTACATTTCATAGATGTATTTCTCACATATCTCAGAGCCTCTCGCGGTCGTCGTCGTCGTTGTCGCTGCCGCCGCCGCTTCTGCAGAAGTAGCAAATGGCCATCGTAGCAAATGCGGCGAGGGACGCCCTGCCTTCGATTCCGAATGCACAAAGTGTGTGGTCTTGTTTCCCAGTCTATATTTGGTCGGTCTCGTAAGAGGTTGAATGTAACGAATGGGTGGGAAAGAGCAAGGGGCAGCAGCTGTGCAGAACGAAAACACAATTCCTCAGGGTGTGAGTGCTTCGAGATGAGTCGTAACCAAGTTATAATTGGTCGTCAGTGATCATGTGGCCTAATGGATCAGGCGACGGACTTCGGATTTGAAGATTACAGGTTCGAATGCTGTCACGCTCGTGTTTTTCCAGTTCTGAAAAAGAAACATACCGTTTTAATGTAGCAATTGAGCAGTACGAAACCGTCTCAATGTTGCTGTTGACCATTTCTTGCTTGGAGTTGCTCTTGAGCTTGAAACACACGCAACAAGACCGGTGTTAACTAGCGAAATGGTCAGCAGGGTGCCGTCACCGCTTGTTTTGACTTGCACTTGCACATCTAAAACAACGTCGGAAAGTAACTCGTTCGGCTTTTGAGTCACATCAAGTATGTGTGTTAATTTTGACGCCACTAGCTCTGCATGTTGTCATGCAATTCCTTTACCTCTCAGAAATGATTATGAAATAAAAGTGAAGTACGTGACGAGTGTGACGTTAGGAAAACATTAGGCAGCATGGAGAGATTCTGTATGGGAGCACCCAACCCAAACGAGTACTGTGTGACTCGCTAACCGGGAGGTCAAAACCAAGGCAGCCGGCTAGTTAAGTCGGTAGAGCGTGAGACTGTTATTCCAAGGGTTGTGGGTTCGAGCCCCACGTTGGGCGGAACGGAATTTTGTTCCGCTGCAGATGTAAATTACCGTTTTTCTGAATAAATGGTATGATGTAAATAGCAACTTTAAACTTTGCCTACGTCTCTGTCAGTCGCAAGGAAACTGTATTTGAAGGTGAAGGTGATTTTGTAGACATGTGTGAAAGACATGTTCTGAAATGCAAGTGTTGTTGTTTGGAGAGCACATCGGTTACGTGTCAGATGTGTAGCCAAGCAGTAATGGGTCAACCATAGCTGCAAATATTAGAAGCTAATATGAAGTGTTGTCAGCTGAAGTCTGATGATGCGGGCGACCGTAAGGCCGAAGTACGCAAGAGTACCGCTATGCCGCGCCTCTTTAGCTCAGTGGTAGAGCATTGGTGTAGTAAACCATGGGTGGTAAGTTCCATCCTCAGAAGAAGAAGACGAATTTTGGAAATCAGTTTCGCGTCGTGGCCGTATAGCAGACAGTGTCTGTGATGACGAATAATTAGCGATAGGCTTTTTATTAAGAATTACTCTCAGATGTGATTAAGGCGAATCGCGCAGATATAGCATTTGCCAAAGCGGTACAGCTTAAGGTGGGACGAGGCAGTCTGAATTACATTTTATAGATGTATTTCTCACATATCTCAGAGCCTCAGGCGGTCGTCGTCGTCGTTGTCGCCGCCGCCGCCGCCGCTTCTGCAGAAGTAGCAAATGGCCATCGAAGCAAATGCGGCGAGGGACGCCCTGCCTTCGATTCCGAATGCACAAAGTGTGTGGTCTTGTATCCCAGTCTATATTTGGTCGGTCTCGTTAGAGGTTGAATGTAACGAATGGGTGGGAAAGAGCAAGGTGCAGCAGCTGTGCAGAACGAAAACACAATTCCTCAGGGTGTGAGTGTTTCGAGATGAGTCGTATACAAGTTATAGTTTGTCGTCAGTGATCGTGTGGCGTAATGGATCAGACGTCGTACTTCGGATGTGAAGATTACAGGTTCGAATGCTGTCACGCTCGTGTTTTTCCAGTTCTGAAAAAGAAACATACCGTTTTAATGTAGCAATTGAGCAGCACGGAACCGTCTGAATGTTGCTGTTGACCATTTTTTGCTTGGAGTTCCTCTTGAGCTTGAAACACACGCAACAAGACCGGTGTTAACTAGCGAAATGGTCGGCAGGGTGCCGTCACCGCGAGTTTTGACTGGCACTTGCACATCTAAAACAACGTCGGAAAGTAACGCGTTCGGCTTTTGAGTCACATCAAGTATGTGTGTTAATTTTTACGCCACTAGCTCTGCATGTTGTCATGCAATTTCTTACCTCTCAGAAATTGTTATGAAATAGAAGTGAAGTACGTGATGAGTGTGACGTTAGGAAAACATTAGGCAGCATGGAGAGATTCTGTATGGGACCACCCAACCCAAACGAGTACTGTGTGACTTGCTACCCGGCAGGTATTAACCGAGGCAACCGGCTACCTAAGTCGGTAGAGCTTGAGACTCTCAATCCCAGGGTTGTGTGTTCGAGCCCCACGCTGGGCGGAACGGAATTTTGTTCCGCTACAGATGTAAATTACCGTTTTTCTGTATAAATGGTATGATGTAAATAGCAACTTTAAACTTTGCCTACGTCTCTGTCAGTCGCAAGGAAACTGTATTTGAAGGTGAAGGTGATTTTGTAGACATGTGTGAAAGACATGTTCTGAAATGCAAGTGTTGTTGTTTGGAGAGCACATCGGTTACGTGTCAGATGTGTAGCCAAGCAGTAATGGGTCAACCATAGCTGCAAATATTAGAAGCTAATATGAAGTGTTGTCAGCTGAAGTCTGATGATGCAGGCGACCGTAATGCCGAAGTTCGCAAGAGTACCGCTAGGACGCTCCTCTTTAACTCAGTGGTTGAGCATTGGTGTAGTAAACCAGGGGTGGTAAGTCCCACCCTCAGAGGAGAAAGACAAATTTTGGAAATCTGTTTCGCGTCGTGGCCGTATAGCAAACAGTATCTGTGATGACGAACAATTAGCGACAGGCGTTATTTTAAGAATTCCTCTCAGATGTGATTAAGGCGAATGGCGCAGATAAAGCATTTCCCAAAGCGGTACAGCCTATGGTGGGACGAGGCAGTCTGAATTACATTTTATAGATGTATTTCTCACATATCTCAGAGCCTCTCGCGTTGGTCGTCGTCGTCGTCGTCGTCGTCGTCGTCGTCGTCGTCGTCGCTTCTGCAGAAGTAGCAAATGGCCATCGTAGCAAATGCGGCGAGGGACGCCCTGCCTTCGATTCCGAATGCACAAAGTTTGTGGTCTTGTTTCCCAGTCTATATTTGGTCGGCCTCGTAAGAGGTTGAATGTAACGAATGGGTGGGAAAGGGCAAGGGGCAGCGGCTGTGCAGAACGAAAACACAATTCCTCAGGGTGTGAGCGTTTCGAGATGAGTCATATACAAGTTATAGTTGGTCGTCAGTGACCGTGTGGCGTAATGTATCAGGCGTCGGACTTCGGATCTGAAGATTACAGGTTCGAATGCTGTCAGGCTCGTGTTTTTCCAGTTCTGAAAAAGAAACATACCGTTTTAATGTAGCAATTGAGCAGTACGAAACCGTCTCAATGTTGCTGTTGACCATTTTTTGCTTGGAGTTGCTCTTGAGCATGAAACACACACAACAAGACCGGTGTTAACTAGCGAAATGGTCGGCAGGGTGCCGTCACCGCGAGTTTTGACTGGCACTTGCACATCTAAAACAACGTCGGAAAGTAACTCGTTCGGCTTTTGACTCACTTCAAGTATGTGTGTTAATTTGATGCCACTAGCTCTGCATGTTGTCATGCAATTCCTTTACCTCTCAGAAAAGATTATGAAATAAAAATGAAGTACGTGACGAGTGTGACGTTAGGAAAACATTAGGCAGCATGGAGAGATTCTGTATGGGACCACCCAACCCAAACGAGTAATGTGTGTCTTGCTACCCGGCAGGTATTAACCGAGGCAGACGGATAGCTAAGTTGGTAGAGTGTAAAATTTTTAACCCCAGGGTTGTGGGTTCGAGCCCCACGCTGTTCGGAACGGAATTTTGTTCCGCTGCAGATGTAAATTACCGTTTTTCTGATTAACGTGATATAATGTAAATAGCAACTTTAAACTTTGCCTACGTCTATGTCAGTCGCAAGGAAACTGTATTTGAAGGTGAAGGTGATTTTGTAGACATGTGTTAAAGACATGTTCTGAAATGCAAGTGTTGTTGTTTGGAGAGCACATCGGTTACGTACCAGATGTGTAGCAAGCAGTAATGGGTCGCCATTCTGCAAATATTAGAAGCCAATATGGATTGTTGTCAGTTGAAGGCTGATGATGCAGGCGACCGTAAGGCCGAAGTACGCAAGAGTACCGCTAGGCCGCGCCTCTTTAGCTCAGTGGTAGAGCACTGGCTTAGTAAACCAGGGGTGGTAAGTTCCATCCTCAGAGGAGGAAGACGAATTTTGGAAATCAGTTTTGCGTCATGGCCGTATAGCAAACAGTATCTGTGATGACGAACAATTAGCGACAGGCGTTTTATTAAGAATTACTCTCAGATGTGATTAAGGCGAATGGCGCAGATAAAGCCTTTGCCAAAGCGGTACAGCATAAGGTGGGACGAGGCAGTCTGAATTACATTTTATAGATGTATTTTTCACATATCTCAGAGCCTGTCGTCGTCGTCGTCGCCGCCGCCACTTCTGCAGAAGTAGCAAATGGCCATCATAGCAAATGCGGCGAGGGACGCCCTGCCTTCGCTTCCGAAAGCACGAAGCGTGTGGTCTTGTTTCCCAGTCTATATTTTGTCGGTCTCGTAAGAGGTTGAATGTAACGAATGGGTGGGAAAGAGCAAGGGGCAGCGGCTGTGCATAACGAAAACACAATTCCTCAGGGTGTGAGCGTTTCGAGATGAGTCGTATACAAGTTATAGTTGGTCGTCAGTGACTGTGTGGCCTATGGATCAGGCGACGGACTTCGGATCTGATGATTACAAGTTCGAATGCTGTCACGCTCGTGTTTTTCCAGTTCTGAAAAAGAAACATACAGTTTTATTGTAGCAATTGAGCAGTACGAAACCGTCTGAATGTTGCTGTTGACCATTTTTTGCTTGGAGTTGCTCTTGAGATAGAAACACACACAACAAGACCGGTGTTAACCAGCGAAATGGTCGGCAGGGTGCCGTCACCGCGAGTTTTGACTGGCACTCGCACATCTAAAACAACGGCGGAAAGTAACTCGTTCGGCTTTTGAGTCACATCAAGTATGTGTGTTAATTTTGACGCCACTAGCTCTGCATGTTGTCATGCAATTCCTTTACCTCTCAGAAATGATTATGAAATAAGAGTGAAGTACGTGACGAGTGTGACGTTAGGAAAACATTATTCAGCATGGAGAGATTCTGTATGGGACCACCCAACCCAAACGAGTACTGTGTGACTTGCTACCCGACAGGTATTAACCGAGGCAGACGGATAGCTACGTCGGTAGAGTGTAAGAGTATTAACCCCATGGTTGTGGGTTCGAGCCACACGCTGGGCGGAACGGAATTTTGTTCCGCTGCAGATGTAAATTACCGTTTTTCTGATTAACGTGATATAATGTAAGTAGCAACTATAACCTTTGCCTACGTCTCTGTCAGTCGCAAGGAAACTGCATTTGAAGGTGAAGGTGATTTTGTAGACATGTGTGAAAGACATGTTCTGAAATGCAAGTGTTGTTGTTTGGAGAGCACATCGGTTACGTGTCAGATGTGTGGCCAAGCAGTAATGGGTCGCCATAGCTGCAAATATTAGAAGGTAATATGAAGTGTTGTCAGCTGAAGTCTGATGATGCAGGCGACCGTATGGCCCAAGTACGCAAGAATACCGCTAGGCCGCGACCCTTTAGCTCAGTGGTACAGCACTGGTGTAGTAAACCAGGGGTGGTAAGTTCCATCCTCAGAGGAGGAAAACAAATTTTGGAAATCAGTTTCGCGTCGTGGCCGTGTAGCAAACAGTATCTGTGATGACGAACAATTAGCGACAAGAGTTTTATTAAGAATTACTCTCAGATGTGGTTAAGGCGAATGGCGCAGATAAAGCATTTGCCAAAGCGGTACAGCATAAGGTGGGACGAGGCAGTCTGAATTACATTTTATAGATGTATTTCTCACATATCTCAGAGCCTCTCGCTGTCGTCATCGTTGTCGCCGCCGCCGCCGCTTCTGCAGAAGTAGCAAATGGCCATCGTAGCAAATGCGGCGAGGGACGACCTGCCTTCGATTCCGAATGCACAAAGTGTGTGGTCTTGTTTTTCAGTCTATATTTGGTCGGTCTCGTAAGAGGTTGAATGTAACGAATGGGTGGGAAAGAGCAAGGGGCAGCGGCTGTGCAGAACGAAAACACAATTCCTCAGGGTGTGAGCGTTTCGAGATGAGTCATATACAAGTTATAGTTGGGCGTCAGTGACCGTGTGGCCTAATGGATCAGGCGTCGGACTTCGGATCTGAAGATTACAGGTTCGAATGCTGTCACGCTCGTGTTTTTCCAGTTCTGAAAAAGAAACATACCGTTTTAATGTAGCAATTGAGCAGTACGAAACCGTCTGAATGTTGCTGTTGACCATTTTTTGCTTGGAGTTGCTCTTGAGCTTGAAACACACACAACAAGACCGGTGTTAACTAGCGAAATGGTCGGCAGGGTGCCGTCACCGCGAGTTTTGACTGGCACTTGCACATCTAAAACAACGTCGGAAAGTAACTCGTTCGGCTTATGAGTCACATCAAGTATGTGTGTTAATTTTGACGCCACTAGCTCTGCATGTTGTCATGCAATTCCTTTACATCTCAGAAATGATTATGAAATAAGAGTGAACTACGTGACGAGTGTAACGTTAGGAAAACATTAGGCAGCATGGAGAGATTCTGTATGGGACCACCCAACCCAAACGAGTACTTTGTGACTTGCTACCCGGCAGGTATTAACCGAGGCAGCCGGGTAGCTAAGTCGGTAGAGCGTGAGACTCTTAAATCCAAGGTTGTGGGTTCGAGACCCACGCTGGGCGGAACGGAATTTTGTTCCGCTGCAGATGTAAATTACCGTTTTCTGATTAACGTGATATAATGTAAATAGCAACTTTAAACTTTGCCTACGTCTCTGTCAGTCGCAAGGAAACTGTATTTGAAGGTGAAGGTGATTTTGTAGACATGTGTGAAAGACATGTTCTGAAATGCAAGTGTTGTTGTTTGGAGAGCACATCGGTTACGTGTCAGATGTGTAGCCAAGCAATAATGGGTCGCCATAGCTGCAAATATTAGAAGCTAATATGAAGTGTTGTCAGCTGAAGTCTGATGATGCAGGCGACCGTAAGGCCGAAGTACGCAAGAGTACCGCTAGGCCGCGCCCCTTTAGCTCAGTGGTAGAGCCATGCTGTAGTAAACCAGAGGTGGTAAGTTCCATCCTCAGAGGAGGAAGACGAATTTTGGAAATCAGTTTCGCGTCGTGGCCGTATAGCCAACAGTATCTGTGATGACGAACAATTAGCGACAGGCGTTTTACTAAGAATTACTCTCAGATGTGATTAAGGCGGATGGCGCAGATAAAGCATTTTTTTTAAACTTTATTTCAACATCAATAATAGTTGTATATAATAACCCACTCCCTTAGTTGATTAGTGGGCCTGTATTATAATACAATGATTATTACAAATATGCAGCTCTTAATTCTAAATTGTAAGTGAGCTACAGGTGTTTCACAATAATGGGCACCACTAATATTATTGTCTATACCTACAATTAAATACTACTTCTTATCACTAAGTTCTAACATCTGCAGCGTCACATATGTGCCAACAGAGAGTATAAACCTACTGATAATTGCCTTGCTCTTCGAGCTAAACCCGAAGAGCATGCCCCTGGCACTGGGCAGGCCAAGATGTTATTTCGCTGCACTTTCCTAAACGTAAATATCCTAGTCTAATTCCTACAAACTAAGCTTATCCTAAGTCAAATCCGGTGCTTTCCATTTTGGTAGAGTTGACCCCTACTCCCCCTATTCCTGCACGCGGCGGATCCCAACTATGGTGGAAAGTCGGCCAGTCCGCGCCCAGGCGGTATGGGAACAGGGATCCAGACGAAATCGGTGTATATTTCTGAGTTTATTTTAATTCATGTCCCTCAGATATTCCATCAACACCTTACGTGATACCTCGTTTGCCAGAGTGTTAAGCAGTTGAAAGGTATCTTCGCGTCTTAGAAGTTGGTATGTGTCTTGGTTTGGTAGTCTGTCTCGGAGTGTGGTTGCAACATCATTGAAGAGAGGACACTCGTAGATCACATGTTCAGGAGTACCTTCCGGAACGCCACATTCACACGCGGGCGTTGCCTTCTTCCCAAACCGACATAGGTATGTCGGGTAGGGTCCATGTCCAGTGAGAAAGTGGATCAATCCCCTTGTTGGCTCAAAATACTTCATTTGCAAGCGTTCCCTCACGTCCGGAATGAACTGAAAAGTTCTACGTCCGGTTTCCTCCGTTTCCCAAGTCCCCTGCCATAATTCTTCTCCCCTTCTCATAATTTCCCTCTTATTTGCCACCCTCACCCCCATAATGTCTTCAATTTTGCCTTGATTCCCCTTTTTTGCCCAATACCAGGCTGTTTGCTCCCTTATCTTTATATCTAGTGGGCAGAGCCCCATTATGACTAACAGGGCCCCCCCTGGAGACGTTCTATAAGCCCCCACAGATCGTAATATCATACTTCTTTGCACCCTTCTCACTGCCATGGCAGGCACAACCCTCGTGAGTCTGTGCGCCCAGACTCCCGAGCCGTAACCCACCACTGAGGTTAAGATACTATTATGATATAGTTTAATGAGGTGTGGAGGGAGGTGAAATCTTTTGTGTCCTATGGAAATGAGATTATTTATAATTTGTAGGGCCTTTTGGGTTACGGTTTCAATGTGCCTCCCGAAGTTCCATTTCTCATCAATGATGACTCCTAAGTATCGTGTGTCACGTCTTCGTAATACTGGTGAACTGTCGATTCTAACTGTCGGGTTCCTGGTTAGTTGTCCTTTCAGCAGTAAGTAAGTTGACTTACTTGGTGAGACTGTCATTTTGGTGGTGTGGCACCACTGTTGAAGTTAGTCTATGGCCCTTTCTATCTTAGGTTCAATGTCATCTCGGCTCCGGCCATCGACCAACAGGAGGAGGTCATCTGCATAGGCTATCACCTCTAGCACATCCTCGCATTGTTGTAGGTTGTCCAATAAAGGCTCCATATGGATGTCCCAAAAAAGCGGTCCAAGGACCGATCCCTGGGGACATCCTTTCGTGATCACCTTACTAACTCTCTCGCTAGAGGATGATAGCCAGACCTCTCGTTCCTCGCAATAGCTCCTCAGGCAACCATATAGCGGCCCTGAACACTCTTTCTCCCGCAAGCAGGAGAAGAGCGAAGGCCACCACAGGTTGTCAAAGGCGCCACTGATGTCCACCATGATGCCCACCACGTATTTATGCGGGGTTGAGCCGCAGAGCTCGGCTGCTAGGGCGATTGCATCAGATGCCGATCGCCCCGGCCTGAAACCGAATTGCCTGCTGCTCATCCCGCACAAAACTCTGTGTGCCGCCAGCCTGTCAGCCAGCAACTTCTCTAATATTTTACCAAGCAAGTCCAACAGGCAGATTGGCCTGTATGACTTCACTTCCGCTGGATCTTTATCTTGTCCTTTCTTTATAATGACAACATTTGCCTTTTTCCATCTCCTTGGGAACTGTTGTTGCCTTAGGCATTCATTATATAAATGCGTTAATGGCGCAACCAGCTAGGGGGCCAGGAATTGCACCACCTCCGCCACAATTCCGTCTGGCCCAGGAGCTTTCCCTCTTTTGAGAGATTTTATGTGTGCCGCCACCTCCTCTTCCGAGAAGGGGTAGACCGCTGCATCGTTGTTATATTGCACTTGATCCTCCTCTCGCAGTTGCCGCTGTGCTTCAGTTTCCCCGTCCGCATAGTCATCAGGCAACAGGGACTGGAGGAGGACCCCAGCAGTTTCCTGCCAGGACTCCGTCATCCCGCCCCCGTGCCTGACAGTTGATAGCACCATAGGAGAGCGGATCTTTTCCCTCACTAACTTGTAGGGAAGTCCCCATGGATCCAGCACAAGTTGACTGAGCACGTAGCGTTCCCAGCTCCGCATCCTGACCTCGCGTAGTTCCTTTTGGAACTGTTGCTTGGCCTCACTATACCGCAACTGCCATCTTTGTTTCTCCTGCCAGACGACACTGCGCTGGTAGTACCTCCTTAGCCTTCTGACAGACTGACGCAATTCCTCTAGTTCAGGCGTCCATGGTGACGGAGAGGCCGCCATGGCCCTCTTCCTGGTTGGTACAGCAGCCCTCACCGCTGTAGTTATGGCGGTCACTATGTCGTCAGTTCTGTCGTTTACGTCTATATCTTGTTGTGCGTCCCCTCCCGGTAAAGGAGGAATTTCGCACTCCCTCGCTAGCCGCTCCCAATCTGCTCTATTAAAGTTATATTGCAATTCCCACCCCATGGCCCAGCGGCACTCTCTATCCCCTATGGCGAAAGTTTTTAAATTATGGTCGCTTGTGGTGCCATTCCCTATTACCTTCCAATTTTGGAGTATGTTTGTAACATTCGGTGTTGTTAGAGTTACGTCAATATTTCTCCCTTGTCTTCCTCCCGCCGTGTAGGTAGGAGGATTGCCCGGCCTATTAGCCACCACAAGTTGTGTTGCCATAATATATTCTTCTACCTTCTCACCATTTGCATCTCGTGTGCCACTGTACCACAGGGGGGATTTGGCATTTATGTCAGCTGTAATTATCAACTTTCTCAACGCAACGGCGTGGTCACTCTCGTTAGGTGATCTAAGTGTGTTTCAATATTATCACTGTACTGAAAGTACATGTTTATTATGAAGACGATTCCAGTTGGGGAATGCAACTCCACGACGTTGCAGTGGGTAGTTGTGAATTGAGAGAGCGTGGTGACTCTCAGGAGCTTATTTGTTATTATTATCGCCGCTTTCGGGACTTCTCCTTTACTAATTATCTGCCATGTTGCGGCGGCAAAAGCGACCTTTCCAGCTTGGGAGTATGGCTCCTGTAGACAGAGCACATCTAATCTCCTCTCCTCCACCTCCCTTCGGAGTTCCTGCATTACGAGTCGGCTGTTATGTGTATTTAGTTGTCCTATGTTAAACTTTGTCATCAAGGGAAGTATGTATGTATGCGGTCATTTGGCCAGGTTTTAGACCAGTCAAATGCAATTCTTCCATTGGCTAGAACTGCCTGCTCGTAAATGTCGTCTAAGTCGAATTTCTCCCCTCTCCTTTCGAAGACTTTTCGTAGCAGGTCCCGCAGGGCTCCGAAGTCGGTGGGGAGATTCACTGATTTTAGTTGGATTCTGTCAACAGCCTCCATCACCGAGAAGGTTACCCTTCTTCCTTCTTCATGTCCTACACGAACCACATGTCTCAGGGCTGTGGTCAGGGTAGCCGGCTGTTCAAGTCTTGCTAGCTGCATAGTATATTCCAAATTAGGGTAGACCCTCACAGGATCCACAGGTGGCAATCTGACCACTGGAGTACTCTGTTCGGTAGAATTTATGCTGGAGCTAGTTACTTCATTTTCTTGAATCGGTTTCTCATGCTTGTTCTGTTTCTCTCCAGAGACTGTTATGGCCGCAGGATGCCCTTGCCGTTTCTGATGTTTTATCGGCTCTGCTCCCCGGCTTTCAGAGGAGGGAGCTGCTGCTATAGGGAGATCTGTTTGTATTGCTATGTTCACCCTTTGGGGCTCAGTTTGAATGGCTATATCTGTTGTTTCAGTTTTTTCGGCGCCCGTAAGTGACCTCAGAAATAACTTGAATTTACTTGTCCTCATAGCGTCCCTCCTCCTCTTGCTCGGGGACTTATGCTTCGGCATCCTGTTCGGTATGCCGAGTTCAGCCATAATCAGTTCTGGAGATTAATCTTTGTTCCAACATTCTGTATTTTGGGCAATTCCGACCTACGGCTCCACAAGACTTCTTCCCTCTGCTTTTGCATGGTATGCAGATTTGTGTACCTTTACAGACCTTGCGATTATGGCCACTTTCTCCGCACTTGGTGCACGCCGGCTCCCTGGTGCACAGCCTGAGAATGTGGTCCAGGTCACCACAGTTGTGGCAACGAGGTACCACGACATAGTCTCTAGTGTTGATGGCATGGAAGCCAACATAGATCCTGCCCATTGTTGTGATATTCTTCCACATCTGTGCTGTCACTTCAGCGACATGATGTACAACATCACGACCTCGTGGACCCGTTTTAAATCTAAGTTTAAAACAATTATTAAATTCTTCAACGCTTAAGTGCTCAAAATTTTGTGCCCTGATTGTCTCTGACAGCTCTTCGTTCATCATAATAGATGGCGCGTCATAAAGTATGACGAGAGGATTTATTTTTCTTGGTGGCTCACATTTCACCACTGAGTTCAGCTTTTGGTTCTTCAACAGCTTTTCTTTATGCTCTTCCGAGGCAACTTCTACGATGACTGAATTCCTACTCGGTTTGATTCTCTTTATCTTTATTTTTTCCTTCACAGGGTCCACGGTTTTCGTGAATAACTCCTGTATTTTCTTTATGCTTGTGTCTTGTCCAGGAAGTGTTCTCAAAAAGACTGCCGTATCTGGCCTCTTAGTTACCTTGTCTATAGTCTCTCTGGTGGCGTTGGGCTTGGTGGGAGCTTGCGCTGCCACTGCCGCCCAAGTTTTCACTGGCTGCTTTCTTAGTCGGTTGTTTTCTTTTACTAGTTCTTCTAGCCTTCCTTCTAGTTTTGCATGGACGATGGCCCAAGCTGCCAATTCATTTTTAATGGCTGACATTCCGGCTTGGCTGATCTTGCCATTTTTTACAGATTGCTCCATGAGCGTAGTTATTCTGGCAAGCCTTTGCATAACTGTCTCATTCTCGACCTGTCCCAGCTCGTCCTGAGGAGAGGGATCAGGCGCAGTAGACGCACGTTGAGGCGCACTCAAATCACTCATAACTGCCGTCGCCATGATTTACGAGTGATATAAAAAAAAGGTGGGAGCCCGTCTCTTACCCTGGACCTGGACCGGCTCCTCTGGCATGGGGGGGGGGGGGGGGGACTTCTTGCAGCTCGCCCACCGACCTCGCCCCAAGGTCAAGGGCCCTCTCGAACTGCCGGGTTCAGCGCGCCGTTGCCAGCGCACTGGTCCCCATCGATGGCTCCGTCATCGGCGATTCCACGCGACGCTCCTCGGCAACTGCACCCCGCACTCTGGAGAGGCGGATGCACCTCTCGCCCTTCGCTGCCTACTAGCACGAGTTTCCACCTTTCGGCCAAGGACCCACTCCTACTCAGGTGGCGGGCCGGTCCCCCAGACGTTCGGCGGTCTGGACCCAGTTAACCGGGCCCAGGCGGTGTCACCACCTCCTGGGTTTGGCAGAACACGCCCCGGTTACCCAGGGGCGCGGCGAAGCGCCCTTGCCGACTCGCGCCGCGATCCCACGCCGACGAACGAAGTCGCCGGCATGCAGAGCTCCTGCTGGTCTGGGCCCTGCGAACTAAAGGGACAGATGTTCGTCTCTCGACACAGCTCCCCCTGTGCCACGCACCCTTCGCTTTCGCATCGGGTTGGGTGGCAGCTCTTCCTTTTGTCGCAAGGCACACCCCGGCAAGCCCGAGAAATGCCAAGCTTAACGTCCGGCACCACTTGAAGGCGGAAAGAGCAACTTGAGAAGGAGAGGCTATATATGACGCATCACTTCCCCTGTGGGCACGTCCGACTGGAAGCGATACGCCCCAGTGCGAACCTCTGTGCCTTATGGGGCGCCGGTGAGGACTGGCCCACGCCAAAAAAAAAACGCACCGCGAAACGACAGGTCCCACGCCAGACAGATCCACGTCAGACAGGTAAAGCATTTGCCAATGCGGTAAAGCATAAAATGTAATTCTGACTGCCTCGTCCCACCTTATGCTTTAGATAAAGCATTTGCCAAAGCGGTAAAGCATAAGGTGGGACGAGGCAATCAGAATTACATTTTATAGATGTATTTCTCACATATCTCAGAGCCTCTCGCGGTCGTCGTCGTCGTCGTCGTCGCCACCGCGTCTGCAGAAGTAACAAATGGCCATCGTAGCAAATGCGGCGAGGGACGCCCTGCCTTCGATTCCGAATGCACAAAGTGTGTGGTCTTGTTTCCCAGTCTATATCTGGTCGGTCTCGTAAGAGGTTGAATGTAACGAATGGGTGGGAAAGAGCAAGGGGCAGCGGCTGTGCAGAACGAAAACACAATTCCTCAGGGTGTGAGCGTTACGAGATGAGTCGTATACAAGTTATAGTTGGTCGTCAGTGACCGTGTGGCCTAATGGATAAGGCGTCGGACTTCGGATCTGAAGATTACAGGTTCGAATGCTGTCACGCTCGTGTTTTTCCAGTTCAGAAAAAGAAACATACCGTTTTAATGTAGCAATTGAGCAGTAAGAAACCGTCTGAATGTTGCTGTTGACCATTTTTTGCTTGGAGTTGCTCTTGAGCTTGAAACACACACAACAAGACCGGTGTTAACTAGCGAAATGGTCGGCAGGGTGCCGTCACCGCGAGTTTTGACTGGCACTTGCACATCTAAAACAACGGCGGAAAGTAACTCGTTCGGCTTTTGAGTCACATCAAGTATGTGTGTTAATTTTGACGCCACTAGCTCTGCATGTTGACATGCAATTAGTTTACCTCTCAGAAATGATTATGAAATAAAAGTTAAGTACGTGACGAGTGTGACGTTAGGAAAACATTAGGCAGCATGGAGAGAATCTGTATGGGACCACCCAACCCAAACGAGTACTGTGTGGCGTGCTACCTGGCAGGTACTAACCGAGGCAGCCGGCTAGCTAAGTCGGTAGAGCGTGAGACTCTTAATCCCAGTGTTGTGGGTTCGAGACCCACGCTGGGCGGAACGGAATTTTGTTCCGCTGCAGATGTAAATTACCGTTTTCTGATTAACGTGATATAATGTAAATAGCAACTTTCAACTTTGCCTACGTCTCTGTCAGTCGCAAGGAAACTGTATTTGAAGGTGAAGGTGATTTTGTAGACATGTGTGAAAGACATGTTCTGAAATGCAAGTGTTGTTGTTTGGAGAGCACATCGGTTACGTGTCAGATGTGTAGCCAAGGAGTAATGAGGTCGCCATAGCTGCAAATATTAGAAGCTAATATGAAGTGTTGTCAGCTGAAGTCTGATGATGCAGGCGACCGTATGGCCGAAGTACGGAAGAATACCGCTAGGCCGCGCCCCTTTAGCTCAGTGGTAGAGCACTGGTGTAGTAAACCAGGGGTGGTAAGTTCCATCCTCAGAGGAGGAAGACGAATTTTGGAAATCAGTTTCGCGTCGTGGCCGAGTAGCAAAAAGTATCTGTGATGACGAACAATTAGCGACAAGCGTTTTATTAAGAATTACTTTCAGATGTGGTTAAGGCGAATGGCGCAGATAAAGCATTTGCCAAAGCAGTACAGCATAAGGTGGGACGAGGCAGTCTGAATTACATTTTATAGATGTATTTCTCACATATGTCAGAGCCTCTCGCGGTCGTCGTCGTTGTCGCCGCCGCCGCCGCTTCTGCAGAAGTAGCAAATGGCCATCGTAGCAAATGCGGCGAGGGACGCCCTGCCTTCGATTCCGAATGCACAAAGTGTGTGGTCTTGTTTTTCAGTCTATATTTGGTCGGTCTCGTAAGAGGTTGAATGTAACGAATGGGTGGGAAAGAGCAAGGGGCAGCGGCTGTGCAGAACGAAAACACAATTCCTCAGGGTGTGAGCGTTTCGAGATGAGTCATATACAAGTTATAGTTGGGCGTCAGTGACCGTGTGGCCTAATGGATCAGGCGTCGGACTTCGGATCTGAAGATTACAGGTTCGAATGATGTCACGCTCGTGTTTTTCCAGTTCTGAAAAAGAAACATACCGTTTTAATGTAGCAATTGAGCAGTACGAAACCGTCTGAATGTTGCTGTTGACCATTTTTTGCTTGGAGTTGCTCTTGAGCTTGAAACACACACAACAAGACCGGTGTTAACTAGCGAAATGGTCGGCAAAGTGCCGTCACCGCGAGTTTTGACTCGCACTTGCACATCTAAAACAACGTCGGAAAGTAACTCGTTCGGCTTATGAGTCACATCAAGTATGTGTGTTAATTTTGACGCCACTAGCTCTGCATGTTGTCATGCAACTCCTTTACATCTCAGAAATGATTATGAAATAAGAGTGAACTACGTGACGAGTGTAACGTTAGGAAAACATTAGGCAGCATGGAGAGATTCTGTATGGGACCACCCAACCCAAACGAGTACTTTGTGACTTGCTACCCGGCAGGTATTAACCGAGGCAGCCGGGTAGCTAAGTCGGTAGAGCGTGAGACTCTTAAATCCAAGGTTGTGGGTTCGAGACCCACGCTGGGCGGAACGGAATTTTGTTCCGCTGCAGATGTAAATTACCGTTGTCTGATTAACGTGATATAATGTAAATAGCAACTTTAAACTTTGCCTACGTCTCTGTCAGTCGCAAGGAAACTGTATTTGAAGGTGAAGGTGATTTTGTAGACATGTGTGAAAGACATGTTCTGAAATGCAAGTGTTGTTGTTTGGAGAGCACATCGGTTACGTGTCAGATGTGTAGCCAAGCAATAATGGGTCGCCATAGCTGCAAATATTAGAAGCTAATATGAAGTGTTGTCAGCTGAAGTCTGATGATGCAGGCGACCGTAAGGCCGAAGTACGCAAGAGTACCGCTAGGCCGCGCCCCTTTAGCTCAGTGGTAGAGCCATGCTGTAGTAAACCAGAGGTGGTAAGTTCCATCCTCAGAGGAGGAAGACGAATTTTGGAAATCAGTTTCGCGTCGTGGCCGTATAGCCAACAGTATCTGTGATGACGAACAATTAGCGACAGGCGTTTTACTAAGAATTACTCTCAGATGTGATTAAGGCGGATGGCGCAGATAAAGCATTTTTTTTTAAACTTTATTTCAACATCAATAATAGTTATATATAATAACCCACTCCCTTAGTTGATTAGTGGGCCTGTATTATAATACAATGATTATTACAAATATGCAGCTCTTAATTCTAAATTGTAAGTGAGCTACAGGTGTTTCACAATAATGGGCACCACTAATATTATTGTCTATACCTACAATTAAATACTACTTCTTATCACTAAGTTCTAACATCTGCAGCGTCACATATGTGCCAACAGAGAGTATAAACCTACTGATAATTGCCTTGCTCTTCGAGCTAAACCCGAAGAGCATGCCCCTGGCACTGGGCAGGCCAAGATGTTATTTCGCTGCACTTTCCTAAACGTAAATATCCTAGTCTAATTCCTACAAACTAAGCTTATCCTAAGTCAAATCCGGTGCTTTCCATTTTGGTAGAGTTGACCCCTACTCCCCCTATTCCTGCACGCGGCGGATCCCAACTATGGTGGAAAGTCGGCCAGTCCGCGCCCAGGCGGTATGGGAACAGGGATCCAGACGAAATCGGTGTATATTTCTGAGTTTATTTTAATTCATGTCCCTCAGATATTCCATCAACACCTTACGTGATACCTCGTTTGCCAGAGTGTTAAGCAGTTGAAAGGTATCTTCGCGTCTTAGAAGTTGGTATGTGTCTTGGTTTGGTAGTCTGTCTCGGAGTGTGGTTGCAACATCATTGAAGAGAGGACACTCGTAGATCACATGTTCAGGAGTACCTTCCGGAACGCCACATTCACACGCGGGCGTTGCCTTCTTCCCAAACCGACATAGGTATGTCGGGTAGGGTCCATGTCCAGTGAGAAAGTGGATCAATCCCCTTGTTGGCTCAAAATACTTCATTTGCAAGCGTTCCCTCACGTCCGGAATGAACTGAAAAGTTCTACGTCCGGTTTCCTCCGTTTCCCAAGTCCCCTGCCATAATTCTTCTCCCCTTCTCATAATTTCCCTCTTATTTGCCACCCTCACCCCCATAATGTCTTCAATTTTGCCTTGATTCCCCTTTTTTGCCCAATACCAGGCTGTTTGCTCCCTTATCTTTATATCTAGTGGGCAGAGCCCCATTATGACTAACAGGGCCCCCCCTGGAGACGTTCTATAAGCCCCCACAGATCGTAATATCATACTTCTTTGCACCCTTCTCACTGCCATGGCAGGCACAACCCTCGTGAGTCTGTGCGCCCAGACTCCCGAGCCGTAACCCACCACTGAGGTTAAGATACTATTATGATATAGTTTAATGAGGTGTGGAGGGAGGTGAAATCTTTTATGTCCTATGGAAATGAGATTATTTATAATTTGTAGGGCCTTTTGGGTTACGGTTTCAATGTGCCTCCCGAAGTTCCATTTCTCATCAATGATGACTCCTAAGTATCGTGTGTCACGTCTTCGTAATACTGGTGAACTGTCGATTCTAACTGTCGGGTTCCTGGTTAGTTGTCCTTTCAGCAGTAAGTAAGTTGACTTACTTGGTGAGACTGTCATTTTGGTGGTGTGGCACCACTGTTGAAGTTAGTCTATGGCCCTTTCTATCTTAGGTTCAATGTCATCTCGGCTCCGGCCATCGACCAACAGGAGGAGGTCATCTGCATAGGCTATCACCTCTAGCACATCCTCGCATTGTTGTAGGTTGTCCAATAAAGGCTCCATATGGATGTCCCAAAAAAGCGGTCCAAGGACCGATCCCTGGGGACATCCTTTCGTGATCACCTTACTAACTCTCTCGCTAGAGGATGATAGCCAGACCTCTCGTTCCTCGCAATAGCTCCTCAGGCAACCATATAGCGGCCCTGGACACTCTTTCTCCCGCAAGCAGGAGAAGAGCGAAGGCCACCACAGGTTGTCAAAGGCGCCACTGATGTCCACCATGATGCCCACCACGTATTTATGCGGGGTTGAGCCGCAGAGCTCGGCTGCTAGGGCGATTGCATCAGATGCCGATCGCCCCGGCCTGAAACCGAATTGCCTGCTGCTCATCCCGCACAAAACTCTGTTTGCCGCCAGCCTGTCAGCCAGCAACTTCTCTAATATTTTACCAAGCAAGTCCAACAGGCAGATTGGCCTGTATGACTTCACTTCCGCTGGATCTTTATCTTGTCCTTTCTTTATAATGACAACATTTGCCTTTTTCCATCTCCTTGGGAACTGTTGTTGCCTTAGGCATTCATTATATAAATGCGTTAATGGCGCAACCAGCTAGGGGGCCAGGAATTGCACCACCTCCGCCACAATTCCGTCTGGCCCAGGAGCTTTCCCTCTTTTGAGAGATTTTATGTGTGCCGCCACCTCCTCTTCCGAGAAGGGGTAGACCGCTGCATCGTTGTTATATTGCACTTGATCCTCCTCTCGCAGTTGCCGCTGTGCTTCAGTTTCCCCGTCCGCATAGTCATCAGGCAACAGGGACTGGAGGAGGACCCCAGCAGTTTCCTGCCAGGACTCCGTCATCCCGCCCCCGTGCCTGACAGTTGATAGCACCATAGGAGAGCGGATCTTTTCCCTCACTAACTTGTAGGGAAGTCCCCATGGATCCAGCACAAGTTGACTGAGCACGTAGCGTTCCCAGCTCCGCATCCTGACCTCGCGTAGTTCCTTTTGGAACTGTTGCTTGGCCTCACTATACCGCAACTGCCATCTTTGTTTCTCCTGCCAGACGACACTGCGCTGGTAGTACCTCCTTAGCCTTCTGACAGACTGACGCAATTCCTCTAGTTCAGGCGTCCATGGTGACTGAGAGGCCGCCATGGCCCTCTTCCTGGTTGGTACAGCAGCCCTCACCGCTGTAGTTATGGCGGTCACTATGTCGTCAGTTCTGTCGTTTACGTCTATATCTTGTTGTGCGTCCCCTCCCGGTAAAGGAGGAATTTCGCACTCCCTCGCTAGCCGCTCCCAATCTGCTCTATTAAAGTTATATTGCAATTCCCACCCCATGGCCCAGCGGCACTCTCTATCCCCTATGGCGAAAGTTTTTAAATTATGGTCGCTTGTGGTGCCATTCCCTATTACCTTCCAATTTTGGAGTATGTTTGTAACATTCGGTGTTGTTAGAGTTACGTCAATATTTCTCCCTTGTCTTCCTCCCGCCGTGTAGGTAGGAGGATTGCCCGGCCTATTAGCCACCACAAGTTGTGTTGCCATAATATATTCTTCTACCTTCTCACCATTTGCATCTCGTGTGCCACTGTACCACAGGGGGGATTTGGCATTTATGTCAGCTGTAATTATCAACTTTCTCAACGCAACGGCGTGGTCACTCTCGTTAGGTGATCTAAGTGTGTTTCAATATTATCACTGTACTGAAAGTACATGTTTATTATGAAGACGATTCCAGTTGGGGAATGCAACTCCACGACGTTGCAGTGGGTAGTTGTGAATTGAGAGAGCGTGGTGACTCTCAGGAGCTTATTTGTTATTATTATCGCCGCTTTCGGGACTTCTCCTTTACTAATTATCTGCCATGTTGCGGCAGCAAAAGCGACCTTTCCAGCTTGGGAGTATGGCTCCTGTAGACAGAGCACATCTAATCTCCTCTCCTCCACCTCCCTTCGGAGTTCCTGCATTACGAGTCGGCTGTTATGTGTATTTAGTTGTCCTATGTTAAACTTTGTCATCAAGGGAAGTATGTATGTATGCGGTCATTTGGCCAGGTTTTAGACCAGTCAAATGCAATTCTTCCATTGGCTAGAACTGCCTGCTCGTAAATGTCGTCTAAGTCGAATTTCTCCCCTCTCCTTTCGAAGACTTTTCGTAGCAGGTCCCGCAGGGCTCCGAAGTCGGTGGGGAGATTCACTGATTTTAGTTGGATTCTGTCAACAGCCTCCATCACCGAGAAGGTTACCCTTCTTCCTTCTTCATGTCCTACACGAACCACATGTCTCAGGGCTGTGGTCAGGGTAGCCGGCTGTTCAAGTCTTGCTAGCTGCATAGTATATTCCAAATTAGGGTAGACCCTCACAGGATCCACAGGTGGCAATCTGACCACTGGAGTACTCTGTTCGGTAGAATTTATGCTGGAGCTAGTTACTTCATTTTCTTGAATCGGTTTCTCATGCTTGTTCTGTTTCTCTCCAGAGACTGTTATGGCCGCAGGATGCCCTTGCCGTTTCTGATGTTTTATCGGCTCTGCTCCCCGGCTTTCAGAGGAGGGAGCTGCTGCTATAGGGAGATCTGTTTGTATTGCTATGTTCACCCTTTGGGGCTCAGTTTGAATGGCTATATCTGTTGTTTCAGTTTTTTCGGCGCCCGTAAGTGACCTCAGAAATAACTTGAATTTACTTGTCCTCATAGCGTCCCTCCTCTTCTTGCTCGGGGACTTATGCTTCGGCATCCTGTTCGGTATGCCGAGTTCAGCCATAATCAGTTCTGGAGATTAATCTTTGTTCCAACATTCTGTATTTTGGGCAATTCCGACCTACGGCTCCACAAGACTTCTTCCCTCTGCTTTTGCATGGTATGCAGATTTGTGTACCTTTACAGACCTTGCGATTATGGCCACTTTCTCCGCACTTGGTGCACGCCGGCTCCCTGGTGCACAGCCTGAGAATGTGGTCCAGGTCACCACAGTTGTGGCAACGAGGTACCACGACATAGTCTCTAGTGTTGATGGCATGGAAGCCAACATAGATCCTGCCCATTGTTGTGATATTCTTCCACATCTGTGCTGTCACTTCAGCGACATGATGTACAACATCACGACCTCGTGGACCCGTTTTAAATCTAAGTTTAAAACAATTATTAAATTCTTCAACGCTTAAGTGCTCAAAATTTTGTGCCCTGATTGTCTCTGACAGCTCTTCGTTCATCATAATAGATGGCGCGTCATAAAGTATGACGAGAGGATTTATTTTTCTTGGTGGCTCACATTTCACCACTGAGTTCAGCTTTTGGTTCTTCAACAGCTTTTCTTTATGCTCTTCCGAGGCAACTTCTACGATGACTGAATTCCTACTCGGTTTGATTCTCTTTATCTTTATTTTTTCCTTCACAGGGTCCACGGTTTTCGTGAATAACTCCTGTATTTTCTTTATGCTTGTGTCTTGTCCAGGAAGTGTTCTCAAAAAGACTGCCGTATCTGGCCTCTTAGTTACCTTGTCTATAGTCTCTCTGGTGGCGTTGGGCTTGGTGGGAGCTTGCGCTGCCACTGCCGCCCAAGTTTTCACTGGCTGCTTTCTTAGTCGGTTGTTTTCTTTTACTAGTTCTTCTAGCCTTCCTTCTAGTTTTGCATGGACGATGGCCCAAGCTGCCAATTCATTTTTAATGGCTGACATTCCGGCTTGGCTGATCTTGCCATTTTTTACAGATTGCTCCATGAGCGTAGTTATTCTGGCAAGCCTTTGCATAACTGTCTCATTCTCGACCTGTCCCAGCTCGTCCTGAGGAGAGGGATCAGGCGCAGTAGACGCACGTTGAGGCGCACTCAAATCACTCATAACTGCCGTCGCCATGATTTACGAGTGATATAAAAAAAAGGTGGGAGCCCGTCTCTTACCCTGGACCTGGACCGGCTCCTCTGGCATGGGGGGGGGGGGGGGGGGACTTCTTGCAGCTCGCCCACCGACCTCGCCCCAAGGTCAAGGGCCCTCTCGAACTGCCGGGTTCAGCGCGCCGTTGCCAGCGCACTGGTCCCCATCGATGGCTCCGTCATCGGCGATTCCACGCGACGCTCCTCGGCAACTGCACCCCGCACTCTGGAGAGGCGGATGCACCTCTCGCCCTTCGCTGCCTACTAGCACGAGTTTCCACCTTTCGGCCAAGGACCCACTCCTACTCAGGTGGCGGGCCGGTCCCCCAGACGTTCGGCGGTCTGGACCCAGTTAACCGGGCCCAGGCGGTGTCACCACCTCCTGGGTTTGGCAGAACACGCCCCGGTTACCCAGGGGCGCGGCGAAGCGCCCTTGCCGACTCGCGCCGCGATCCCACGCCGACGAACGAAGTCGCCGGCATGCAGAGCTCCTGCTGGTCTGGGCCCTGCGAACTAAAGGGACAGATGTTCGTCTCTCGACACTGCTCCCCCTGTGCCACGCACCCTTCGCTTTCGCATCGGGTTGGGTGGCAGCTCTTCCTTTTGTCGCAAGGCACACCCCGGCAAGCCCGAGAAATGCCAAGCTTAACGTCCGGCACCACTTGAAGGCGGAAAGAGCAACTTGAGAAGGAGAGGCTATATATGACGCATCACTTCCCCTGTGGGCACGTCCGACTGGAAGCGATACGCCCCAGTGCGAACCTCTGTGCCTTATGGGGCGCCGGCGAGGACTGGCCCACGCCAAAAAAAAAACGCACCGCGAAACGACAGGTCCCACGCCAGACAGATCCACGTCAGACAGGTAAAGCATTTGCCAATGCGGTAAAGCATAAAATGTAATTCTGACTGCCTCGTCCCACCTTATGCTTTAGATAAAGCATTTGCCAAAGCGGTAAAGCATAAGGTGGGACGAGGCAATCAGAATTACATTTTATAGATGTATTTCTCACATATCTCAGAGCCTCTCGCGGTCGTCGTCGTCGTCGTCGTCGCCACCGCGTCTGCAGAAGTAACAAATGGCCATCGTAGCAAATGCGGCGAGGGACGCCCTGCCTTCGATTCCGAATGCACAAAGTGTGTGGTCTTGTTTCCCAGTCTATATCTGGTCGGTCTCGTAAGAGGTTGAATGTAACGAATGGGTGGGAAAGAGCAAGGGGCAGCGGCTGTGCAGAACGAAAACACAATTCCTCAGGGTGTGAGCGTATACAAGTTATAGTTGGTCGTCAGTGACCGTGTGGCCTAATGGATAAGGCGTCGGACTTCGGATCTGAAGATTACAGGTTCGAATGCTGTCACGCTCGTCTTTTTCCAGTTCTGAAAAAGAAACATACCGTTTTAATGTAGCAATTGAGCAGTAAGAAACCGTCTGAATGTTGCTGTTGACCATTTTTTGCTTGGAGTTGCTCTTGAGCTTGAAACACACACAACAAGACCGGTGTTAACTAGCGAAATGGTCGGCAGAGTGCCGACACAGCGAGTTTTGACTATCACTTGCACATCTAAAACAACGGCGGAAAGTAAATCGTTCGGCTTTTGAGTCACATCAAGTATGTGTGTTAATTTTGACGCCACTAGCTCTGCATGTTGTCATGCAATTAGTTTACCTCTCAGAAATGATTATGAAATAAAAGTTAAGTACGTGACGAGTGTGACGTTAGGAAAACATTAGGCAGCATGGAGAGAATCTGTATGGGACCACCCAACCCAAACGAGTACTGTGTGGCGTGCTACCTGGCAGGTATTAACCGAGGCAGCCGGCTAGCTAAGTCGGTAGAGCGTGAGACTCTTAATCCCAGTGTTGTGGGTTCGAGACCCACGCTGGGCGGAACGGAATTTTGTTCCGCTGCAGATGTAAATTACCGTTTTCTGATTAACGTGATATAATGTAAATAGCAACTTTAAACTTTGCCTACGTCTCTGTCAGTCCCAAGGAAACTGTATTTGAACGTGAAGGTGATTTTGTAGACATGTGTGAAAGACATGTTCTGAAATGCAAGTGTTGTTGTTTGGAGAGCACATCGGTTAAGTGTCAGATGTGTAGCCAAGCAGTAATGGGTCGCCATAGCTGCAAATATTAGAAGCTAATATGAAGTGTTGTCAGCTGAAGTCTGATGATGCAGGCGAGCGTAAGGCCGAAGTACGCAAGAGTACAGCTAGGCCGCTCCTCTTTAGCTCAGTGGTAGAGAACTGGTGTAGTAAACCAGGGGTGGTAAGTTCCATCCTCAGAGGAGGAAGACGAGTTTTGGAAATCAGTTTCGCGTTGTGGCCGTATAGCAAACAGTATCTGTGATGACGAACAATTAGCGACAGGCGTTTTATTAAGAATTACTCTCAGATGTGATTAAGGCGAATGGCGCAGATAAAGCATTTGCTAAAGCGGTACAGCATAAGGTGGGACGAGGAAGTCTGAATTACATTTTATAGATGTATTTCTCACATATCTCAGAGCCTCTGGCGGTCGTCGTCGTCGTCGTCGTCACCGCCGCCGCCGCTTCTGCAGAAGTAGCAAATGGCCATCGTAGCAAATGCGGCGAGGGACGCCCTGCCTTCGATTGCGAATGCACAAAGTGTGTGGTCTTGTTTCCCAGTCTATATTTGGTCGGTCTCGTAAGAGGTTGAATGTAACGAATGGGTGGGAAAGAGCAAGGGGCAGCGGCTGTGTAGAATGAAAATTCAATTCGCAGGGGTGTGAGCGTTTCGAGATGAGTCGTATACAGGTTATAGTTGGTCGTCAGTGACCGTGTGGCCTAATGGATCAGGCGTCGGACTTCGGATCTGAAGATTACAGGTTCGAATGCTGTCACTCTCGGGTTTTTCCAGTTCTGAAAAAGAAACATACCGTTTTAATGTAGCAATTGAGCAGTACGAAACCGTCTGAATGTTGCTGTTGAGCATTTTTTGCTTGGAGTTGCACTTGAGCTTGAAACGCACACAACAAGAACGGTGTTAACTAGCGAAAGGGGCGGCACAGTGCCGTCACCGCGAGTTTTGACTGGCGCTTGCAAATCTAAAAGAACGTCGGAAAGTAACTCGTTCGGCTTTTGAGTCACATCAAGTATGTGTGTTAATTTTGACGCCACTAGCTCAGCATGTTGTCATGCAATTCCTTTACCTCTCAGAAATGATTAGGAAATAAAAGTGAAGTACGTGACGAGCGTGACGTTAGGAAAACATTAGGCAGCATTGAGAGATTCTGTATGGGACCACCCAACCCAAACGATTACTGTGTGACGTGCTACCTGGCAGATATTAACCGAGGCATCTGGCTAGCTCAGTCGGTAGAGCGTGAGACTCTTAATCCAAGGGTTGTTGGTTCGAGCCCCACGCTGGGCGGAACGGAATTTTGTTCTGCTGCAGATGTAAATTACCGATTTTCTGATTAACGTGATGTAATGTAAATAGCAACTTTAAACTTTGCCTACGTCTCTGTCAGTCGCAAGGAAACTGTATTTGAAGGTGAAGGTGATTTTGTAGACATGTGTGAAAGACATGTTCTGAAATGCAAGTGATGTTGTTTGAAGAGCACATCGGTTACGTGTCAGATGTGTAGCCAAGCAGTAATGGGTCGCCATAGCTGCAAATATTAGAAGCTAATATGAAGTGTTGTCAGCTGAAGTCTGATGATGCAGGCGACCGTAAGGCCGAAGTACGCAAGAGTACTGCTAGGCCGCGCCTCTTTAGCTCAGTGGTCAGTTCCGCTTCAGACGCCGTGCAGTGTGGACGTGCCTAGTCTTCCGCTCCGCCGTAGCGTTACGTATAGTGGGATATCGTTTGTTTACGTGTAGTGTTGTACCTTCTGTAAATTTTTCTCCGTCGCTGTTTCGTTCCTTGTGTTACTTTTTGTGTGTATTTCAGTGTTTTTGTTTAGCGGTTTAGACCGCGTAGTTTTTGAAAATGTCGTCTCAGGTTATTCCTCGTCAGGCTACAGTTAGTTTTGCTTTCGACAAGTCCACCCGCCATGTGCAACCTAGTTCCCTTGAGATTCATGATTGGTTAGTAGATACCTTTGGCATTAATTCGGATCAGGTGCACACTGCATATTGTGATACAGAACTCTATGTTTTCTTTGTTAAATTTATGGACCCCCTTCAGGTTGATAAATTTATTTCCAAATTTGGTCATCAGGTTCTCTTTCGGCATCGGGATGATTCTGTCAGTACCGTACTGCTTTCAAATGCTTCCATTACGTACACCAGTGTTCGTGTTTACAACCTTCCGCCGGAGGTGGATAATGTGTATCTTAAGGAGGGTTTACTCAAGTATGGTGATGTTAAGAGTATTCGCCTTGAACGCTGGTCCAGCCAACATCGTCTGCAGTGTTGCAGTGGTATTCGTTCCGTCGAAATGCACGTGAAGCAGAATATTCCCTCGCACCTGCAGATCGGTGGATATCGTGTCCATGTAACATATAGTGGTCAGGTTGGCACCTGTTTCTTGTGTAATGAGAGTGGCCACGTGCGTACCGACTGTCCGCGGAGGGTTTTTGTGTTAAAAAATTCTCTCGAACAGCGTCGCAAGTTAACGGTCGCTGACCTCGTTGCAGGTGGTTCTGCTCTTGGTGTCGAACAGTCCAGTAGTAGTAGCGCACAGTCGCAGGTTTTGCACGCCCCTGACACAGAATTTCCTCCTTTACGTGCCAAATCTGATGTTGTTCCGTCGGTTCCTCAGGTGGGTGTGCCGCTTTTGAATAATAAACGGCGTCGCGCACAAGATGGAAATAGTACGGATGAGGATCTCCCCGAGATGCCCCAATCCGAGAGACCGACATCCTCCGAGCCACAGAGTAGTGTAGATGCTCCCTGTTCCCCTGAAGTAGCTGTTCCGGTAGCGGCTGCTGACGCCCCTCCGGCTTCCGACGCGGCTTCTCTCGAGTCGGCTCGTCGGTCGGGCCTGTTGGCGCCTCCTTCCGAACCGACTTCGTTGTCACGACAAGTTGAGCCGCAACAACTTCCTGCTTCGCTGCCCCATACCTCTGCCAGCGGAGCTGCTCCGCCTCCTTCCAACTTAGCAGCTTCGGAGCTTCCTGCTCACGTTTCGCCTCCGTGTAGTCCATGTTTGCCGGAAGCTAGTATTGGTGTAGACCAGTCCGTTTCGTCGGATGTTTCCCCCGCGCCTCCGGACCCTGACTGTGGACCGGCGCGGGTGGTGTCGGATACAGAACTTGACCCTCCTACGTCACCGGCTGCTGCCGCTTCCTTGCCCGTCAGCCGACGCAAGTTGCGCGTTCAGCCGAACGTCAATGCTGTTCGTAAAAAACCGAAACGTAAGGGATCCGCGGAAGGGGGTAGCAGTCCCCTTCCCTCGGATGCCTCCGTCTCCCCTGCTATGGACTGTGATGTTGATGCGTCGGTGTAGGTGATTTCCTCTCTCGATTTTCTCTCCATGGTTCAAGCATACACCTTTCTTACCTTAAATGTTAACCGTATTGAGTCCGACGTTCGCATTGCCTCTTTGCGGCAGTTTCTCTACGACTCCTGTGCGGACGTAGTATTTTTGCAGGAAGTATTGTTTTCTGATCTCTCTCTACCTGGATTTCAAACTGTTTTTAATGTCGCACCGGATAATTCAACAGGAACTGCTCTTTTCTTTCGAGAAGGTATTCCTGTTACTGACATTGAATTCCTTGACTCTGGCCGTGGGATTGGTTGTCGTCTTTTTGATCTCTGCCTAGTTGTTTTGTATGCCCCCTCTGGTTCGTGTCGCACTGTGGCTCGATCGCGCTTTTATAAGGAAGAGCTTATTTATCTTTTGCGCAAGAGTCCTCGGAGTCTCCTGCTCGGAGGCGATTTTAATTGTGTTTTACGCCCTGAAGACCAGTCCCCCAATTTTAATTATTGCCGAGATTTACATGACTTGGTTCGTACCATGCACCTGCGTGATGTTTGGGAACACAAATATCCAACCCTGGTGATATTTACGTATTTTACCGCGTCCTCATGCAGTAGACTCGTCAGATTCTACTTCTCTGATTTTTTATGTTATAACATTCTTTCTGTCGATGTTATTCCTACTAGTTTTTCTGACCATTGTGCTTTTACTGCAACTGTAAATCTTAGTCACCAACCAGCAAAACTTTATCGTTCCCAGTGGATGTTAAATGTTTCCCACCTTGCCGACAGTGCCATTGACGAAGTTGTAAGTGCAGTGTGGGAGCGATGTCTTCGCTCTGTCCCGCGTTACCCCTCCTTGCTCGTTTGGTGGACTGCGTTTGCCAAGCCCAATATTCGTCAGTCTTTGATTTTTTACTGTGCCGCAAGGGCGCGTGATTTTAAGAACACGTATGAATTTTACTACTCTGTCCTGCGTGAACTGTATGACGCGGCGGGTCCTTCTCCTCTGCGGATCCATGATGTTCGTCGTATTAAAGCCAAGCTCTTGACCCTCAAACGACGACAGTTGGATGGTCTGCGAGTAAAGTCGAAATCTCACTCTCTTGTTGAAGGTGAACTGACTTCTTTGTACCACCTGCTGCGGCATCAGACTCGACGTCGTCGCACCTTCATCTCTTCTCTTATGGTGGATGATGGACGACAGCTTATTGCACAGGAGGATATGACGCATGCTCTTCATCAGTATTACGCTAGTCTCTATTCTGCCGATGATTCTGGTGCGTCACTTTCTGATGATGTCCTTGAGGATCTTCCTGCGACGATCACGCCTGACGCGAACGGCGACTTTCTCCGGGAGTTCCAGGTAGATGATGTTTTCTATTTTATTCCTCGCTCTCCGTCCGGTAAATCGCCGGGTCCAGACGGCCTGCCTAAAGAATTTTATCTCCGTTTTTGGCCTCTTTTGGGTGGCACTTTTACGCAGATTTTAAATGAGATTGTCAGGGGGATGGATGTGCCAGCCGATTTTAAAGTAGGGAAAATTGTTTTAATTCCGGAGTCCACTGGTCGTTTATCTGCTGCCAATCTTCGTCCGCTCACATTGCTGAACTTTGATTACAAGACAGCTGCTAGAGCGCTCAATAGTCGATTGTCTTCTCTGCTTCGGGGTGTGATTGGTGCACATCAATGTTGTTTTCCTGGTAGATCTATTCTGACCCCAGTAGCCGAATATCGGGATGTTGTCTCGGTTGCGGCGGTTACAAACGTTCATTGTGCCTTTGCTTTCCTCGATTTTTACAAGGCTTTTGATCACGTCAGTCATGTGTTTTTAAATCGTGTTTTAGATACAATAGGTTTTAACGCTTCATCACGTGGTGTTCTTGGTAATTTGTATAGGGGAATAACTGCTCGGGTGTCAGTCAATGGGCAGCTGACGCCGCCCATTGCTATCCGCCGAGGGGTACCTCAGGGTATTCCGCTCTCTATGTCTCTATTCATATTGTCCCTGGAACCGCTGCTTCGGACTCTTGCTTTCAAGCTTCAGGGTATGACCCTCTCTGGTGGGAAGCTCACTGTTAAGGCGTACGCGGACGATGTCGTTGTTCTCCTCCGTCAACGTGATGATATCACATTGTTGAAAGGGGCAGTTGATGCATACTGTTGTCTCTGGAGCGCGTCTCAATCAGGGTAAATGTAAGTTCCTTAATATTCGAGGGTTTCGCGATGCTGATGTCCCTTGGGCCACTTTTGTCGATCGCCATACCTCATTGGGGATTAGCATTGATCGGTGTCCCATAAAAATGGCGGCTCTTAATTGGAAATCTGTCACCGAGAAGATACAGGGGGCTCTGATGGTCCATAAGCAGCGCTCTGCGGCCATTTTGCAAAAAGTAAGAATTTTAGACACGTACGTGTTATGTAAAGCCTATTATGTTGCTCAGCTGATCCCACTTCCCATAATGGTGGCGAAAAGGTTGCGCCAATTGTCTAGCAGGTTTATATGGAAGGGTCATCTATTCAAGTTGCGTTACGAGGTTATGACGAAACCGCGTATCTCCGGAGGCTTGGGCCCCACTGACATTACTCGCAAGGCATCTGCCTTGTACGTCCGCCGTACGACTCTCATTGTTACGCAAGAAGTGACTTCAATTACATCCAGAATTTTTACTGTTCTGCGTCCGAAGAGCCTTGCTCCACCTGTCGACGTCGGTCGCCTCAATTTTAAGTTGAAACACGTCCGGGAATTTTATATTGCGGTTAGTTACCTCGGTGACGTCTTCTTGCGACGACCGGTGCCAACGACCAAGAGCTTGATTGCCCGTTGTGAGGGGCTGGCCGGTCCCAATCCAATCGAACTGGCGTCTCCATCAGTGTCCTGGAGGAACGTCTGGAAGAATGTTAGTCTGCCGATCCACTCAATGGCTGTGGCGTCCACATGGTATAGGGTAATTAATAATTTGGTCCCCACCAACGTACGACTGCACCGTATTGGTCTTTCTGACACGGACAACTGCACTCGGTGTGGTCTCCTGGACACACTTAGGCATCGATTCACCTGCAGTGGGCACCTTGCTAATTGGCTTTGGCTCAGGAAACAACTGGCTTTTGTCACTAGGACTGCCGAAACCGCTTATACCATTGACATCATCGTACGGCCCGATTCTTCCTTTTATCCGCGAACGAAGCTCAATACCGTTATGTGGTTGCTTGGACACTTCGTACATTTTGTCAATAGTTGTCATGAAGAGGATGAACACCTAACGTTTCGGCAGTACATCGTTACTGCTTACTGGAACCGATTGCGCTTGCCAGGACTCCTTAAAGATTTTGCAAATATGCTTAGCCTGACATTTGAAAGGGAGGGTGTTGGCTAAGGTCACCTGTGTGAGCCGATTTCTTTTACACTGTAGTTGGTTTTGTCGCCTTTATGTAAAATTCTTCTCTACACCTGGACTGAAGTTTACGTGGACCTTTAGGGCGAACAAGAGAAACAAACGTAAGACCAAGAACCAAGACAGTAGGGGAAATTACGACGCCGTTGTACAGGTGCCATTCGGAAAGAGGACGGTGGAATCATCGTGGCCAGGCCTCGGGTTTCGACCCCTGCCCGCTTTGTTTCCGTAGGCCTGAATCTGATTGTCACCCCTAACTTTCAAACAATGGCAGACGAAAACGACACAAAATAATGGTAAAAAAAAGAAAAAACGGGGCAGAGCACTGGTCTTGTAAACCAGGGGTCAATAAAAAAAAGTGGCTAGGATACCTGGCTCTCACCCAGTATTAAAAAAAAAGTGGTAGAGCACTGGTCTAGTAAACCAGGGGTCGTGGGTTCCATCCTCACAGGAGGAAGACGAATTTTGGAAATCAGTTGCCCATCGTGGCCGTATAGCAAACAGTATCTGTGATGACGAACAATTAGCGACAGGCGTTTTATTAAGAATTACTCTCAGACGTGATTAAGGCGAATACAAAAAAAAAAAAAGAAAAAAGTGGTAGAGCACTGGTCTAGTAAACCAGGGTCGTGAGTTCCATCCTCACAGGAGGAAGACGAATTTTGGAAATCAGTTGCGCGACGTGGCCGTATAGCAAACAGTATCTGTGATGACGAACAGTTAGCGAAACGCGTTTTATTAAGATGTGATTAAGGCGAATGGCGCAGATAAAGCATTTGCCAAAGCGGTACAGCATAAGGTGGGACGAGGCAGTCTGAATTACATTTTATAGATGCATTTCTCACATATCTCAGAGCTTCTCGCGGTCGTCGTCGTCGTCGTCGTCATCGTCGTCGCCGCCGCCGCTTCTGCAGAAGTAGCAAATGGCCATCGTAGCAAATGCGGCGAGGGACGCCCTGCCTTCGATTCCGAATGCACAAAGTTTGTGTTCTTGTTTCCCAGTCTATAGTTGGTCGGTCTCGTAAGAGGTTAAATGTAACTAATGGGTGGGAAAGAGCAAGGGGTAGCAGCTGTGTAGAACGAAAACACAAATTCTCAGGGGTGTGAGCGTTTCGAGATGAGTCGTATACAAGTTATACTTGGTCGTCAGGGACCGTGTGGCCTAATGGATAAGGCGTCGGACTTCGGATCTGAAGATTACAGGTTCGAATGCTGTCACGGTCGTGTTTTTCCAGTTCTGAAAAAGATACATACCGTTTTAATGTAGCAATTCAGCAGTACGAAACCGTCTGAATGTTGCTGTTGACCATTTTCTGCTTGGAGATGCTCTTGAGCTTGAAACACACACAACAAGTCCGGTGTTAACTAGCGAAATGGTCGGCAGAGTGCCGTCACTGCGAGTTTTGGCTGGCACTTGCACATCTAAAACAACGTCGGAAAGTAACTCGTTCGGCTTTTGAGTCACATCAAGTATGAGTGTTAATTTTGACGCCACTAGCTCTGCATGTTGTCATGCAATTCCTTTACCTCTCAGAAATGATTATGAAATAAAAGTGAAGTACGTGACGAGTGTGACGTTAGGAAGACATTAGGCAGCATGGAGAGATTCTGTATGGGACCACCCAACCCAAACGAGTACTGTGTGACGTGCTACCCGCTAGGTATTCACCGAGGCAGCCCGGGTAGCTCAGTCGGTACAGCATGAGACTCTTAATTTCAGGGTCGTGGGTTGGAGCCCCACGCTGGGCGGAACGGAATTTTGTTCCGCTGCAGATGTAAATTACCGTTTTTCTGATTAACGTGATGTAATGGAAATAGCAACTTTAAACTTTGCCTACGTCTCTGTCAGTCGCCAGGACATCTTTCGATTGTCAGTAGCACCGTTTTCGTTAAATTAGCGAGATCCGACATGTGCGAGAAAATTGTTGCATCTTGTGGTGGTATCCTAACGTTTAAACATAGCGATGGAAATGTGGGAGAAGTTGTTGTTTCGCATGCCGGCCTAGGAATACTGACTGTTCGAATTTTTGAACTTCCATGTAAAATAACCAGTGAACAGATAAACGCAGTGCTTTGTCTTTACGGTAAAATCATAAGCAATATTGCGGAACGCTGGTCTAGTGCACATAAATTCCCAGTTCTTAACGGGGTGCGGCAATTAAGAATCGAGCTGCAGAAGCACATCCCGTCTTATGTTCACGTTTGCGGGTATCGTGCGATAGTAATGTACGATGACCAGCCTCGAACACGTGCAGCATGCAACTCGACAGGTCACGTGCAAGCCGAATGCATGCAGAGGCGAGTGGCGCAGCAGCCTATCGGCGGGGCTGCCACGCCCCCCTCAATGACAACACTGTCTGTAACGTATGTGGCCGTGGCGCGTGGGCTTTCGGCTACACCCACGGTCCCACAAGTTAGTGAAACCACGTAACTGCCTGCGACTGTGAGACGAATAGAGACTGCTGAAACGCCTGATCATAGTCAACCTAAACCAGCAGAAATATCGACGTCTATCGTAGTCACCGAAGAACGGGCATCTGCGTTGCAAACGGCTGCGTCTCCACCGGCCGATGCTACTCCACGGGGGGAATCTCAAGCAGGTGATGATAAAAGCCCACAAAAGTGTGCATCTCCCAGAAAAACTAAAAAACGGAGAGTTGCCCGCCAGGATGCCGAACTGATTGCACCGGTTCTGCGCGAAAAGGCTAAACAGATCGGTGAACAAATCAGTGCAAAAGCATCTGATAGCACAAACCATGATCATCCCTCAGCTAGTTTACCATCAGTCCTTGACAATGTCTCAGATGCTCTACCTCTGAACCCCGAACAGTCAGCTACACTTCGAGCCGACCGTGATAACCACATGATCGACCTCTATCCTGTTGAAGCGTCAATAACCACCTCGACAGGCCCACAGCCAACTAGTTGGGCAGACGATACAGAATCCAATGTCGAAGTAGACAGTATGGATACTTCAGAAACGGTGACAGCCATAACTTCGGTCCCCAAGGACGACGATGTTAATGAGAAAGGTAACGCCTCGACAGAAACTACTGTGCAAAAAGAACTCGCGACTGATCCATTTTCAAACGGAGAATATTTTTAACTCTGCCTTTACAGTGACTGTCCATAGATGTTTTTAAATTGCTTGCACAGTGCATTTTCGACGTGGTTTGCTTTTCCAGCGCTATTTATGATTGATATTGGACGGATTTTAGGCATTGCTTTTGTTTAGTCACCCACAATTCAGCCACAGGCCTATCGACTTGCTACTCTAAATATTAATAAGATACGTAGCGCTTGTAAATTACAACATTTAAAGGACTTTTTATATGCAGCTGATGTAGACATTTTATTTGTCCAAGAAGTAACAGAGGTCGGACTTGATTGCATACCAGGTTATAATGTGATTACTAATCCTGGAGCCGGTTGTGAACTAGGTACAGCTTTTATTGCCAAGGAAGGTATTATTATCACTGACGTCACAGAATTGCCGAACAGTAGGGGCATTGCGGGCACTTTTTATAACAACAGACTAATTAATGTATATGCCCCATCCGGTTCCAGTAATAGACGTCAAAGAGCAGATTTTTTTAAAGGAGAAATAGTTCCAATCTTTGGCGTCCGCCACGACAATGTTATCTTCGGAGGTGACTTTAACTGTGTCATCAGTGCAAAGGACCAGACTCCCAATCTTAACAGATCACTTGAACTGGAACGAATTGTACGAGACTTAGGCTTAATTGACTCTTGGGAGCTCAAGCATGGGGCTGCACCTGGGTTTACCCATATTACGACCCATTCGGCAAGCCGTCTCGATCGAATTTATGTCACACCTAATTTGAGGAATAACATTCTGCAGTCAGAAGTATGGCCAGTGGCGTTCTCAGATCATGCTGCATACATCTGTACTATCACTCTAGACCGACAACGAACGTATCGATACAGGGGCCTGTGAAAATTAAATATTTCACATCTTCAAGACTCGGCGTGTCAAGAAGCCTTCCTCCAAACCTGGCGAGAATGTGAACAGAGATTTGCCTCTTACAATACAGCCATTGATTGGTGGCTCAGGTGCGCCAAACCTAAAATTAGGTGGTGTTTCATGAACTACGCACGGGAAAAGAGCTTTTGGCTTCACAAGACGATCCATTTCTATTTTCATTGTCTGCGGGAACTGTATGCGCTCGGCACTTCGGCCGTCGAGCAATGTAAACGAATTAAGAAAATCCAGGCCAAAATCCTAACCCTAAGGAGGACGCAGCTACAAGGCTACAAAGTCAGGTCGCGGGTCCAGACTACTGCACACCAAGAACTCACCTCAGTCTACCATATGATCCAAGAAAGTAGGAAAGGATCCCGTAAAATTCTGACGGAGTTAACTGCTGAGGATGGCGCAACGCTGACTACGCACAATGAGATTAAGGCGGCGGTGCTTAACTACTTCACCACCTTGATGTCAAAAATAGAATTTAACGTGCAAGTGCGGGACGATCTTTTGAATAATTTGCACAACAGAGTCAGTCTCGCGAACGCGGAACAGCTATTAGCCGTGGCAACCGAAGACGACGTGGGATATGTCATCTGGGAAAGTGCTAAGAATAAATCCCCCGGACCTGACGGAATTCCCGCCGAATTCTATCAAAAATTCTGGAACACCATAAAGGCGAAGATCACTTGCATGTGTAACGAACTTGTAGACCACAACAACGTGATCCCCACCAGCTTCTGTGAAGGCGCAATCGTTCTAATTAAAAAAACTCAGGCGGTGCCAACGTAAAAAATCTAAGACCGATAACGCTGCTCAACAGCGACTATAAAATCTTTGCGAGACTATTGGCCCAAAGGCTTAAATCCACGATGACCAGCATCATTGGCCCTTACCAGACCAGCGTGGGCAAGGATCGGAAAATTCAACAGACTCTATGCGACTACCTTGATTTAATCTCCATTGCGGAAGTCTGTAAACTGAAATGTGCCATCATGTCCTTAGATTTCGACAAAGCCTTTGACAGGGTAAACCACCAGTATCTCTTTCGTACCATGTCTGCGATGGGTTTTCCACCTGGGTTCGTTGCCATTATACAACAGATGGTAGCGACTAATTCATCCAGAATCATCATCAATGGCCAGCCTACCCGAGCAATAGAGATAGTCAGTTCCGTCAGGCAGGGCTGCCCAATGTCCATGGCGCTTTTTGCGATTGCCATTGAGCCTTTGTTAGCTACCCTGACGAAAAGTTTACAGGGCATCGTCATACATGGATCCCGAGTTGTGTGCAAGGCGTATGCAGACGATGTCGGTTTCCTTATCATAAATAGAACTGAAGTGGAAACCGCACTACAGACAGTCAGGCAATATGAGCAAGCGTCCGGTGCACAACTAAACTGGACAAAGTCTGGAATATTCAATATTGGCCGCGGCCTAGGATCGCGCCCTCACAGGCAACTACGTCAGCTGAAGATCTTCAAGTGTCTTGGAATTGATTTTCAGCGTAATATCCGGCACACAATTGCAACCAACTATAGAAAGCTTTTACAGACTATTCGTGCCGGCATACGGTAACACAGTGTACGAAAACTAAATGAAATTCAGAAAGTCACGGTCGCAAATGTATATCTCACCTCAAAACTCAATTATATCGCTCAAATTTTACCAATGTCTGCACACACTGCAAAACGAATTATGTCAGCATTAGGACAGTTTGTCAGCCATCGTCACATTTTTGAAGTTCAGTTTGACACCTTAACGCTGGCCACAAAAAATGGTGGCTTAAAGCTTGTCGATGTTGGAAAGAAGGCGCAAGCTTTATACATATCAAAAACTTTCCACCAATGGAAACACTCAGCAGATAGTCTCGCTGCTCACCTGCTTACTGAGATAGCTCCGGCAAACCTCAGTCCACCCATCACGGTGCAACATATTCCAAACGGACTTTATCATTTAAAACGGTTTTTATTGGAGTACAGTTATGCACAGACAAGGATCCCCGTACAAGCAATGACGGCAGTGAAACGCGTGTACCAGGAACTCATGAAAGATAAGAAGCCAAATAACGTCGAAGACAAATACAATTTTTACGACTGGAAGGTAATCTGGTTGAACATCCATTGTCCACACTAGCCGTCAGCAATGCAAGCCACTTGGTATTTCGCAGTTAACAGAAAATTGGCCACTAACTCCAAACTACATAACATACACCTCGCAGAATCACCTTTATGCATCACGTGTAATTTAATAGATACTGATGAACACAGATTTGTGTGCGACAAAGTAAAAGATATATGGGCATATATCACGAACAAGTTGGCGCTCATCAGCAGAACATCTCCCAGATATATAACGCCTGCTGCCTTTCTAACGCCGGATGATACTCCGTACCCACGGACGAGAAGGAACGCACTAAACTGGTTAAAATCCGCTACAGTACACTACTTATTTACAAAAGAAGAAAAGAGTAAAGAAGACTTCTGGGTCTATCTTACAACTCAGCACCATCTGCTAATGAAAACACAAAACTACAAGGATCACTTCGCCAACTACCTGCTCAAAACTGTGACGTAAAATAAAGAAACTAACAGGTCAACTGATTGAATTTCATGTTACTGAAAGTTCAGCAGATATTCACTGCAAAAAGGCGGACCATCTATAAGGCGAATAATATATCATGTTGACCGACTCCCAAGTTACAACCACACTGAAGGATTCGATTGGCAAGATTTTCAAGCTTCATTTCGTAAGCAGAAGAAAAATAATAATAATAAAAAAAATGGATAAGGCGGCGGTCTTCGGATCCAAAGATTGCAGGTTCAAATCCTGTCACGGTCGTTTTTTTCCAGTTCTGAAAAAGAAACATACCGTTTTAGTGTAGCAATTGTGCTGTACAAAAACCGTCTGAATGTTTCTGTTGACCATTTCCTGCTTGGAGATGCTCTTGAGCTTGAAACACACACAACAAGACCGGTGTTAACTAACGAAATGGTCGGCAGAGTTCCGTCGCCGCGAGTTTTGACTGGCACTTGCACATCTAAGACAACGTCGGAAAGTAACTCGTTCGGCTTATGAGCCACATCAAGTATGTGTGTTAATTTTGACGCCACTAACTCTGCAGGTTTTCATTCAATTCCTTTACCTCTCAGAAATGATTATGAAATAAAAGTGAAGTACGTGACGAGTGTGACGTTAAGAAAACATTAGGCAACATGGAGAGATTCTGCATGGGACCACCCAACCCATACGAGTACTGTGTGACGTGCTGCCCGGCACATATTTACCGAGGCAGCCCGACTAGCTCAGTCGCTAGAGCATGAGACTCTTAATTTCAGGATCGTGGGTTCGAGCCCCACACTGGGCGAACCGGAATTTTGTTCCGCTACAGATGATAATAACCGTTTTTCTGATGAACGTTATGTAATGGAAATAGCAACTTTAAACTTTGCCTAGGTCTCCGTCAGTCGCAAGGAAACTGTATTTGAAGGTGAAGGCGATTTTGTAGACATGTGAGAAAGACATTTTCTGAAATGCAAGTGGTGTTGGTTAGAGAGTACATCGGTTACGTGTCAGATGTGTAGCCAAGCAGTAATGGTTCGCCAAAGCTGCAAATATAAGTCGGTGATATGAAGTGTTGTCAGCTGAAGACTGATGATCGAGACGACCGTAAGGACGAAGTACTCAAAAGAACCGCTAGGCCGTGCCTCTTTAGCTCAGTGGAAGTCGCGCCTGTGACACCGTGCTGATCGGACGTGTAAAGTGCTCCACTCCGCCACGTGTTTACAAGTCGTGATAACAACTTAAGTTTTCTCTTTACCGTGAAGTGTTTTTATTTAGTGTATATTGTTCTTGAGTTTGATTTTCATTCTTGTGTTCTTCTAGCGGTTCCTTTGCTAGTTATCGTTTTGCAATGTCCAGGTTATTTCCGAGAAAGTGTACACTCTGATTTGAATTTGACAAGTCTACCCGTTCTGTGCAGCCTAGTGCCTTGGAAATACCAGATTGGGTTGTGGATGTCATTGGAATTACCTCTGATCAAGTGCACACGGCGTATTATGATACCGAGGAATATTGCTTATTTGTAAAATTGCTGAATCCTGTATTACTGGAAGAGATTCTGACGAAACACGGAGGGAGAGCTGTTTTTCGACACCGGGACGAGTCTGTAAGTACTGTGCTCATTTCCAATGCCGATGTGGAGTATACCAATGTGCGTATCTTTAACCTACCCCTTGAAGTAGAAGATTGTTATCTGAAGGAAGTTCTGTCCAAATTCGGGGATATCAAGCAGATTCGTAACGAACGGTGGTCAAACCAGCACAGGTTACAATGTTACAATGGCGTCCGATCAGTAGAAATGCATATAAAGCAGAATATACCCTCGCATGTTACCGTTTGTGACTATAGGGCTCATGTTACTTACAGTGGCCAAACTCCCACATGCCATATATGTAATGAGAGTGGTCACCTGCGTCATGACTGTACCAGGCGAATGTTTGTGCTAAAAAATTCGCTACAGAAGCGTAAAAGTCTTACGTTGGCTGATGTAGTTTCGGATAACCCTATCGTAGAGGGTGAGGTCCCTAGTTCTGCCGTACCTTCGGAAGAGCTAAAAGAATTTCGCCCTGAAGAGTTTCCAGCTCTGGTAAGGAGAGACAATGGTGCTAAGCCACCCGCGAAGGTCGATGCCACGACTAATAAGAGGCGTTGAACTTGTGACAGCCGTGACTCTGATGATAAAACCTTCAGTGCGCACGAGACCGCGGAATCGGTCGTACGGGGGATCGCTTCGGGTACTAAAGTTATAACCGGTGCAGCGATTGTGGACGATTCTTCTACCGCAATTTCAAGCGTCGATACTTCCGTCGACGCCGTTCAGTTACCACAGGCTCATGTCTCAGAACTTCCGCAACAGCACACTCAGGAAAGTCAACAAGTAGATATGGCTCACGTATCTACTGGAAGTACTCACATCGCGGCTCGCCGTTATGGTATACAAACAATGTCTCCGGGAGCGGACGGTACACAACACGTGGCAACTGCTCCGACCCTAGCCTCAGAACAACATGAATGTCATCAACTCCGCGACGGTATACAAACACAGCAGCCTGGGACTGTCAGTGACAACAAACAACTTCGGGCAGCGAGTGTTGCCAAACAAGCTGATAGTGAAAGTGGTGGCTCAGCTGATCGCTCGCCAGCGGTTTCGGCGCATGCGCTCCCGGCGCAAGATGTGTCGGGAGAGACGATTGACATCACCCAAGACCCTCCCACACCTCCGACTGCAGCGGTGCTGCAGAGTGTCCGTCACAGGATCCAAGTACCACCAAATGTTAATGCTGTCCGGAAAAAGAGTAAAAACAAAGATGCAAGAGATCAACTCAGTGACGCTCCAGACAGGAATTGCGCGGCCGCTACTCACATGGAATGGCATGGAGATGTGGGCAATTAACGGCAGTTGATCCCTCCTTCTCTCAGACGTCCTGTTATTATGTCACAGGCCTATACGATCACGACCCTCAATATTAATAAAATTTGATCAGAAGTGAAACTGCATGCATTAAAACAATATCTATATGAGCCCGGTACTGATATACCACTTTTGCAGGAGGTGTCGATGCCACAATTTACTCTTCCTGGGTTTGTCGGCATTGCAAATTTTTCCCTGGAAACGACCGTGGGCACCGCAGTCTTAATTAGAGAAGGGATTCCAGTTACTCAGATCGACAAATTGGAATCGGGTAGAAGGATCGGGATCACTGTTTTCGGCGTCACCATCATCAACTTGTACGCACCTTCTGGCAATACCTATAGAGCGGAACGAGCTACTTTTTTTCTTTCGGAAAAATCCCCGACACATTATCATTGGTGGTGATTTTAATTGTGTCTTATCCAGGAAATATCAGTCCCCAACTTTTAATTATTCGTCTGAATTAAAGCGCCTCGTGACCGACCTCAAACTTAAAGATGCGTGGGAAATTAGGTACCCGACATTGGTACGCTTCACTCACATCGTCGCATATTCCTGCAGCAGAATCGACCGGATTTATGTTTCCGATGTTATCGAGAATGATTTATTAAAAGTAGAGACGATCCCCTCCAGTTTCTCCTATCACAGTGGTGTCATCGCGTGCTTGAAATTACTTCCCCAACCCACGCGATGGTATAAAGATCAATGGAACCTGAATGTGTCTTTGTTATCGGATGTTTTGCTGGAGGAGGGGGTGCGTCGTGCTTGGGAGCAGTGCTTGCGCGCTACTCACAAGTTTCGCAGCACTATAGAGTGGTGGACTCTGCAGGCAAAGCCGAAACTGCGAAAAGTTATCATGTCATTCGGAATTGAAAGGGCGGCGGAAATCAAAAAGACGATGGAATTTTATTACACAATCTTACGGGACCTGTACGATCGTGCAGACGCGACGGCCACCAGAATTGACGACATTCGGAAAATAAAGGCAAAATTAATCAATCTGAAGAGGATGAAACTGGACGGCCTTAAGATAAAATCTAAAGTGACGTCGGTCAGAGATGATGAAGCAGCGGCTCTGTACCACCTCCTCAAACATACAAGGAACAGGAGGCGGACTTTTATTGACGCCCTGAAACTCGAGGATGGAACAACGGTTGACACATAACGAGAGATTGTCACAGCACTGCACAACTATTTTGTCAAAACCTACGCATCAGTGACTCTACACGATGACTGCTATGATGGACTGTTTAGTGCCATTTCATCTACCGTAACTAGGGAAGACAATGACTCTATCTCGTTGGCCTTCAGTAATAAAGATGTTGTGGGGGTTGTCTGCAGTTCGCCGATTGGGAAATCGCCGGACCCTGATGGCTTACCAATTGAATTTTACAAGCAATATTGGCACATCATCGGGGACAAAATCACTCACGTCGTGAACGAAGTCTTGCAAGGAACGTCTGTCCCACCGTTCTTTAAGGAATGTAAAATTGTGCTTCTCCCTAAAAACAGAGGTACTAAAACTATCACCAATTTCCGGCCAATATCGTAGTTAAACTCGGATTATAAGATCGTGGCTCGCGCAATTAACATGAGACTCACGCCACTCACTGCTAAAATCATTGGCCAACAGCAGACATGCGCCTTCAGGAGAACAATTCTGCAAACGGCTGCTTTTTACCGCGACGTCATTGCGTTAACGAACGCTAGTAACATGAAATGTGGGCTGATCTTTCTTGATTTTTTAAAGCTTTTTATCTCGTAAATCATGCTTACCTTCTCGAGACTATGCAAAGATTGGGCTACTCTCGGAACACTATTGACATGATTAAAAACGCGGCCATGGGAATCACTGCAAAACTTTCTGTCAACTCACGACTGACGCGACCAATACCAATCAACCGAGGGGTTCCACAAGGGATCCCTCTGTCTATGTTGCTTTTGTACTTTTCCTTGAACCTCTGTTACAACAGTTGCAGACGAAACTCACTGGGATTACAATTTCTGGGGTAAAAAGTGTAATCGGAGCTTATGCCGACAATGTGGGTGTAGTGATTCGCGATGTCGATGATGTCACCGTATTAGAGGCTGAACTTCGGAAATACTGTCTGGTGTCAGGAGCGCAGTTAAATGAACACAAAAGCAAATTTCTGAACCTCTGTGGCCTCCAGCATTTGCGTGTTGATTATGCTAAACAAGTCAGAGAACACAAGGCTCTGGGGATCATGTTGATGGCGTCCTCTCTACAGATGATAGCGGCAAACTGGCGAGATGTAGCACGTAAAATAAATGGAGCCCTAATTGATAATTACCATCGCAGCCTCAACCAATTTGATCGCATTCAACTTATCAATGCCTGTATCTTATCAAAAGCCTACTACATGGCGCAGCTCCTGCCGCTCCCTGCTGTCATTGCTAGAAATACTATGTCGACGATAACAAATTTTATTTAGCGCGTGGAAATTTTTCGTGTATCTGCCAAAACTGCTACACTCCACCCCCTGAACGGAGGGATGGGCTTAGTCGACATCAAGAAAAAGGCAGCGGCTCTCTATGTCACAAGGACGGTCTCTATCCTTACCAACTGCCCTTCGGGCATTACGGCGCAATTATTCTATGCTGTCAGGCCGCAAAGCCTTGACCCCCCGCTGAACATTCAGACCATCAGTTACAAGCTCAAATACATCCGCGACTATTTCCTTGCATGCAGCTACATCAGTCAAGAGCTTAAATTCTCGACATTTAGCAGCTACAGCAATATTGGCATACTGGCGACAACATGAAGGACCAAATCCAATTGTTACGAAGTGCAGTGGCATCAACTGGGATATAGTGTGGCGTAATGTCAGTTCCAGGATCCTTACTTCAGCCGCTCGAACTGCATGGTACAAAGCAATCAATGAAGTGATTAGTACAAGTGAGAGGCTACATAAAATCGGACTCAGTGATACAACTCTGTGCCATAGCCGTCAACTGGTGGATACCGTTATGCACAGTTATACCTGCGGAGAACGTGCACGAAATTGGAGTTGGCTGAGAGAAAAACTAGCCATCATTACGAGGACCACAACCACCAACATACCTTCAACTATGTTGTCTCGACCCGACGTGCGATTTTATCCGCCGTCGAAAAATAATGTAGTTATGTGGTTGCTGGGCACCTATTCCAGCTATGTTTTTAATAAACTTGGTGGTGACGATCACTTAGAATTCAAGCTGTTTATGGACATCGAATTCGCAAAAACCTGCGGATATCCTAATCATGGCAACATTTTCGGCAATATGCTTAAATTAACATTTAATAGAATGGGTATAGGGTGAGACATGTGAGTGTAAGTGGGTGGGCCCGGGCCGCAGGACACCAGTGGTGCCGCGAAGAGGCCCCACTGCTTCTGTGACGCGTCCTGGTTCCCACCCCCGCCACTCGCAGACTCCAGTACGCCGGAAAATGAGGACAATTCTTGTGTTAGCAACGGAGCTATTTTTTTTTCTATACTTCTCCAGAAGCAATCAGAGACAAGCAAAGAAGAGTGTTTTAGTTGTTGATAAAAAAAAAGCTCAGTTGGGAGAGCGTTAGACTGAAGATCTAAAGGTCCCTAGTTCGAACCCGGGTATCCGCATGCGACCTTTTTGAAGCTGACGCCTATGGAATTGCTCTGCCTTTGTGACAATGCAATTACCGCTGAGGATGTGAATTACTCCGCCCTGTAGCTGTTCTGATTGTCTAGTGCTTACAACAAGAGGGATATAGTACACACAGTCTGTAAAAAAATAAAAATAAAAAAAATAAAAGTGGCGGAGCGCTGGTCTAGTAAACCAGGGGTCGTGAGTTCGATCCTCACAGGAGGCAGACGAATTTTGGAAATCAGTTGTGCATCGTGGCCGTATAGCAAACAGTATCTGGGATGACGAACAATTAGCGACAGGCGTTTTATTAAGAATTACTCTCAGATGTGATTAAGGCGAATAGCGCAGATAAAGCATTTGCCAAAGCGGTACAGCATAATGTGGGACGAGGCAGTCTGAATTATATTTTATAGATGTATTTCTCACATATCTCAGAGCCTCTCGCGGTCGTCGTCGTCGGCGGCGGCGGCGGCGGCGCCGCTGCTTCTACAGAAGTATCAAATGACCATCGTAGCAAATGCGGCGAGGGACGCCCCGCCTTCGATTCCGAATGCACAAAATGTGTGGTCTTGTTCCCAGTCTATATTTGGTCAGTCTCGTAAGAGGTTGAATGTAACGAATGGGTGGGAAACAGCAGCTTGGCGTCGCCCGCAGCTGTTGGTACTGTAAGTAGTACTTCAAGAAAGTGATGGAAGATGTGTTGAGACGTTACACGCTACGATTTGGATTTCCGTATGGATATGCTTGACCTCAGGTTCATGAACTCGTTGACTGGTTTTACGATCGTTTAGGACTGCGAGATGAAGTAGTTCTTGGCTTTTCATATGATTTTCTTGCGAACGCTGTGTATGTAAAATTTGTTAGTGACGATCCTTGCGTTCGTATTATGACCCTCACGGAGGGCACAGCGGATTTTGTGAATTCTAAAGGCGAAATATGCAGTGTCTGTTAGTCATGCTGGCCTAGGGCTTCGAAACGGCCGGATATTTAATCTGCCTTTCGAAGTTAGCTTCGATAGAATTCGGCAAGCTTTGTCTCCCTACAGTAATGTCCTGCAAATTCATGCCGAGCAGTGGAGGGGTTACAGACATTTCAATGTAGATAATGGCTTTAGGAATGCGAAAATTGATTTGACGAAGCACATCCCGTCCAACATTTTGGTGCAGGGTTTTCGAGCGGTGGTGATGTACGAAGGACAACCGAGAACTTGCGTAATTTGTGGTTCTACCGACCATTTAAAATCTGCTTGTCCCCGTGTCCGGGCGGGTCGACGAAGAATGCAACATCGTCTTACGCCTCTCGATGGGCAAGATGACAATCGGTTGTCTTACGCCCAGACTCTGATGGAGTCGCCTGTGACACACCCGACGCTCCACCAACCGGCTGCGGTGACCCCAGACGCCGGCGCAGTTGTTGTCAACAACTCTGCGACAACCCCCCAATGTCACGTTCGTAGTGATGTCACCGATGCCGACAGCCACGCTGCACACCTGCAGGTTTCCACGACTGTCGGCCGTCGTGCCGACCATGCAGGACCGACTCCCGTCATTACTCCAACCATGTACGCTGAGCTGAAACAGTTGTCGGATGGTGGCGACAGGTCGCGCATTTCTTGCACCCCTGACGTTGCGCCCCACACACCCCTCCCTCCCGGCAGTGACCAATCTGAGGAAGGCTCTACGCACAGCCTCTTGACGGATACCAAAACCGTTTCTGACGCCGACGCACCTCCCCAAAGAACGGGGAAATCTAAGCGGGCGGCACGGAAGCAGAGTGAGGAGGAGATACGCACTGGAAAAGAAACTGCAGCGCACCATAAAGCAGATCCGAAAAGACGGCAGTGACCGCGGCAGCACAGATGAAATGGGTTCCGTCGCCCGCCACGTGGGGGAGGCCGATATGGACATGCATGTCGACCGTCCGAGTCCTGAGCTGATGGATACTGGCCATCAGCATACGCCATCCGAAAAGTCTTGGGCCGACGACAGTGAATAAAACGGACCCTTCCTATCCCCACCATGCAAGATTACACACTTGCCAAAGTTAATTTAAATCGGATCGCATCCGATGTCAAACTTAAATGTTTGACCGACTCTCTACATGCAGCAGATATCGATATAGTTTTCTTCCAAGAAGTTGTGTCACCCAAGGTTAGAGAAATACCTGGGTATGATGCCATATTAAATCTAGGCACTGAGACGGGAACTGCGATTTTATTCAAAGCTGGCATCGCTTACCAACCTACAGCGATCTTAGAAACGGGACACGGCATTGCCGTCCAATTAGAGGATTTGCTTCTCCTGAACGTGTGCGCCCCGACAGGGTCCGCTGGCAGACGGGACAGAAGTGATTTTTTTAGGGCTGAAGTTGTGCCATTATTAACAAACATTCGTCTGAAGATCATCCTGGGTGGGGATTTTAACTGCGTTTTGCGAAAAGCAGATCAACGTCCGAATTTTAATTTTTGTCCCGAGCTACTAATGTTAACAGATGGACTGCATTTAAAAGATAGTTGGTGTCACCTTCGACCACACACGATGGGATATACCTATGTGAGCGCTGCTTCTTCCAGCCGTCTGGATAGGTTTTATGTTTCTCAAGATCTTTTAAATACCATTCGTGATTGTGAACTATGGCCGCTCAGTTTTAGTGACCACTCCGCATACCACATAACGTTACGGCATTTGCGACAGAAGACATTTTTGGGACGCGGCACGTGGCAGCTGAATGTCTCTCTGCTAGAAGAAGCGGACTTAAGGCGTTGCCTCGTTGCCACGTGGCAGCAGTGCCTCCAGAGGCAAGCTCGGTATAGGGAGCGCATCCTTTGGTGGACGGATTTTGTTAAGCCGCGGATTCAGAAATGTCTTTGCCAGTTTGCCAGGACCAGGGCTTATTGGAGGAAACAGTCTCTAGAATTTTATTTCCTCGGTTTACGCCAGCTGTACAGCGATCCCTCCGCATTGTCCGACAACCTGATCCGCATCAAGCGTATCAAAGCAAAACTTACAGCTTTAGTTCGTGAAGCACTTGTTGGTAATCGGGTACGATCGCGCTCTTCTGATGACGTTTCCCACGAGTCCACATCGTTATTCCATATCATACGGGAAAAGAAACGTGGTAAACAAAAACTTATTGCTCATCTTACGGATGCTGGGGGGCATCTGTACAATGAGCAGGGTGCTATCAAGGCGTATGTCTTCAATTATTTTCGAGAACATTATTCCGAGTCAGATACCGATCTATCGGCGGGGGATGATTTTTAACCGACATCGCCTCCACAGTGGATCAGGATGATAACGCTGATCTCTTGGCCAATGTCACCTACTCTGAAGTTAAGTCCATTATTGCGTGCGCTGCCAAGAACAAAGCTGCCGGCTTAGACGGCTTACCGGTCGAATTTTATTCACGGTATTGGGATGTGATCGGCGACGAATTGACCCAAATGTACAATGAATTGCTCTCGCATGCTGCCTTCCCCCCGCAGTTCACGCAAGGAATGGTTGTCCTGGTTCCTAAAACATCAAATCCGACTATGTTAAATGATTTTCGGCCCATTACGTTGCTTAACTCCGATTTCAAGATCTTGACTAGGATTATAAGCAACAGGCTTAAAGTGCTTCTTGGCAAAGTACTTGGCCCTTATCAGACGAGTGCAGTCAGTGGTCGATCTATGTTAAATGCCCTGTGTGAATATCGTGACCTGGCTTATTTAACTTGGATTACCAACACTGATTTGGCGTTACTGTTTCTCGACTTCGATAAGGCGTTTGACAGAATTAATCACGGATTTTTATTGCGCACAATGAGTAAAATGGGATTCAGTCAGAGTTTTCGACAGCTTATTAAGAAATGTATCTGCGGAACGTCTTCACGCGTGAAGGTTAACGGCCAGTTAACCGCCCCTGTGCCTATACGACAAGCAGTACGACAAGGGTGCCCCCTTTCCATGACTTTATTCTCGATTGCTATAGAGCCACTTCTTAAAAAGTTTTACATAACTTTACATGGGTTGCAAACGTTAAACAACAAAACGGTCTGCCACGCCTATGCCGCCGATATCAGTGTGATTATTACTACCACCGAAGAGCTGGGGTTAGTTCGTCGGATTGTCCATCAGTACTCTGTCGCTTGTGGTGCCAGACTTAATGAGCGAAAGTCCAAAATCATGCCGTTGGGTCGTAATCCGAACTCCATCGATATTTCTTGGTTGGAGAAGACCGAACATCTGTGGCATTTAGGCCTGGTTATATCACCACATCCCCAGGCAATGCTCAACGCGAATTGGGAACGCAAGCTTACCATCTTACGTGCGGTGATCAAAGAACATAACATGCGGTCTTTAGACCGGATGCAGAGGGCACAGTTTATTAATAGTTACGTTTTCAGTAAGCTCTATCATACTGCCGCTGTTTTACCAATCCCAACAGCCATTGCGAAAAAATTTTTAGCACTTGCTTGCTGGTATGTCTGGAGAGGGAACATCTTTAAAGTTTCCTTTAAAGCTACCTCGTTACTTCGTTCCTGAGGTGGCTTAGGCGTCAAAGACCTTGAATCCCAATGTGTGGCTACTTTTTTAACTCGTACTTCCCGCATACTACACAGTAACCAAAATAGCCTTACGGAACAGCTTTTCAAGACCTTACGTCCAAAGGAGTTGTCTGCGCCAACGTATGTGGGACACATTCATCCCGAGCTCAGCTATGTCTGGCGATATTATGTGGAGCTCAGCTATGTTCAGGATAACCCGCATCCGTTCCACACGGCGGAGATCTATCGTGCTCTTACTAAACGGCAGCTGAATAACCCAATTGAGAAGAAACATTTAGGCATAAACTATAGAAATATATGGAAGAACATTAGTTATCCGTTCCTTCGTTCCAGAGTTCGATCTGTTTGGTATGACGCTGTCAATAAGGTGATTCCCACTGGAGAGAAATTGCACAAAATCAAGCTGCGGCCCACCCCGTTTTGTGCCAAGTGTAACCTAGTGGAAACCCTGCCGCATCTCTTCCACTGCAGGGATCAAACACAGATATGGCAGTGGACACGAAAGAAACTCGCTGTCATTAATAGGACGTCGGATACTTCCATTCAACTTCAAGACGCGCTCCGACCGGACTGGCAGCTTTATCCTCAATCTAAGAATAATAGTTATGTCTGGCTCATGGGCCAGTTCGTCTATTACATGCTCGTCCATACAACGGCAACGCTACACGATTATCAGATGTACCTCATCGAAGAGTACTATGCGATTAAGAAATTGCGACAGTATAAAGACCAGTTCCAATATTTTCTCACTATTGCTTTAAGTGATGGAAGAATTTAAGTTTCTAAATCCATTGGGCGGAGTTTTTCTTTTTTTTTCACTACTTTGTTATTATTGTTATTGTTTCCATGGATTGGTCTGCTCCGCACCGTCAGATGTGGGTGATTTGCATCATGGATCAATAGACGGTACAGAGTACATCGTGCACTCGGCCTCGAACATTTAATTGTATTTTGGTGTTCCTTTTCGTTTTGCAATGAAAGCACTTTACTTTTGGTTCCGCAGTGCGACACCCTGAAGAGGATCCTCATTTGTTTACTTTCATTTCGCATTATCTTTCATCAAAGCTGCACAAAGATTTAGTAAGAACCAGAAGTTTTCTGCAGCTTCTATTATTCCTATCAAGAGGACTTATAATACGGGAAATGGTTGTTTGGCATGTCCCTGCTCTATGGTGCCCCCACGTTACCAGCGCGCATCTTCAAACGCATAGCATGCTCAAGGTTTTGAGAAGCAGGAATCCACAATCAACCATCTGGCAACAGAATTCACCATACCAATAAACGACATGGAAACTGGGAAAATTATTTGTACGCGAAGACCAACTTAGAGTATCTGCTGTGCTGGATTTCATAGTGTGCTGCGTAATCCTAAGACCAGACATGGATTTATTTTAACATTCTGTTTATATGTATAAAAACACTGGCGCACATGATACCACTTTAAAAATTAATACAAAAATGAATAATACACAAATAGCCATAACATAAAATCACAAAACCATGCGAATGAGTGCGAGGTATGGCAGTGACATCGTGGCCAGGCCTCAGGATGCGACGCCTGCCCGCCTTGCCGCCGACTGCCTAGCGCTGAGATGCATAAAAAAATAAACAATTAAAAAATTAAAAAAAAATTTAAAAGGCAGCCCGGCTAGCTCAGTCGCTTGAGCATGATACTCTTAATCTCAGGGTCGTGGGTTCGAGCCCCACGCTGGGCGGAACGGAATTTTGTTCCGCTGCAGATGTAAATTACCGTTTTTCTGATTAACGTTATGTAATGGAAATAGCAACTTTAAACTTTGCCTACGTCTCTGTCAGTCGCAAGGAAACTGTATTTGAAAGTGAAGGTGATTTTGTAGTCATGTGTGAAAGACATGTTCTGAAATGCAAGTGTTGTTGTTTGGAGAGCACATCGGTTACGTGTCACATGTGTAGCCAAGCAGTAATAGGTCGCCAAAGCTGCAAATATTAGTCGGTGATATGAAGTGTTGTCAGCTGAAGACTGATGATCCAGACGACCGTAAGAACGAAGTACGCAAAAGAACAGCTAGGCCGCGCCTCTTTAGCTCAGTGCCAGAGTACTGGTCTAGTAAACCAGGGGTCGTGAGTTCGATCCTCACAGGAGGCCGACGAATTTTCGAAATCAGTTGCGCGTCGTGACCGTATAGCAAACAGTATCTGGGATGACGAACAATTAGCGACAGGCGTTATATAAGAATTACTTTCAGATGTGATTAAGGGGAATAGCGCAGATAAAGCATTTGCCAAAGTGGTACAGCATAAGGTGGGACGAGGCAGTCTGAATTATATCTTATAGATGTATTTTTCACATATCTCAGAGCCTCTCGCGGCCGTCGTCGCCGCCGCTTCTGCAGAAGTAGCAAATGGCCATCGTAGCAAATGCGGCGAGAGACGCCCTGTCTTCGATTGCGAATGCACAAAGTGTGTGGTTTTGTTTCCCAGTCTATATTTGGTCGGTCTCGTAAGAGGTTGAATGTGACGAAAGGGTGGGAAACAGCAAGGGGCAGCGTCTGTGTAGAACGAAAACACAATTCCTCTGGGGTGTGAGCGTTTCGAGATGAGTCGTATATAAGTCAGTGACCGTGTGGCCTAATGGTCAGTCTGCTTTCCGCAGCGCTGCGGCGAGGACGTCTTGTTTACGTCCCGTCCGCGTGGTCGCGAGTGCTCGTAGTTGTTTACTACTGCGTTGTCGCCTGTTTGGAGTCCATCACTACCGACGCACCATGGCACATTCATACAGACAAACCACCATCAAGATCAGTTTTCAACCCGATCATGCACGACCGCGAGCTTTTGAAGTGGAACGTTTCTTACGTGACGACGTTAAAATTTTCCCGCGAGACATAATTGGTATCCATCTCTCTATCACGAGCAGTGTTGTCTACGTCAAGCTAGTAAATGACGAGGTGTGCAACAGAATCGTGAGCGCACATGCGAACGGTCTTAAATTCAAACATTCTGATGGCCATATTGGGGCGGTCTCTATCGATCACGCGGGGCTTGGCCTACGTACGATACGCGTCTTCGAACTCCCTTTTGAAGTACCACCGGACGTAGTCGGCGCGGCTTTCCAGCCCTACGGCGGAGTGATCAGCCATATGGCAGAAGAATGGACCACCTTTACAACGTACCCCGTTAAGAACGCGGTACGACAGATTAAAATTGAATTGACCAAACATGTTCCGTCCTATCTTGTCATCGGCGGATGTAGGGCGATCATTATGTATGACGGTCAGCCACGCACTTGCTCTGGTTGTGGCCAAGTAGGGCACGTCCGTTCGGATTGTCCCCGACGACGGCTTACTCAAATCCCGACAGGTGAATCTATGACTCCTTCTACGGTGACGACCCTTCCTCTCAATTACGCCGAAGTTACACGGGCAGCAACCTTTACCGATACTGACGACATTAGTCCGATAGCCGCCCCCGACGGCGAGAACATAATGGCTTCTACAGTACAGGATCCGGTCTCTACAACGGCACCCCCACCTGAAGATAATCGCCGACCGACCTTGCAAGAAGGCGTGGATGCCAGGATGGACATTGACCCACGGGTTGTGCCGACAGCGGCTTTTCTTCCAGACACCGGAGCAGCTGAAGAAATCCACCCACATTCAGATACTGAAGCACACGACCGTAAACAGCGTTCCCCGCGAAAACACAAGAGACGGCGGCGTGCTCCATCGGAGGAGTGTTTGCAGCGATCGTCTGACATGGACAGTGGAAATTCCGACGACGGTACCGGCGGTACAGAGGCCGCTGTAACTTCAAACTCAACAGATCGCCGTGGTGACGGCTTCAGCCCCTCCGACCCCACAGAACAGCAGGATAACAAGCAGGCAGCCGCTGCCGATTCCCAGCCAGAAGAGCCGATGGAGTCAGCGCCGAGTGCCGCAGCAGCCACTAACAGCCACCAACAGCCGATGGTATTTCATGGCGACTGGGCAGACGACTGTGAGGCACACTCCTTGCCCATCGTGTCGGACGACACGGGGGGAAATTTATCCCACCAGTGCTGACCCTTTCCCGCCATCAGTTAGAGTGACGAGACAGCCTTACAGGGGTACTGATGGTCAACACGGATGCTGTGGATAGACCTCAAACTTATCACATTGCAACTATAAACATCAACACTATACGGACGCGCGCTAAGTTATCCTTGCTTCAGGATATGTTGAACTCTGCTTCCATCGACATAGCCCTCCTCCAGGAAGTGTACGTCAACGACTTTCCAGGCATGTACGGTTACGATGCTTGCGTCTCTCCAGCTTCCCCAACATGCAGCGGTGTCGCTGTACTTCTTCGGGAAGGGATAGTGGCGGACGATATGATGTTTCTGCCTGGGGCAAGAGGAATGGCACTCACAGTACTGGGTGTCCGCCTTATCAATATCTACGCACCTTCCGGGACGGACAAACGTCGCGAACGTTCACGATTCTTTGCGGAAGACGTCGCCCCGCTCTTCCAAGGCCCCCACGACCGTCTGTTGTTTGGAGGTGACTACAATTGCGTACTGGCGCCCAGAGACCAACTACCACGTCATAATCCGTGCCCGGAACTCGAGACGCTAATTCGAGACCTGCAGATGGTGGACACTTGGGAACATCTTCACGGCCACCGACCGGGATTCACGCACTTCACGAGTCACTCTTCCAGTCGTATCGACAGGATTTATGTCTTACGCTCTCTCGCCGCTGGAACACAGGATGTGGAACTGTGGCCTGCAGCATTCTCGGACCACTCAGTTTACATTCGTGCCGTCACCCTGCGGCGGCGACAAATGTGGAGAAGCCGCAGCCCGTGGAAATTAAAAATCGCTCACCTGTCGTACCCGGATTGCCGCCAAGCCGTTGAGGATACGTGGCATTCGTGTGAAAATCGCCTCCGTGCGTATCCCACAACGATCCGCTGGAGGTTGGACTGCGCCAAACCGGCACTGAGGCGAACGTTGATAATCTACGGTCGCGACCATGCTACTTGGCGAAGACATACACTCGACTTTTACTTCCGGGTCTTGCGCACCTGCGATGCTATGGCGCCGTCTCCGGAACGACAAACGGCGGTCCACCGTGCCAAGGCTCAGATCCTCGCTCATATGCGACGCCACCTAGAGGGGGTAGTCATCCGCTCGAGGACGCAGGATCGGATACCTAGCGAACGCCCGTCAATGTTCCACGTCCTTCGTGAACGTAAACGACGCCAACGAGCGCTGATACGCTTCATCGATACGGAGGACGGTCATCGCCTCACCACGCAACAAGACATAAACACAGCGTTCTACAATCATTATGCCCAGCTCTATTCCGCTCAGACCCGTGATCCGACAGCACTGGAGGACGTCTCTCAGACGATTTACGGCACCGTCACCCCGGTAATAAAAGCGGCCTTGATGGAAGAAATTACAGAAGAAGAAGTCATCAACGCCATTAGAAAAGGAGCTGTCAACAAGTCTCCGGGTCCTGATGGCCTCCCCTTGGAATTTTACCGGACTTTTCAATATTTATTAGCCTCCCGATGGACGGACATCTGTCGCGAACTACTATCCCCGGACGTGCCGCTCCCTGCGGCCCTTGTGGAAGGGATGATTATTCCTATTCACAAACCGTCTGGTGGCTGACGACTGCAGGACTACCGCCCGTTGACGCTATTGAACTGCGACTTTAAGATCTTTTCTCGACTGTTGGCGGCGCGGATACGCCAGACCCTACGCAATGTTATCTCACCCGATCAGACGTCATTGGGAGGCGACAATAATATTGAAACAGCACTCAGCGAATATCGTGACTTGATCTCACTGGCGAGGGCATGTCGTCTGAAGGGTGCACTGGCGGCCATCGATTTTAGTCAAGCTTTCGACCGAGTGGACCACAACAATTTGGAAGCGGTCCTCCAACATATGCGGTACCCACAGCCATTCGTCACTGTCGTCATGCGACTACTCCGTGGCGCGACGTCCAAGGTGATCGTCAACGGCCGACCTTCGCAGCCCCTCACAATTTCTCGATCGATACGCCAAGGCTGCCCTCTGTCCACTTTACTTTACGCTGTGGCCATGGAACCTCTCCTCTGCGGCCTGCGCCAACGACTAACGGGTATGACGTTACGAGGCCACACTTTCCGATGTAAAGCGTACACTGACTACCTGCTGATTGTCATCCGCAACGGTGACGACACCGCTAGCGCACTAACTTGGATAGCGAAATATGGCATGGCCACTGGTAGTCGTATCAACGTCGCAAAATCGGTGGCGATGAACATCGGGGTCGGATTGTCTGAGAACAGTGTCACCCCCTTACAGCTCAGTGATAGTTTGAAATGTCTAGGCATTGATTTTACAGACGATATACGACGGACTGCTGCTCACAACTTTCGACGGCTTTTACGAAATGTTCGGACTGCAATTGCCAACAACCACCTACGAGACCTGGATATCGTCCAACGGTCTCAGTATGTCAACACACATTTAGCGTCACGCATTCCGCACTACACCCAGATATTACCTATACCGGTGATGTTAGCTCGCCGTATACTTGCGGCTTTTGGGTCCTTCGTGAGTTCTAGAATGCTTTTCAAGATCAAATGTGAGACTCTCACCCTTCCCCCGGATCGGGGAGGGCTTGGCCTTTATCACGTTTATGACAGAGCGGTTGCCCTATTTGTGAGCACATTAGTCAAACTATGGCACCGCCGTCCGGACAGTCTGACCAGTTTGTCAATAGAAGAACTAGCACCGCCCTCCCTGTTGCCGCCTGTGCCGATACACCACGTCCCCTCTTCGCTCTTATACATCGGTGTCTTTTACCTCGAACTCAGTTACTTTCGACTTGCCTTACCAGCGACTCAACTGGCGTCGGCAAAGACGGTTTGTAGGGTCCTGCAACGTGGACGACCCGACAACGTAGTGGAGAGGAAGCACCCGAACGTCAACTGGAGGGTAGTGTGGAGGACAATTCACCACGTAACACTAGACACTGACGTCACGGCGATGTGGTATATCACTGTCAACGGTAAGCAGGTGACCAGATCAAGGCTACATGCGATCCACATGGTAGACTCACCCACGTGCACGAGCTGTGGCGTTCAAGACAACGATGAACACCGTCTTAGCTGTGGCTAGTCCACAGCAGTGTGGCACTTAGTGAGGCAAATGTCAGCATACTTCCTTCCGGTAACGCCAAATCATATCGCCCCTAAGACTACCTTATACCCGGATGAAACGTATTACCCACGGACTAAAACTAATGCAATGACGTGGTTTCGTGGACATGCAGTGCATTATTTGTTTCAAGACGGCACTAAGGACACTTTAGACTTTCGGAACTATTTGCAGGAACGACATTGCAAGATCCTCCGTAACCCAAAGTAGCGACAATATTTTTCCAATTTTTTGTGGAGTGCGTTCCACGACCCTCCACGTAGCTGGAACGTCACGGATAAGAGAAGCTAAAATTACAATACGATAATAGAACACTACACGGTACAACGTGGGATCTACTTTCATCATTACGAGAAGTCATACGTGGATGATACAGCAGATGGAGAGTTTCGTTGTGAACCCTCACACTCTGTAGCAGTATTTGTCCCGTTTCCTCTTTTTGTCCCCGGTGCGAAAAGGTCTTCGCAGTTTTAGTTATCCCATCCGGTGCAAGATGTAGCACTGGTTAATTGTGGTATGGATTCCACCCTTCAGTTTTGTTTCATGGTTTCCTTAGCCCCGCACTTTGCTCTCTTTATTTATGCCTTTTTCTACAACTATTAGCATGGTTTTAGTTACGTGCGTCCCCAACTCGACGCAAGGAGTGCACTTACTAGTTTTCTGTTCCTCACTGTTAAAAAAAATAAAAATAAATAAATGGATAAATAAAAAAATCACAATAATACACCAACTGTATCCTTTGTACCACATCACATCCCCAGGATGGGAGGGGGCAGGCATCGTGGACAGGCCTTGGGTCGCGACCCCTGCCCACCTTGCCTCCGCCAGCCCCCTCCCTGCTCCATCAAATAAATAAATAAATATAAATAAAAATAAAAATAAATAAAAAAATAAAATGGATAAGGCGTCGGACTTGAAGGTTCGAATCCTGTCACGGTCGTGTTTTTCCAGTTCTGAAAAAGAAACATATCGTTTTAGTGTAGCAATTGAGCAGTACGAAACCGTCTGAATGTTGCTGTTGACCATTTCCTGCTTGGAGATGCTCTTGAGCTTGAAACACACACAACAAGACCGGTGTTAACTAGCGAAATGGTCTCGACAGCACGGTAGCTCAGCGTGTCCGGACACAGTGTTAGCTGCCCTCTGCAATAAAAAAAAAATAATAATAAAAATAAAAAAATAAAACTGAGTTAATGGATCAACGACGAACTGAAATGGACGTCTTACGACGTGCACAACGAGCAGATGAAACGAACAATACGATATTTTTGCCTGCACGGTAACTCAGCGTGTTCGGTCAGAGGGTTACGTACCCTCTGTCATAAAAAAACTGAGTTAATCAGTCATCAATGAACTTCATCGGATGTCTTACAACGTCAGCCCCGAGCAGATACAACGGAGAAAAGCACACAAAATGAGAGCTAAAAAAAAAAATCTGGATAAGGCGTCGAACTTCGGATGCGAAGATTGAAGGTTCGAATCCTGTCACGGTCGTGTTTTTCCAGTTCTGGAAAAGAAACATACCATTTTAGTGTAGCAACTGAGCAGTACGAAACCGTCTGAATATTGCTGTTGACCATTTCCTGCTTGGAGATGCTCTTGAGCTCGAAACACACACAACAAGACCGGTGTTAACTGGCGAAATGGTCGGCAGCGTGCCGTCGCCGCGTGTTTTGACTGGCACTTGCACATCTAAGACAACGTCGGAGAATAACTCGTTCAGCTTATGAGTCACATCAAGTATATATGTTAATTTTGACGCCACTATCTCTGCAGGTTTTCATGCAATTCCTTTACCTCTCAGAAATGATTATGAAATAAAAGTGAAGTACGTGACGAGTGTGACGTTAGGAAAACATGGGCAGCATGGAGAGATTCTGTATGGGACCAATCAATGCAAACGAGTACTGTGTGACGTGCTACCCGGCACGTATTCACCGAGGCTGAGAGAATGTGGGTTTGGTAATATATTCATATACATACGGCCTGGGAAATCAATAAAAAAAATTCAATGTTACTTTACAATCAATGTGAGTGGCGGCAATCGCAAGAGGCCTAGAACTATCTGCCCCTGAAATCCTTGCCGCCACCTGCCTGGCCCGCTCGATATATGTAGAAAGAGAGTGTTGGTTTGGTGATATGTTCATATACATATGGTCTGGGAAATCAATAAAAAAAATTCAATGTTCCATTTCAATCGTTGTGAGTGGTGGTGAGTATGAGGGGGGCACTGGATCCAGGCCTAGCACTATCTGCCCCTTAACTCCGTGCCGACATCTGCCTTGCCCGCACGATATATCTAAAACGAGAATGTTGGTTTGGTGATATGTTCATATACATATGGTCTGGGAAATCAATAAGGAAAATTCAATCTTCCTTTACAATCGATGTGAGTGGTGACACATATGAGGGCAGCACTGGAACCAGGCCTAGAACTATCTGTCCCGGAAATCCTTGCCGCCATCTGCCTGGCCCGCTCAAAACATGTATAAAGAAAATGTTGGTTTGGTGATATGTTCATATACATATGGTCTGGGAAATCAATAAGGAAAATTAAATGTTTCTTTACAATCAATGTGAGTGGTGACCGGTATGAGGGCAGCTCTGGAACCAGGCCTAGAACTATCTGCCCCTGAAATACTTGCCGCCATTTCCCTGGGCCCTTCGATATATGTAAAAATAGAATGTTGGTTTTGTTATATGTTCATATACATGTGGTTTGGGCAATCAATAAACAAAATTCAATGTTCCACTACAATCAATGTGAGTGGTGACGAGTATGAGAGCAGAACTCGAACCAGGCCTAGCACTATCTGCCCTTAACTCCGTGCCGCCATCTGCCAGGCCCGCTCGATATATATATAAATAAAATGTTGGTTTGGTGATACGTTCATATATATATATGGCCTGAGAAATCAATGTAAAAACTTCCATGTTCCTTTACAATCAATGGGAGTGGTGACAGGTATGAGAGCGACACTTGGACCAGGCCTAGAACTACCTGCCTCTTAATTCCTTGCCGCCATCGGTCTGGCCCGCTCGATACATGTAAAAAGTGAATGTTGGTTTGATGATATGTTCATATACATATGGTCTGGGAAATCAATAAAGTAAATTCAATGTTCCTTTATAATCAATGTGAGTGGTGACGGGTATGAGGGCGGCACTTGCAAGAGGCGTAGAACTATCTGCCCCAGATATTCTTGTCACCATCTGCCTGTCCCGCTCGATATACGTAAAAAGAAAATGTTGGTTTAGTGATATGTTCATATACATATGGTCTGGCAAATCAATAAAAAAATTCAATGTTCCTTTACAAACAACGTGAGTGGTGACGAGTATGAGAGCAGCACTCGGACCAGGCCTAGAAATCTCGGTCTCTGATCTCCTTGCCGCTATCTACCTGGCCCGCTCGATATATGTAAAAAGAGAATGGTGGTTTGGTTTTATGTTCATATACATATGGTCTGGGAAATCCAAAAAAATTGAAGTGTTCCTTTACAATCAATGTGATTGGTGACGGGTATGAGGGAGGCACTCGGAAAACACATAGAACTATCTGACCGTGAACACCTTGCCGCTATCAGCATAGCCCGCTCAACTTATGTATAAGGAAAATGTTGGTTTGGTGATAGGTTCATATACTTATGGTCTGGGAAATCAATACAAAAAATGAAGGGTTCTTTTACAATCAATGTGGGTGGTGACGGTTTAAGAGGGCGGCACTCAGACCAGGCCTAGAACTATCTGCCCCTGAACTCCTTACTGCCATCTGCGTGGCCTGCTCAATATATGTATAAAGAAAATGTTTGTTTGGTGATATGTTCATATACATAAAGTCTGGAAAATCAATAAAGAAAATTCAATGTTCCTTTACAAATAATGTGAGTGGTGACGGGTATGAGGGCGGCAATGTGATCAGGCCTAGAACAATCTGCACCAGAACTACTTACCACCATCTGCCTGGCCCTCTCGATAAATGTATACAGAAAATGTTGATTTGGTGATATGTTCATATACATATGGTCAATGAAATCAATAAAGACAATTCAATGTTCCCTTACAATCAATGTGACTGGTGACGGTTATGAGGGCACCACTAGGTTCAGGCCTAGAAGTATCTGCCAGTGAACTCCTTACTGCCATATGACTGACCCGCTCGATATATGTATAAAGAAAAATTTTGTTTGGTGATATGTTCAGATACATTTGGTCAGGGAAATCAAAAAAGAAAATTCAATGTTCCTTTACAATCAATGTGTGTGGTGACGGTAAAGATGGTGGCACTCGAACCGGGCCCAAAACTATTTGCACCTGAACTCCTTGCCGCCATCTTCCTGGCCCGCTCGATATATGTATAAAGAGAATATTGTTTTGGTGATATATAAATATATATATGGTCTATGTAATCAATATAGAAAATTCAATGGTCCTTTACTATCAATGTAGTGGTGACGGGTGTGAAGCGGCACTGATTCTAGGCCTTGAACTATTTGCACCTGAACTCCTTAGTGCCATCTGCCTGGCCCTCTCAATAGATGTGTAAAGATAATATTTGTTTGGTGATATGTTCACATACATGTAATCTGGGAAACCGATAAAGAAAATTCAATGTTCCTTTACAATCAATGCTAGTTTTAACGGGTATGAGGGCGCCACTAGGGACAGGCCTAGAACTATCTGCCCCTGAAATCTTTACTGCAATCGGTCTTGCCCGCTCAATATATGTATAAACAAAATGTTGGTATAGTGATATGTTCATATACATATGGTCTATGAAATCAAAAAGAAAATTCAATGTTCCTTTACAATCAATGTGAGTGGTGAGGTGTATTAGGGCACCACTAGGACCAGGCCCAGAACTATCTGCCCCTGAACTCCTAACTGCCTTCTGCCTGGCCTGCTCGATATATGTATAAAGAAAACGTTTGTTTGGTGACATGTTCATATACATATAGTCTCGAAAATCAATAAAGAAAATTCAATGTAACTCTAGAATCAATGCGAGTGGTTACGGGTATGAGGGTGGCACTGGGACCAGGCCTAGAACTATCTGCCCCTGAACTCCTTACTGCCTTCTGCCTGTCCTGCTCGATATATGTATAAAGAGAATATTGATTTTGTGATATGTTCATATACTTATTGTCTATAAAATCAATAAAAAAATTCCATGTTCCTTCAAAATCAATGTGACTGGTGACGGGTATGAGGGCACTACTAGGACCAGGCCTAGAACTATCTGCCCCTGAAATCCTTACAGCCATCTGTGTGGCCCGCTCGATATATGTATAAAAATAATGTTGGTTTGGTGATATGTTCATATACATATAGTCTGGGAAATCAATAAAGAAAATTCAATGTTCCTTCACAAATAATGTGAGTCGTAACGGGTATGAGGTTGCCACTGGGACCAGGCCTAGAACTATCTGCCCCCAAACTCCTTACTGCCATCTGCCTGGATCGCTTGATATATGTATAAAGAAAAAAGGAAATATTGGTTTGATGATATGTTCATAAACATATAGTCTGGGAAATCAATAAAGAAAATTCAATGTACCTTTACAATCAATGTGAGTGATGACGGGTATGAGGGCACCACTAGGACAAGGCCTAGAACTATCTGCCCCTGAACTCCGTTTTGCCATTCGCCTGGCCCAATCGAAATATGTATAAAGAGAATATTGGTTTGTTGATATGTTCTTATACATATGGTCTATGAAATCAATAAAGAAAATTCAGTGTTCCTTTACAATCAATGTGAGTGGTGAGGGGGATGAGGGCGACACTGGGCCAGGCCTAGAACTATCTGCCCCTGTACTCCTTACTGCCATCTGCCTCGCCCTTCGATATATGTATAAAGGGAATATTGGTTTGATGATATACTCATATACATATAGTCTGGGAAATCAATAAAGAAAATTCAATGTTCCTTTACAATCAACGTCAGTGGTGACGGGTATGACTGCGGCACTGGGACGAGGCATAGAACTATCTGCACCTGTACTGCATACTGCCATCTGCCTGGGCCGCTCGATATATGTATAAAGAGAATATTGGTTTGGTGATATGTTCTTATACATATGGTTAATGAAATCAGTAAAGAAAATTCAATGTTCCTTTACAATCATTGTGAGTGGTGACGGGTATGAGGGTGGCACTGCGACCTGGCCTAGAACAATCTGCCCCTGAACTCCTTACTGCCATCTGCCTGGCCCACTCGATACATGTATAAAGAAAATGTTGGATTGGTGATATGTTGATGTACATATGGTCTATAAAATCAATAAAAAAAATTCAATGTTCCTTTACAATCGATGTGAGTGGTGAGGGGTGTGGGGGCGGCACTGCGACCAGGCCTAGTAACTCCTGCTCATGAACTACTTACTGCCATCTGATGGCCCTCTCGATATATGTATAACGAAAATATTGGTTTTGTGATATGTTCATATACATATGGTCTATTACATCTATAAAGAAAATTCAATGTTCCTTTACAATCAATGTAAGTGGTGAAGGGTATGTTGGCACCATTAGGACCAGGCCAAGAAACATCTGCCCCTGAACCCCTTACTGCCATCTGCCTGGCCCACTCGATATATGTATAAGGAAATGGTTGGTTTGGTGATATGTTCATATACATATAATCTGGGAAATCAATAAAAAAATTCAATGTTCCTTTACAATCAAAGTGAATGGTGACGGGTAAGAGGGCGGCACTGGGACCAGGCCTAGAACTATCTCCCTCTGAACTTCTTACTGCCAACTGCCTATCCCGCTCGATATATGTATAAAGAAAATGATGGTTTGGTGATATATTCATATTCATATCATTTGGGAAATCAATAAAGAATAATTAATGTTCCTTTACAATCAATGTGGTGGTGACAGGTATGAGGGTGGCACTGAGACCAAGCCTAGAACTATCTGTCCCTGAACTCCTTACTGCCATCTGCCTGTCCCGCTCGATGAATGTATAAAGAAAATTTTGGTTTTGTGATATGTTCATATACATGTGGTCTATGAAATCAATAAAGAAAATTCAATGTTCCTTTACAAACAATATGAGTTGTGATATGTATGCGGGTGGCAGTGGGACCAGGCCTAGAACTATCTGCCCCTGAAATCATTACTGCAATCTCTCTTGACCACTCGACATATGTATAAAGAAAATGTTGGTTTGGTGACATGTTCATATACATATAGTCTACGAAATCAATAAAGAAAATTCAATGTTTCTTTACAATCAATGTGAGTGGTGACGGGTATGAGGGCGGAACTGGGACCAGGCCTAGAAAAATCTTCCCCTGAACTACTTACTGCCTTCTGCCTCGCACACTTGATATATGTATAAAGAAAATGTTAGTTTGGTGACATATTCATATACATATAGTCTTGGAAATCAATAAACAAAATTCAATGTACATTCACATTCAATATGAATGGTGACGCGTATGAGGGCGGCACTGGATCCAGGCCTAGAAATATCTGCCCCTGAACTCCCTACTGCAATCTGCCTGGTCTGCTCGATATATGTATAAGGAAAACCTTGGTTTGTCAATATGTTCATATACATAGGGTCTGCGAGATCAAAAAAGAAAATTCAGTGTTCCTTTACAATCAATGTGGGTGGCGACGGGTGTGAGGGCGGCAGTGGGACCAGGCCTAGAACTATCTGCCATTGTACTAATTACTGCCATCTGTCTGTCGAGTTCAATATATGTATAAAGAGAATATTGGTTTGGTGATATGTTCATATATATACAGTCTGGCAATTCAATAAAGAAATCTCAATGTGCCTTTACAATCACTGTGAGTGGTGACTGGTACGAGGGCGGCACTGGGAACAGGCCACGAACTATCTGGCCCTGAACTCAATACTGCCATCTGTCTGGACCGCTCGATATATGTATAAAGAAAATGTAGGTTTAATGATATGTTCATTCTCATATAGTCTGCGAAATAAATAAAGAAAATTTAATGATCCTTTACAATCAATGTGGGTGGTAATTGGTATGAAGGCGGAACGGGTCCAGGCCTAGAACTTTCTGCCCTGAACTAATTACTGCCATCTGCCTGGCACGCTAGATATATGTATAAGGAAAATGTTGGTTTGGTGATACGTTTATATACATATTGTCTATGAAATCAATAAAGAAAATTCAATGTTCCTTTACAATCAATGTGAGTGGTGACGGGTATGAGGGCATTACTAGGACCAGGCCTAGTAACACCTGCTCATGAACTACTTACTGCCATCTGCTGGCCCTCTCGATATATGTGTAAAGAAAATGTTGATTTTGTGACATGTTCATATATATATATATGGTCTATGAAATCAATAAAAAATATTCAATTTTCCTTTTCAATCTATGTGAGTGGTGACGGGTATGAGGGCGGAACTAGGACCAGGCCTAGAACTATCTGCCCCTGAACTCCTTACTGCCATCTGCCTGCCTCGCTCGATATATGTATAAAGAAAGTGTTGGATTGGTGATATGTTGATATACATATGGTCTATGAAATCAATAAAGAAAATTCAATGTTCCTTTACAATCAATGTGAATGGTGACGGGTATTAGGGTTGCACTTGGACCAGGTCTAGAACTATCTGCCCCTGAACTAATTACTGCCATTTGCCTGCCGTGCTCAATACATGTACACTCCTGGAAATTGAAATAAGAACACTGTGAATTCATTGTCTCAGGAAGGGGAAACTTTATTGACACATTCCTGGGGTCAGATACATCACATGATCACACTGACAGAACCACAGGCACATAGTTGCAGGCAACAGAGCATGCACAATGTCGGCACTAGTACAGTGTATATCCACCTTTCGCAGCAATGCAGGCTGCTATTCTCCCATGGAGACGATCGTAGAGATGTTGGATGTAGTCCTGTGGAACGGCTTGCCATGCCATTTCCACGTGGCGCCTCAGTTGTACCAGCGTTCGTGCTGGACGTGCAGACCGCGTGAGACGACACTTCATCCAGTCCCAAACATGCTCAATGGGGGACAGATCCGGAGATCTTGCTGGCCAGGATAGTTGACTTACACCCTCTAGAGCACGTTGGGTGGCACGGGATACATTGCGGACGTGCATTGTCCTGTTGGAACAGGAAGTTCCCTTGCCGGTCTAGGAATGGTAGAACGATGGGTTCGATGACGGTTTGGATGTACCGTGCACTATTCAGTGTCCCCTCAACGATCACCAGAGGTGTACGGCCAGTGTAGGAGATCGCTCCCCACACCATGATGCCGGGTGTTGGCCCTGTGTGCCTCGGTCGTATGCTGTCCTGATTGTGGCGCTCACCTGCACGGCGCCAAACACGCATACAACCATCATTGGCACCAAGGCAGAAGCGACTCTCATCGCTGAAGACGACACGTCTCCATTCGTCCCTCCATTCACGCCTTTCGCGACACCACTGGAGGCGGTCTGCACGATGTTGGGGCGTGAGCGGAAGACGGCTTAACGGTGTGCGGAACCTAGCCCAGTTTCATGTAGACGGTTGCGAATGGTCCTCGCCGATATCCCAGGAGCAACAGTGTCCCTAATTTGCTGGGAAGTGGCGGTGCGGTCCCCTACGGCACTGCGTAGGATCCTACGGTCTTGGCATGCATCCGTGCGTCGCTGCGGTCCGGTCCCAGGTCGACGGGCACGTGTACCTTCCGCCGACCACTGGCGACAACAACATCGATGTACTATGGAGACCTCACGCCCCACGTGTTGAGCAATTCGGCGGTACGTCCACCCAACCATCCGCATGCCCACTCTACGCCCTCGCTCAAAGTCCTTCAACTGCACATGCGGTTCACGTCCACGCTGTCGCGGTTGCTACCAGTGTTAAAGACTGCGCTGGAGCTCCATATGCCACGGCAAACTGGCAGACACTGACAGTGGCGGTGCACAAATGCTGCGCAGCTAGCGCCATTCGATGGCCAACACCGCAGTTCCCGGTGTGTCCGCTGTGCCGTGCGTGTGATCATTTCTTGTACAGCCCTCTCGCAGTGTCTGGAGCAAGTATAGTGCGTCTGACACACCGGAGTCAATGTGGTCTTTTTTCCATTTCCAGGAGTATATAAAGAAAATGTTGTATTGGTGATATGTTCATATACATATAGTTTGGGAAGTCAATAAAGAAAATTCAATGTTCCTTTAAAATCAATGTTAGTGGTTACGTCTATGAGTGCGGCACTAGGAACAGGCCTAGAACTATCTCACCCTGAACTCTTCACTGTCATCTACCTGACCTGCTCAATATATGTATAAAGAAAATGTTGGTTTGTGGATATATTCATATACATATAGTTTGGGAAATCAATAAAGAAAATTCAATATTCTCTTACCATCAATGTGAGTGGTGACTGGTTTGAGCGCTGCACTAGGACAAGGCCTAGAACCATCTTCCCATGAACTCCTTACAGCCATCTTTATGGCCCGTCGAGGTATGTATAAGGAAAATGTTGGTTTGGTGATATGTTCATATACATATATTCTGGGAAATCAATAAAAGAAACTCAATGTTCCTTTACAATCAATGTGAATGGTGACGGGTAAGAGGGCGGCACTGGGACCAGGCTGAGAACTATCTGCCCCTGAACTTCTTACTGACAACTGCCTATCCCGCTTGACATATGTATGAAGAGAATATTGGTTTAGTGATATGTTCATATACATATACTCTGGGAAATCAATTAAGAAAATTTAATGTTCCTTTACAATCAATATTAGTGGTGACGAATATGAGGGCACCACTTGGACCAGGTCTATAAATTTCTGCCCGGAAACTCCTTACTGCAATCTGCCTGGCCCGCTCGATATATGTATAAAGAAAATCTTGGTTTGGTGATATGTTCATATACATATAGTCTGGGAAATCAATAAAGAAAATTTAATGTTCCTTTACAATCAATGTGAGAGGTGACGGGTATGAGTGCTGCACTGCAAACAGGAATAGAACTATCTGCCCCTGAACTCCTTATGGCTATCTGCCGGGCCCGCTCGATGTATGTGTAAAGAAAATGTTGGTTTGGTGATATGTTCATATACATATAGTCAGTGAAATCAATAAAGAAAATTCAATGTTTCTTTACAATCAATGTGAGTGGTGACGGGTATGAGGGCACCATTAGGAACAGGCCCAGAACATTCTACCCCTGGACTCCTCACTGCCATCTGCCTGCCCCGCATGATATATGAATAAAGAAAATCATGGTTTAGTGATATGTTCATATACATATAGTCTGAGAAATCAATAAAGAAAATTCAATATTTCTTTACAATCAATTATGGTGGTGATGGGTATGAGGGCGGCACTGGGACCAGGACTAGAACTATCTTCCCCTGAACTCCTTCTTGCCATTTGCCTGGCCCGCTCAATGTGTGTACAATGAAAATGTTGGTTTGGTGATATGTTAATATACATATGGTCTATAAAGTCAATAAAGAAAATTCATTGTTCCTACAATTAATGTGAGTGGGGACGGGTATGAGTGTGGCACTGGGACCAGGCCTAGAACTATCTGCCCCTGAACTCCTTACAGCCATCTGTCTGGCCCGCTCGATATATGTACACAGAAAATGTTGGTTTGGCTTTATGTTCATATACATATAGCCTAGGAAATCAATAAAGAAAAATCAATGTTCCTTTACACCAAATGTGAGTGGTGATGGGTATGAGGGCGCCACTGTAACCAGGCCTAGAACTATGTGCCCCTGAACTCCTTAATGCCAGCTGCCTGGCCCGGTTTATGTATGTATGAAGAAAGTGTTTGTTTGGTGATATGTTCATATACATATAGCCTGGGAAATCAATAAAGAAAATTCAATGTTCCTTTACAATCAATGTGAGTGGTGACGGGTATGAGGGTATCTTGGGACCAGGCCTAGATCTATCTGCCCTTGACCTCCTTACAGCCATCTGCATGGCCCGCTCGGTATATATATAAAGAACATGTTTTTATGCCGATATGTCCATATACATATAGTCTGTAAATCAATAAAGAAATTCAATGTCCCTTTACAATCAATGTGAGTAGTGAAGTGTATGAATTCGGAACTGGTACCAGACCTATAACTATCTGCCCCTGAACTCCTTACTGCCATCAGCCTGGCCCACTCGATATATGTATAAAGAAAATGTTGGTGTAGTGGTATGTTCATATACATATAGTCTGCGAAATTAATAAAGAAAAATAATGTCCATTTACAACCAATGTGAGTGGTGATGTGTATGAGGGCGGCACTGGGACCAGGCCTAGAACTATCTGCCCCTGAACACCTTACTGCCATCTGCCTGGATCGCTCGATACATGATTAAAGAGAATATTGGTTTCGTATTATGTTAATATACATATGGCCTATAAAATGAATAAAGAAAGTTCAATGTTCCTTTACAATCAATGTGAGTGGTGACGGGTATGAGGGCACATACAGCACCAGGCCTGGGACTATCTGATCCTGAACTCCTTACTGCCATCTGCCGGGCCAGCTCGATATATGCATGAAGAAAATATTTGTTTGGTGATATGTTCATATACATATAGTCTGGGAAATCTATAAAGAAAATTCAATGTTCCTTTACAATCAATGTGAGTGGTGAACGGTATGAGGGTGGCACTGGGACCAGGCCCAGATCTCTCTGCACCTGAACTCCTTACTGCCATCTGCCTTGCCAGCTCGATATATGCAAGATGAAAATGATGGTTTGGTGATATGTTCACATACATATAGTCTGGGAAATCAATAAAGAAATTTCAATGTTCCATTTGAATCAATTTGAGTGGTGACGGGAATGAGAGCATCACTAGGACCTGTCCTAGAACATTGTGCATCAAAAATCCTTACTGCCATCTGCCTGGGAAGCTCAATATATGAATAAAAAAATGTTGGTTTGGTGATATGTTCATATACATATAGTCTGAGAAATCAATATAGGAAATTCAGTGTTCCTTTACAATAAATGTGAGTGGTGACGCGTATGTAAGCGGCAAGGGGAACAAGCCTAGAACTATCTGCCCCTGAACTCCTACTGCCATCTGCCTGGCCCGCTCAATATATGTATAAAGAAAATGTTGGTTTGGTGATATGGTCATATCCATATAGTCTGGGAAATCAATTAAGAAAATTCAATGTTCCTTTATAATCAATGTGAGTGGTGACGGGTATGTGGGCACCACTAGGACAAGGCCTAGAACTATTTGCCCCTGACCTCCTTACTGCCATCTGCCTGGAAAGCTCGAAATATGAATAAAAAATGTTGGTTTGGTGATATGTTCATATACATATAGTCTGAGAAATCAATATAGAAAATTCAATGTTCCTTTTCAATCAATGTGAATGTTGACAACTATGAGGCGGCACTGGAACCAGGCCTAGAACTATCTGCAGCTGAACTCCATACTGCCATCTGCCTGGGATGCTTAATATATGTATAAAGAGAATTTTGGTTTCGTGTTATGATAATATACAAACGGTCTATAAAATCAATAAAGAAAATTCAATGTTCCTTTACAATCATTGCGAGTGGTGACGGTTATGAGGGCGGCACTTTGACCAGGCCCAGAAATACCTGCCCCTGAACTTCTTACCGCCATCTACCTGGCCCACTCAACATATATATAAAGAAAATGTTGGGTTGGAGATATGTTCATATGCATATGGTCTATGAAATGAATAAAGAAATTTCAATGTTCCTTTACAATCAATGTGAGTGTTAACGGGTATGAAGGCGTAACTGGGACCAGGCCTAGAACTATCTGCCCCTGAACTCCTTTCTGCCATCTGCCTGGCCCGCTAGATATATGTATTAGGATAATGTTGTTTGGTGATATGTTCATATACACATTTTCTATGAAGTCAATAAAGAAAGTTCAATGTACCTTTACAACCAATGTGAGTGGTGTCGTGTGGGAGGGCACCACTAGGACAAAGCCTAGAACTATCTGCCCCTGAACTCCTTACAGCCATCATCCTGGCCCACTCGATATTGTATAAAGAAAATGTTGGTTCGGTGGTACGTTCATATACTTATAGTCTGGGAAATTAATAAAGAAAAATAAAGTTCCTTTACAACCAATGTGAGTGTTGACGGGTATGAAGGTGGCACTGTAACAAGGCCTAGAACTATCTGCCACTGAACTCCTTACTGCCATCTGCATGGGCCACTCGATATATGTATAAAGAAACTGTTATTTTGGTGATATATTCACGTACATATAGTCTGGGAAATCAATAAAGAAAATTCAATGTTCCTTTATAATCAATGTGAGTTGTGATGGGTATTAAGGCACCCCTAAGACCAGTTCCAGAACTATCTCCCCTGAACACCTTACTGCCATCTGCCTGGCCCGCTTGGTATATGTATAAAGAAAATGTTGGTTTGGTGATATGTTCATACATATATAGTGAGGGAAATCAATAAAGAATATTCAATGTTCCTTTACAATCAATGTGACTGGCGACAGGTATGAGGGCGACACTGGAACCAGGCCTAGAACTATCTGCCCCTGGTCACCTTACTGCCATCTGTCTGGCCTGTTCGACATTTGTATAGAGAAAATGTTGGTTTGGTGATATGTTCATACACATGTAGTCTGGGAAATCAATAAAGAAAATTCAATGTTCCTTTCCAATCAATGTGAGTGGTGACAGGTATGAGGGTCGCACTGGGACCAGGCCTAGAACTATCTGCCCCTAAACTCCTTACTGCCATCTGCCTGCCCCCTCGTTCGATATATGTATAAAGAAAATGTTGGTTTGGTGATAAGTTCATATAGATATGGTCTATGAAATCAATAAAGAAAATTCAATGTTCATTTACAATGAATGTGAGTGGTGACGGGTATGAGGGCGGCACTGGGTCCGGGCCAAGAACTTAATGCCCCTGAATTCCTTACTGCCATTTGCCTGGCCTGCTCGATATATGTATAAAGAAAATGTTGGTTTCGTGATATGTTCATATACATATAGTCTGGGAAATCAATAAGGAATATTCAATGTTCCTTTGCAATCAAGTTGAGTGGTGACGGGTATGAGGGTGGCACTGGGATAAGGCCCAGAATTATCTGCCCCTGAACTCCTTGCTGCCATCTGCCTTTCCAACAGGATATATGTATAAAGGAAATGTTTTTTTTTTTGATATGTTCATATACATATGGTCTATGAAATCAATAAAGAAAATTCAATGTTCCTTTACAATCAATGTGAGTATGAGTGCGGCACTAGGACAAGGCCCAGCTATAACTGCCACTTACTGCTTGCCGCAATCTGCCTGGCTCACTTGATATATGTATAAAAAGATAGTTGGTCTTTTTGATATTTTCATATACATATGGTTTGGGAAATCAATAAAAAAAATTAATTGTTCCTTTACAATAAATTTGAGTGGTGACGGGTATGAGGGGGCACTGGGACAAGGCCTAGCACTAACTGCACCTGCCCCCTTGCCGCCATCTGCCTGGTCCACTTGATATATGTATGAAGAGACAGTGGTATTTTGATATGTTCATATACATATGGTTTGGAAATCAATAAAAAAATTCAATGTACATTTTGAATCAATGTGAGTAGTGATGGGTGTAACGGTGCACTGGACAAGGCCTAGCACTAACGGAAAATGACTCCTCGCCGCTATCTGCCTGGTACAATTGATATATGAATAAAGAGAAGGTTAGTTTGGTGATATGTCCATATACATATGGTCTGGGAAATCAATAAAAAGTATTCAATGTTCTTTCACAATCAATGTGAGTGGTGACGTGTATGAGGGCGGCATTTGACAAGGCCTAGCACTAACTGCCCATGATGCCTTGCAGCGATCTACCTGGCGCACTTGATATGTGTATAAAGAGAATGTAGGTTTTTTGGTTATGTTCATATACATATGGTTTGGGAAATGATAAAACAACTTCAATGTTCCTTTACAGTCAACGTGAGTGGGATGAATATTAGGGCGGCACTAGAACCAGGCCTAGCACTAACTGCCCCTTACTCCTTGCCACAATCTGCCTGGCACACTTGATATATGTTTAAAGAGAATGTTGGTATTTTTTTTATACGTTTATCTACATATGGTTTGGGAAATAAATAAAAAAAATTCTTTGTTTCTTTAGAATCAATGTGAGTGTGACGGGTATGAGGGGGCACTGGGACAAGGCCTAGCACTAACTGCAAGTGACTCCTTGCCGCCATCTGCTGGGGCCACATGATATTTGTATAAAGAGAAAGTTTTTTTTATATATTTTCATATACATATGGTTTGGAAAATAATTAAAAAAAATTCAATGTTTCTTTAGAATCAATGTGAGTGGTGACAGGTATGAGGGGCCACTGGGACAAGGCCTAGCACTAACTGCAACTGACTCCTTGCCGCCATCTGCCTGGCCCACTTGATATGTGTATAAAGAGAATGCTGGTTTTTTTGCTATTTTCATATATATATGTTTTGGGAAATCAATAAAAAAAAATCAATGTTTCTTCAGAATCAATGTGAGTGGTGACGGGTACGAGGGGGCACTGGGACAAGGCCTAGCACTAACTGCCCCTGACTCCTTGCCACCAGCTGCCTGGCCCATTTGATATATGTACAAAGGGAAAGTTGGTTTCTTTGATATGTTCATTTACATATGGTTAGGAAAATCAATAAAAAAAATTCAATATATCTTTAGAATCAATGTGAGAGGTGACGGGTATAAGGGGGCACTGGGACAATGTCTAGCACTAACTGCCCCTGACTCCTTGCCGCCATCTGCCTAGCCCACTTGATATATGTATAAAAAGAAAGGTGGTTTCTTTGCTATTATCATATGCATACGTTTTGGGAAATCAATAAAAAAAATTCAATGTTTCTTTAGAGACTATGTGAGTGTTGACGGGTGTGAGGGGGCACTGGGACAAGGCCTAGCACTAACTGCCCCTGAAGCCTTGCCGCCATCTGCCTGACCCTCTTGATATATGTATAAAGAGAAAGTTGGTTTTCTTGATATTTTCATATACATATGGTTTGGGAAATCAATAAAAAGAATTTAAAGATTCTTTAGAATTAATGAGAGTGGTCAGGGGTATGAGGGGGCACTGGAACAAGGCCTAGCAGTAACTGCATGTGACTCCTTGCCACCATCTGCCTGGCCCATTTGTTATATGTACGAAGAGAAAGTTGGTTTTTTTGATATGTTCATATTCATACGGTTTGGGAAATCAATATTAAAAATTTAATGTTTCATTAGAATCAACGTGAGTTGTGTTGGGTATGAGGGGGCACTGGGACAAGGCGTTGCACTAACTGCCCCTGACCCATAGCTGCCACCTGCCTGGCCCATTTGATATATGTATAAACAGAAATTTGTTTTTTTTATAGGTTCATTTACATATGGTTAGGGAAATAAATAAAAAAAATCAACTTTTCTCTAGAATCAATGTGAATGGTGATGGGTATGAGGGGGCACTGGGAAAAAGCCTTGCACTAACTTCCCCTGTTCCATGCCGCCATCCTCCGGGACCCCTTGATATATGTATAAAGAGAAAGTTGCCTTTTTTTTAATATATTCATATACATATGGTTTGGGAAATCAATAAAAAAATTCAGGGTTTTTTTAGAATGAATGTGAGTGTTGATGCGTATGAGGGGCTCTGGGACAACGCCTAGCACTAACTGCGCGTGACACATTGCCGCCATTTGCCTGGCCCACTTGATATATGTATCAAGAGAAAGTTTGTTTTTTTGGCTAATTTCATATACATATGGTTTGGGAAATCAATAAAAAAAATTCATTGTTTCCTTATAATCAATGTGAGTGGTGACGTGTATGAGGGGGCACGGGTACAAGGCCTAGCACTAACTGCCCGTGACTCCTTGCCGCCATCTGCCTGGCCCACTTGATATATGTATAAAGATAAAGGTGGTCTTTTTGCTATTTTCATATACATACGGTTTGCGAAATCAATAAAACAAGTCCATTGTTCCTTTAGAATCAATGTGAGTGGTGACGGGTATGAGGGGACACTGGGACAAGGCCTTGCACTAACTGCCCGTGACTCCTTGCCCCCACCTGCCTGGCCCTCTTGTATATGTATAAAGAGAAAGTTGGTTTTCTTGTTATTTTCTTGTACATATGGTTTGAGAAATCAATAAAAAAAATTCAATGATTCTTGAGAATCAATGGGAGTGGTGACTGGTATGAGGGGGCGCTGGGACAAGGCCTAGCACTAACTGCCACTGACACATTGCCGCCATCTGCCTGGCCCACTTGATGTATATATATAGAGAAATTTGTTTTTTTTTTATATATGTTCATATACATATGGTTTGGGAAACCAATAAAAAAAATTCATTGTTTCCTTATAATCAATGTGAGTGGTGACGTGTATGAGGGTGCACTGGTACAAGGCCTAGCACTAAATGCCCGTGACTCCTTGCCGCCATATGTCTGGCCCTCTTGATATATGTATAAAGAGAAAGTTGGTTTTTTTGATATTCTCATATACATATGATTTGAGAAACCAATAAAAAAAAGTCATTATTTCTTTAGAGGCAATGTGAGTTGTGACGGGTATGAGGGGGCACTGGGACAAGGCGTAGCACTAACTGCCGGTGACTCCTTCCCGCCATCTGCCTGGAACGTTGGATACAGGTAAAAAGAGAAAATTGGTTTTTTGATATGCTCATTTACATATGTTTTGGAAAATAAATAAAAAAAATTCAATGTTTCTTTAGAATCAATGTGAGTGGTGACGGGTGTGAGGGGGCACTTGGACAATGCCTAGCACTAACTGCCTCAGACTAATTGCCGCCATCTGCCTGGCCCACTTGATATATGTAAAAAGAGAAAGTTTGTTTTTTATATGCTCATTTACATATGGTTCAGGAAATAAATAAGAAAAATTCAATGTTTCCTTCAAATCAATGTGACTGGTGACTTGTATGAGGGGGCACTCGGACAAGGCCTAGCACTAACTGCCCCTGACTCCTTGCCGCCATCTGCCTGGCTCATTTGATATAGGAATAGTGAGAAAGTTTGTTTTTTTATATGTTCATTTACATATTGTTAGGAAATAAATAAAAAAAATTCAATGTTTCTTTAGAATCCATGTGAGTGGTGACGGGTGTGATGGGGGCACTGGGACAAGGCCTAGCACTAACTGCCCCTGACTCCTTGCCTTCATCTGCTAGCCGACTTGATATATGTATAAAGAGAAAGTTGGTTTTTTTTTATATGTTCATTTACATATGGTTAGTGGAATAAATAAAAAAAAAATTCAATGTTTCCTTAGAATCAATGTGAGTGGTGACGGTTATGAGGTGGCACTGGGACAAGGCCTAGCACTAACTGCCCCTGAATCCTTGCCTCCAACTGATTGGCCCACTTGATGTATGTATAAAGAGAAAGTTTTTTTTTATATGTTCATTTACATACGGTTTGGGAAATCAATAAAAAAAAATTCAATGTGTCTTTATAGTCAATGTGGGTGGTGACGGGTATGAGGGGTGCTGGGACAAGGCCTAGCACTAAATGCCAATGCCAATGCCGCGATCTGCCTGGCCCACTTTATATATGTATAAAGAGAAAGTTCGTTTTTTTGCTATTTTCATATATATGTGGTTTTGGAAATCAATAAAAAAAATTCAATGTTTCTTTAGAAACAATGTGAGTGGTGACAGTTATGGGAGGTCACTGGGACATGGCCTAGCACTAACTGCCCCTGAACACCTCGCTGCCATCTGCGTGGCCCACTTGATTTATGTATAAAGACACAGTGGTGTTTTGATATGTTCATATACATATGGTTTGGAAATCAATAAAAAAATGCAATGTAACTTTAGAATCAATGTGAGTGGTGATGGGTGTAACGGTGCACTGGTCAAGGCCTAGAACTAACTGAAAATGACTCCTCGCCGCTATCTGCCTGGTAGAATTGATATATGATTAAAGAGAAAGTGGGCTTGGTGATATGTCCATATACATATGGTCTGGGGAATCAATAAAAAGTATTCAATGTTCTTTTACAATCAATGTGAGTGGTGACGTGTATGAGGGCAGCATTTGACAAGGCCTAGCACTAACTGCCTCTGACACCTTGCAGCGATCTACCTGGCCCACTTGATCTGTGTATAAAGAGAATGTTGGTTTTTTGGTTATGTTCACATACATATGGTTTGGGAAATGATAAAACAACTTCAATGTTCCTTTACACACAACGTGAGTGGGATGGGTATTAGAACGGCACTAGAACAAGGCCTAGCACTAACTTTCCCTTACTCCTTGCCACAATCTGCCTGGCACACTTGATATATGTATAAAGAGAATGTTGGTTTTTTTTGATACGTTTATTTACATATGGTTTGGGAAATAAATAAAAAAAATTCTTTGTTTCTGTAGAATCAATGTGAGAGTGACGGGTATGAGGGGGCACTGGGACAAGGCCTAGGACTAACTGCCCCTGACTCCTTGCTGCCATCTGCCTGGCCCATTTGAGATATGTATAAGAGAAAGTTGGTTTTTTTTATACGTTCATTTACATACAGTTTAGGAAATAAATAATAAAATTTCAATGTTTTGTTAGAACCAATGTGAGTGGTGACAGGTATGAGGGGGCACTGGGACAAGACCTAGCACTAACTGCCCGTATCTCCTTGCCGCCAGCTGCCTGGCCCATTTGATAGATGTATAAAGGGAAAGTTGGTTTCTTTGATATGTTCATTTACATACGGTTTGGGAAATCAATAAAAAAATTCAATGTTTCTTTAGAATCAATGTGAGTGGTGACGGGTATGAGGGGGCACTGGGACAAGGCCTAGCACTAACTGCCCCTGACTCCTTGCCGCCATCTGCGTGGCCCACTTGATATTTGTATAAACAGAAAGGTGGTTTCTTTGATATTATCATATGCATACGTTTTGGGAAATCAATAAAAAAAATTCAATGTTTCTCTAGAATCAATGTGAATGGTGACGGGTATGAGGGGGCACTGGGAAAAAGCCTTGCACTAACTTCCCCTGATTAGTTGCCGCCATCCTCCGGGACCCCTTGGTATATGTATAAAGAGAAAGTTGCCTTTTTTTAATATGTTCATATACATATGGTTTGGGAAATCAATAAAAAAATTCAGGGTTTCTTTAGAATGAATGTGAGTGGTGATGTGTATGAGGTGCTCTGGGACAACGCCTAGCACTAACTGCATGTGACACATTGCCGCCATTTGCCTGGCCCACTTGATATATGTATCAAGAGAAAGTTTGTTTTTTTGGCTAATTTCATATACATATGGTTTGGGAAATCAATAAAAAAAATATTCATTGTTTCCTTATAATCAATGTGAGTGGTGACGTGTATGAGGGGGCACGGGTACAAGGCCTAGCACTAACTGCCCGTGACTCCTTGCCGTCATCTGTGTGGCCCACTTGATATATGTATAATGAGAAAGTTGTTATTTTTTTATAAGTTCATATACATATGGTTTGGAAATCATTAAAACAAATCTATGTTTCTCTAGAATCAATGGGAGTGGTGACTGGTATGAGGGGACACTTGGACACGGCCTAGCACTAACTGCCCCCGACTTCTTGCCGCCATCTGATTGGCCCACTTGGCAAATGTATAAAGGGAATGTTGGTTTTTTTTATATGTTCATTTACATATGGTTAGGAAAATAAATAAAAAAAATTAATGTTTCTTTAGAATCCACGTGAGTGGTGACGGGTATGAGTGGGGCATTGGGACAAGGCCTAGCACTAACTGACCCTGACTACCTGCCGCCATCTGACTGGTCCACATTATATATATATAAAGAGAAATTTTTTTTATGTGTTCATTTACATATGGTTTGGGAAATCAATAGAAAAAATGTATGTTTCTTTAGAATCAATGTGAGTGGTGGGGGGTATAAGGGGGCACTGGGACAAGGCCCAGCACTAACTGCCCCTGACTCGTTGCCGCCATCTGCCTGGCTCTCTTGATATGTGTATAAAGTGAAAGTGTTTCTTTTTATATGTTCATATACATATGGTTTGGGAAACCAATAACAAAAACTTCAATATTTCTTGGGAATTAACGTGAGTGGTGTCGGGTATGAGAGGGCACTGGGACAAGGCCTAGCACTAACTACCCGTTGCTCCTTGCCGCCATATGCCGCTCCCACTTGTTATATGTATAGAGGGAAGGTTGGTTTTTTTAATATGTTCGTATACACATGGATTTAAAAACCAATAAATAAACATCAATATTTTATTAGAATCAATGTGAGTGGTGAAGGGTATGTGGGGGCACTAGGAAAAGGCCTAGCACTTACTGCCACTGACTCCTTGCCGCCATCTGCCTGGCCCACTTTATATATGTATAAAGAGAAAGTTGCTTTTTGATATTTTCATATACATATGGTTTTGGGAATCAATAAAAAAACTTCAATGTTTCTTTAGAATCAATGTGATTCGTGACGTGTATTAGGGGGCACTGAGACAAAGCCTAGCACTTACTGCCCCTGACACCTTGCCACCATCTGCCTGGCACAATTGATATAAGTATAAAGAGAAATTTGTTTTTCTTTGATATGTTCATTTACATATGGTTAGGGAAATCAGAAGAAAAAATTGTATTTTTCTTTAGAATCAATGTGAGTGGTGGCGGGTATAAGGGGGCACTGGGACAAGGCCCAGCACTAACTGCCCGTGATTATTTGCCGTCATCTGATTGGCTCATTTGATATGTGTATAAAGAGAATTTAGTTTTTCTTGATATGTTTCTTTTCATATGGTTGGGAAAATAAAATAAAAAAAAAAACAATGTTTCATTAGAATCAATGTGAGTGGTGAAGGGTATGAGGGGGCACTGGGACAAGGCCTAGCACTAACTGCCCCTGGTTGCTTGCCGCAATCTGCCTGGCCCACTTGATATATGTATAAAGAGCAATTTGTTTTCTTTCATATGTACGTATACTTATGGATTGGAAAATCAATAAATTAACTTCAATGTTTCATGAGAATCAATATGAGTGGTGAAGGGTATGAGGGGGCACTAGGACAAGGCCTAGCACTAATTGCGCCTGACTCCTTGCCGCCATATGACTGGCCCTCTTGATATATTTATATAGAGGAAGTTGGTTTTTTGATCTTTTCATATAAATATGGATTGGGAAATCAATAAAAAAAATTAAATGTTTCTTTAGAATCAATGTGAGTGTGACGGTTATGAGGGGCCACTGGGACAAGGCCTAGCACTAACTGCCCCTGACTCCTTGTCACCTTCTGCGTGGCCCATTTGGTATATGTATAAAGATAAAGTTTTTTTTTTATACGTTCATTTACATACGGTTTGTGATAAATAAAAAAAATTCAATATTTCTTTAGAACCAATGTGAGTAGTGACGGTTATGAGGGGGCACTGGGACAAGGCCTAGCACTAACTGCCCCTGACTACTTGCGCGCCATCTGCATGGCCCATTTTATATATGTACAAAGAGAAAGTTGATTTTTTTTTGATATGCTCATTTACATATGGTATGGGAAATAAATAAAAAAATTCAATGTTTCTTTAGAATTAATGTGAGTGGTTACAGGTTTGAGGGGGCACTGAAACAAGACCTAGCACTAACCGTCTGTCACTCCTTACCGCCATCTGAATGGCTCACTTGATATATGTATAAAGAGAAAGTCGGTTTTTTTGATATTTTCATATAAATATGGTTTTGTTAAATCAATAAAGAAAATTCAATATTTGTTTATAGTCAATGTGCGTGGTGAAGGGTATGAGGGGGCACTAGGAAAAGGCCTAGCACTTACTGCCACTGACTCCTTGCCGCCATCTGCCTGGCACACTTTATATATGTATAAAGAGAAAGTTGCTTTTTGATATTTTCATATACATATGGTTTGGAAAACAATAAAAAAAATTTCAATGTTTCTTTATAATCAATGTGAGTCGTGACGTGTATTAGGGGGCACTGAGACAAAGCATAGCACTTACTGCCCCTGACTCCTTGCCGCCTTCTGCCTGGCCCACTTGATATATGTATTAAGAGAAAGTGGTTTTTTTTTATATTTTCATATACATATGGTTTCGGAAACCAATAAAAAAACTTCAATGGTTCTTTAGAATCAATGTGAGTGGTGACGGGTGTGAGGGGGCACTGGGACAAGGCCTAGCACTAACTGCCCCTGACTCCTTGCCTTCATCTGCTAGCCGACTTGATATATGTATAAAGAGAAAGTTAGTTTTTTTTATATGTTCATTTACATATGGTTAGTGGAATAAATAAAAAAAAAATTCAATGTTTCCTTAGAATCAATGTGAGTGGTGACGGTTATGAGGTGGCACTGGGACAAGGCCTAGCACTAACTGCCCGTGAATCCTTGCCTCCAACTGATTGGCCCACTTGATGTATGTATAAAGAGAAAGTTTTTTTTTATATGTTCATTTACATATGGTTTGGGAAATCAATAAAAAAAATTCAATATGTCTTTATAGTCAATTTGGGTGGTGACGGGTATGAGGGCGCTGGGACAAGCCCTAGCACTAAATGCCAATGACTCCTTGCCGCGATCTGCCTGGCCCACTTTATATATGTATAAAGAGAAAGTTCGTTTTTTTGCTATTTTCATATACATGTGGTTTTGGAAATCAATAAAAAAAATTCAATGTTTCTTTAGAAACAATGTGAGTGGTGACAGTTATGGGAGGTCACTGGGACATGGCCTAGCACTAACTGCCCTTGAACACCTCGCTGCCATCTGCCTGGCCCACTTGATTTATGTATAAAGACACAGTGGTGTTTTGATATGTTCATATACATATGGTTTGGAAATCAATAAAAAAATGCAATGTAACTTTAGAATCAATGTGAGTGGTGATGGGTGTAACGGTGTACTGGTCAAGGCCTAGAACTAACTGAAAATGACTCCTCGCCGCTATCTGCCTGGTAGAATTGATATATGATTAAAGAGAAAGTTGGTTTGGTGATATGTCCATATACATATGGTCTGGGGAATCAATAAAAAGTATTCAATGTTCTTTTACAATCAATGTGAGTGGTGACGTGTATGAGGGCAGCAATTGACAAGGCCTAGCACTAACTGCCTCTGACGCCTTGCAGCGATCTACCTGGCCCACTTGATCTGTGTATAAAGAGAATGTTGGTTTTTTGGTTATGTTCATATACATATGGTTTGGGAAATGATAAAACAACTTCAATGTTCCTTTACACACAACGTGAGTGGGATGGGTATTAGAACGGCACTAGAACAAGGCCTAGCACTAACTTCCCCTTACTCCTTGCCGCAATCTGCCTGGCCCATTTGATAGATGTATAAAGGGAAAGTTGGTTTCTTTGATATGTTCATTTACATACGGTTTGGGAAATCAATAAAAAAATTCAATGTTTCTTTAGAATCAATGTGAGTGGTGACGGGTATGAGGGGGCACTGGGACAAGGCCTAGCACTAACTGCCCCTGACTCCTTGCCACCATCTGCCTATCCCACTTGACATATGTATAAAGAGAATGTTGTTTTTTTTTTGATATTTTCATATACATATGGTTTGGAAAATCAATAAAAAAATTCAATATATCTTTAGAATCAATGTGAGAGGTGACGGGTATGAGGGGCTACAGGGACAAGGCCTAGCACTAACTGCCCCTGACTCCTTGCCGCCATCTGCCAGATATATGCCTTGATACATGTATAAAGAGAAAGTTGGTTTTTTGATATGTTCATTTACAAATGGTTTGGGAAATAAATAAAAGAAATTCAATGTTTCATTAGAATCTGTGTGAGTGGTGACGGGTATAAGGGGGCACTGGGACAATGTCTAGCACTAACTGCCCCTGACTCCTTGCCGCCATCTGCCTGGCCCACTTGATATAGGTATAAAGAGAAAGTTGGTTTTTCTTTGAAATATTCATATACATGTGGTTTGGGAAATCAATAAAAAAAAATTAAATATTTCTTTAGAATGAATGTGAGTTGTGGCATGTATGAGGGGGCACTGGGTCAAGGCCTAGCACTAACTGCCCGTGACTCCTTGCCGCCATCTGTGTGGCCCACTTGATATATGTATAATGAGAAAGTTGTTATTTTTTTATAAGTTCATATACATATGGTTTGGAAATCATTAAAAAAAATCTATGTTTCTCTAGAATCAATGGGAGTGGTGACTGGTATGAGGGGACACTTGGACACGGCCTAGCACTAACTGCCCCCGACTTCTTGCCGCCATCTGCCTGGCTCTCTTGATATGTGTATAAAGAGAAAGTGTTTTTTTTTATATGTTCATATACATATGGTTTGGGAAACCAATAAAAAAAACTTCAATATTTCTTGGGAATTAACGTGAGTGGTGTCGGGTATGAGAGGGCACTGGGACAAGGCCTAGCACTAACTACCCGTTGCTCCTTGCCGCCATATGCCGCTCCCACTTGTTATATGTATAGAGGGAAGGTTGGTTTTTTTAATATGATCGTATACATATGGATTTTAAAACCAATAAATAAACATCAATATTTCATTAGAATCAATGTGAGTGGTGACGGGTATGAGGGGGCACTGGGACAAGGCCTAGCACTAACTGCCCCTGACTATTTGCCGCCATCTGCCTGGCCCACCTGATATATGTATAAAGAGAGAGTTGTTTTTTTTTTAATATGTTCATATACATATGGTATATGAAATCAATAAAAGATATTCAATGTTTCCTTAGAATCAATGTGAGTGGTTACGGGTTTGAGGGGGCACTGGAACAAGAGCTAGCACTAACCGCCTGTGACTCATTACCGCCATCTGAATGGCTCACTTGATATATGTATAAAGAGAAAGTTGTTTTTTTTTTATATTTTCATATAAATATGGTTTTGTTAAATCAATAAGTAAAATTCAATATTTGTTTATAGTCAATGTGCGTGGTGAAGGGTATGAGGGGGCACTAGGAAAAGGCCTAGCACTTACTGCCACTGACTCCTTGCCGCCATCTGCCTGGCCCACTTTATATATGTATAAAGAGAAAGTTGCTTTTTGATGTTTTCATATACATATGGTTTTGGGAATCAATAAAAAAACTTCAATGTTTCTTTAGAATCAATGTGAGTCGTGACGTGTATTAGGGGGCACTGAGACAAAGCCTAGCACTTACTGCCCCTGACACCTTGCCACCATCTGCCTGGCACAATTGATATAAGTATAAAGAGAAATTTGTTTTTCTTTGATATGTTCATTTACATATGGTTAGGGAAATCAATAGAAAAAATTGTATTTTTCTTTAGAATCAATGTGAGTGGTGGCGGGTATAAGGGGGCACTGGGACAAGGCCCAGCACTAACTGCCCGTGATTATTTGCCGTCATCTGATTGGCTCATTTGGTATATGTATAAAGAGAATTTAGTTTTTCTTGATATGTTCCTTTTCATATGTTTGGGAAAATAAAATAAAAAAAAAACAATGTTTCATTAGAATCAATGTGAGTGGTGAAGGGTATGAGGGGGCACTGGGACAAGGCCTAGCACTAACTGCCCCTGACTACTTGCCGCTATCCGCCCGGCACATTTGAAATATGTATAGAGATAAAGTTGGTTTCTTTATATTTTCATTTACATACGGTTTGGTAAATAAGTAAAAAAAAAGTCGTAGTTTCTTTGGAATCAATGTGATTTGTGACGCGTATCAGGGGGCATTGGGACAAGGCCTCTCACTAACTGCCCCTGACTACTTGCACGCCATCTGCATGGCCCATTTTATATATGTACAAAGAGAAAGTTGATTTTTTTTTGATATGCTCATTTACATATGGTATGGGAAATAAATAAAAAAATTCAATGTTTCTTTAGAATTAATGTGAGTGGTTACAGGTTTGAGGGGGCACTGGAACAAGACCTAGCACTAACCGTCTGTCACTCCTTACCGCCATCTGAATGGCCCACTTGATATATGTATAAAGAGAAAGTTGTTTTTTTTATATGTTCATTTTCATATGGTTGGAGAAATAAATAAAAAAATTCAATGTTTCATTAGATCAATGTGAGTGGTGAAGGGTATGAGGGACTACTTGGACAAGGCCTAGCACTAACTGCCATGACTCCTTGCCGCCATCTGCCAGGCCCACTTGATATATGTATGAAAAGGAAGTTGATTTTTTTGGTATTTTCATATACATATGGTTTTGGGAAATCAATAAAGCAAATTCAATATTTCTTCTGAGTCAATGTGAGTGGTGAAGGGTATGAGGGGGCACTAGGACAAGGCCTAGTACTTACTGCATCTGACTCCTTGCCACCATCTGCCTTGCCCACTTGATATATGTATAAAGAGAAAGTTGGTATTTTTGATATTTTCATATACATACGGTTTATTAAATCAATAAAATAATTCAATGTTTCTTTAGAATCAATGTAAGTTGTGACGTGTATAAGGGGGCACTGTGACAAGGCTTAGCAAAAACTGCCCCTGACTCGTTGCCGCCATCTACCTGGCCCACTTGATTAATGTATAAAGAGAAAGTTGTTTTTTTAATATGTTTATATACATATGCTTTGGAAATCAATAACAAAATTCAATGTTTCTTCAGAATCAATGTGAGTGTGATGGGTATGAAGGTGCACTGGGACAAGGCCTAGCACTAACTGAATCTGACTCCTTGCCGCCATCTGCCTGGCCCATTACATGAATGTAAAAAGAGAAAGTTGGTTTCTTTCACATGTTCATTTACATACGGTTTGGGAAATAAATAAAAAAAATTCAATGTTTCTTTAGAATCAATGTGAGTGGTGACGGGTATGAGGGGGCACTGGGACAAGGCCTAGCACAACTGCCCCTGACTCCTAGCCGCCATCTGCCTGGCCCATTTGATATATGTAGAAAGAGAAAGTTGGTTTTTTTGATATAGTCATTTCCATACGGTTTAGGAAATAAATAAAAAAAAATTAATGTTTCTTTAGAATCAATGTGAGTGGTGACGTGTATGATGGGGACTGGGACAAGGCCTAGCACTAACAGCCCGTGACCCCTTGCCGCCATCTGCCTGGCAAATTTGATATATGTTTAAAGAGAAAGTTGGTTTTTTTGATATGTTCATATACATATGGTTTGCGAAATCAATAAAAAAAATTCTATGTTTCTTTAGAATCATTGTGAGTGGTGACAGGTATGAGGGCGCAATGGAACAAGGCCTAGCACTAACTGCCCCTGACTCTATGCCCCCATCTGCCTGTTCCATTTGATATATGTATAACGAGACAGTTGTTTTTTTGATATGTTCATTTACATATGGTTTGGGAAATAAATATTAAAATATTCAATGTTTCTTTAGAATCAATGTGAGTGTTGATAGGTATGAGGGGGCACTGGGACAAGGCCTAGCACTAACTGCCCCTGACCCCTTGCCGTCATCTGCCTGGCCCATTTCATATATGAATAAAGAGAAAGCTTTTTTTTTTATATGTTCATTTACATACGGTTTTGGAAATAAAAAAAATTCAATGTTTCTTTAGAATCAAAGTGAATGGTGACGGGTATGACGGCGCACTGTTACAAGGCCTAGCGCTAACTGCCCCTGACTCCTTGCCGCTATCTGCCTGGACCACTTTATATATGTATAAAGAGAAAGTTGTTTTTTTTTATATTTCCATATACATATGGTTTGGGAAATCAATAAAAAAAATTCAATATTTCTTTAGAATCAATGTGAGTGGTGACGGGTATGAGGGGCACTGGGACAAGGCCTAGCACAACTGCCCCTGACTCCTTGCCGCTATCTGCCTGGCCCATTTGATATATGTATAAAGAGAAAATTGGTTTTTTTGATATAGTCATTTCCATACGGTTTAGGAAATAAATAAAAAAAATTAAATGTTTCCTTAGAATCAATGTGAGTGGTGACGGGTATGAGGGAGCACTGTGATAAAAACTAGAGCTAACTGCCCCTGACTCCTTGCCGCCATCTGCCTGGCCCATTTAATATATGTATAAATAGAAAGTTGTTTTTTTTATATGTTCATTTACATATGGTTTGGGAAATAAATAAAAAATTTCAATGTTTCTTTAGAATCAATGTGAGTGGTGACGGGTATGAGGAGGCACTGGGACAAAGCCTAGCAAAAGCTGAACCTTGACTCCTTGCCGCCATTTGCCTGGCCCATTTGATATATGTATATAGAGAAATTTGGTTGTAAATAAAACAGAAAGAAACTTCCACATGGGAAAAATATATTAAAAATAAAGATTCCAAGACTTACCAAGCGGGAAAGCGCCGGCAGACAGGCACATGAACAAAACACACAAACACACACACAGAATTACAAGCTTTCGCAACTGGCAGTTGCTTCGTCAGGAAGGAAGGAAGGAGAGGGAAAAATGAAAGGGTGTGGGTTTTAAGGGAGAGGGTAAGGAGTCATTCCAATCCCGGGAGCGGAAAGACTTCCCTTAGGGGAAAAAAAGGACAGGTATACACTCGCACACACACACACACATATCCATCCGCACATACACAGACACAAGCAGACATATTTAAAGGCAAAGAGTTAAGGGCAGAGATGTCAGTCGAGGCGGAAGTACAGAGGCAAAGAAGTTGTTGAAAGACAGGTGAGGTATGAGCGGCGGCAACTTGAAATTAGCGGAGGTTGAGGCCTGGCGGATATCGAGAAGAGAGGATATACTGAAGGGCGAGTTCCCATCTCCGGAGTTCGGATAGGTTGGTGTTGGTGGGAAGTATCCAGATAACTCGGACGGTGTAACACTGTGCCAAGATGTGCTGGCCGTGCATCAAGGCATGTTTAGCCACAGGGTGATCCTCATTACCAACAAACACTGTCTGCCTGTGTCCATTCATGCGAATGGACAGTTTGTTGCTGGTCATTCCCACATAGAAAGCATCACAGTGCAGGCAGGTCAGTTGGTAAATCACGTGGGTGCTTTCACATGTGGCTCTCCCTTTGATTGTGTACACCTTCCGGGTTACAGGACTGGAGTAGGTGGTGGTGGGAGGGTGCATAGGACAGGTTTTACACCGGGGGCGGTTGCAAGGGTAGGAGCCAGAGGGTAGGGGAGGTGGTTCGGGGATTTCATAGGGATGAACCAAGAGGTTACGAAGGTTAGGTGGACGGCGGAAAGACACTCTTGGTGGAGTGGGGAGGATTTCATGAAGGATGGATCTCATTTCGGGGCAGGATTTTAGGAAGTCGTATCCCTGCTGGAGAGCCACATTCAAGGTCTGATCCAGTCCTGGGAAGTATTCTGTTACAAGTGGGGCACTTTTGGGGTTCCTCTGTGAGAGGTTCTATTATGACAGCTGCCACCCATTCCATATCAAACGGTCCCTTCCCTACAGCCTAGGCCTTCGTGGCAAACGAATCTGCTCCAGTCCTGAATCCCTCGACCATTACACCAACAACCTGAAAACAGCTTTCGCATCCCGCAACTACCCTCCCAACCTGGTACAGAAGCAGATAACCAGAGCCACTTCCTCATCCCCTCAAACCCAGAACCTCTCACAGAAGAACCCCAAAAGTGCCCCACTTGTAACAGAATACTTCCCAGGACTGGATCAGACCTTGAATGTGGCTCTCCAGCAGGGATACGACTTCCTAAAATCCTGCCCCGAAATGAGATCCATCCTTCATGAAATCCTCCCCACTCCACCAAGAGTGTCTTTCCGCCGTCCACCTAACCTTCGTAACCTCTTGGTTCATCCCTATGAAATCCCCGAACCACCTCCCCTACCCTCTGGCTCCTACCCTTGCAACCGCCCCCGGTGTAAAACCTGTCCTATGCACCCTCCCACCACCACCTACTCCAGTCCTGTAACCCGGAAGGTGTACACAATCAAAGGGAGAGCCACATGTGAAAGCACCCACGTGATTTACCAACTGACCTGCCTGCACTGTGATGCTTTCTATGTGGGAATGACCAGCAACAAACTGTCCATTCGCATGAATGGACACAGGCAGACAGTGTTTGTTGGTAATGAGGATCACCCTGTGGCTAAACATGCCTTGATGCACGGCCAGCACATCTTGGCACAGTGTTACACCGTCCGAGTTATCTGGATACTTCCCACCAACACCAACCTATCCGAACTCCGGAGATGGGAACTCGCCCTTCAGTATATCCTCTCTTCTCGATATCCGCCTCAACCTCCGCTAATTTCAAGTTGCCGCCGCTCATACCTCACGAGAAATTTGGTTGTTTTGATATGTCCATTTACATATGGTTTGGGAAAGAGATAAAAAAAATTCATTGTTTCTGTAGAATCTATGTGAGTGGTGATGTCTGAGGTGGCACTAAGCCTAGCAAAAATTGCACCTGACTCGTTGGCGCCATCTGCCAGGCCCACTTAATATATGTATAAAGAGAAAGTTGGTATTTTTGATATTCTTATATACATATGGTTTGGGAAATCAATAAAAATATTCAATTTTTCCTTAGAATCAATGTGAGTGGTGACGGGTATGAGAGGCCACTGTTACAAGGCCTAGCACTAATTGCCCCTGACTTCTTGCCGCCATCTGCCAGGCAAACTTGATATATGAATGAAGAGAAAGTTCGTTTTTTTGATATCTTCATATACATATGGTTTGGGAAATCAATAAAAAAAAATTCAATGTTTCTTTTGAATCTATGTGAGTGGTGACAGGTGTGAGGGGGCCTGGGACAAGGCCGAGCAGTAACTGCCCCTAACTCTTTACCGCCATCTGCCTGGCTCACTTGATATATGTATAAACAGAAAGTTGTTTTCTTGATATGCTCATTTACATATGGTTTGGGAAATAAAAAAAAAAATCAAGGTTTCTTTAGAATCAATGTGAGTGGTGATGGGTGTGACTGGGCACTCGGACAAGGCCTAGCCCTAACTGCCCCTGACTCCTTGCCGCTATCTGCCTGGCCCACTTGATATATGTATAAAGAGTAAGTTGGTGTTTTTGATATTTTCATAAACCTATGGTTTGGGAAATAAGAATTGAAATTTCAGTGTTTCTGTAGAATCTATGTGAGAGGTGACGTGTCTGAGGTGTCACTAAGACAAGGCCTAGCAAAAACTGCCCCTGACTCGTTGCTGCCATATGCCAGGCCCACTTAATATATGTAAAAAGAGAAAGTTGGTTTTTTGATATGTTCATTTACATATGGTTTGAGAAATAAATAAAAAAAGTTCAATGTTTCTTTAGAATCAGTGTGAGTGGTGACGGGTATGAGGGGGCACAGTGACAAGGCCTAGAACAAACTGACCCTGACTCCTTGCCGCTATCTGTCTGGCCCTCTTGATATATGTAAAAGAGAAAGTTGATATTTTTTTTTCATATTCAAATGGTTTGGGAAATCAATAAAAAAAATTGAATGTTTCTTTGAATCAATGTGAGTGGTGACGGGTAAGAGGGGACACTACGACAAGGTGTAGCACTAACTGCCCCTGACTCCTTGCCGCCATCTGCCTGGCCCACTTGATATATGTATAAAGAGAAAGTTGGTTTTGTTTATATGTTCATTTACATATGGTTTTGGAAATCATTAAAAAAAATTCAATGTTTCGTTAGAATCAATGTGAGTGGTGACGGGTATGAGGGGGCACTGGGAGAAGGCCTAGCACTAACTGCCCCTGACTCCTTGCCGCCATCTGCCTGGAGCACTTGATATATGTTTAAAGAATATGTTGGTATTTTTGATTTTTTCATATACATATGGTTTGGGATATCAACATAAAGAATTCAGTGTTTCTGTAAAATCAAAGTGAGTGGTGACGGGTATGAGGGGGCACTGTGACAAGGCCTAGCACAAACTGCCCCTGACTGTTTGCCGCCATCTGCCTGGCCCACTTGATAAATGTATAAGGAGAAAGTTGGTTGTTTTGATATGTTCATTTTCATACGGTTTGGGAAATAATTAAAAAAAATCGATGTTTCTTTAGAATCAATGTGAGTGGTGACAGGTATGAGGGGGCACTGGGACAAGAGCTAGCACTAACTGCCTTTGACTCATTGCCGCCATCTGCCTGGCCCACTTGACATATGTATAAAGAGAAAGTTGTTATTTTTGATATTTTTGAATACATATGGTTTGGGAAATCAATAAAAATATTCAATGTTTCCTTAGAATCAATGTGAGTGGTGACGGGTATGAGGGAGCACTGCGATAAAAACTAGAGCTAACTGCCCCTGACTCCTTGCCGCCATCTGCCTGGCCCATCTAATATATGTATAAATAGAAAGTTGTTTTTTTTTTTATATGTTCATTTACATATGGTTTGGGAAATAAATAAAAAATTTCAATGTTTCTTTAGAATCAATGTGAGTGGTGACGGGTATAAGGGGGCACTGGGACAAAGCCTAGCAAAAGCTGAAACTTGACTCCTTGCCGCCATTTGCCTGGCCCATTTGATATATGTATATAGAGAAATTTGGTTGTTTTGATATGTCCATTTACATATGGTTTGGGAAATAAATAAAAAAAATTCATTGTTTCTTTAGAATCAATGTGAGTGGTGACGTGTATGAGGGGGACTGGGACAAGGCCTAGCACTAACAGCCCGTGACCCCTTGCCGCCATCTGCCTGGCAAATTTGATATATGTTTAAAGAGAAAGTTGGTTTTTTTGATATGTTCATATACATATGGTTTGCGAAATCAATAAAAAAAATTCTATGTTTCTTTAGAATCATTGTGAGTGGTGACAGGTATGAGGGCGCAATGGAACAAGGCCTAGCACTAACTGCCCCTGACTCTATGCCCCCATCTGCCTGTTCCATTTGATATATGTATAACGAGACAGTTGTTTTTTTGATATGTTCATTTACATATGGTTTGGGAAATAAATATTAAAATATTCAATGTTTCTTTAGAATCAATGTGAGTGTTGATAGGTATGAGGGGGCACTGGGACAAGGCCTAGCACTAACTGCCCCTGACCCCTTGCCGTCATCTGCCTGGCCCATTTCATATATGAATAAAGAGAAAGCTTTTTTTTTTATATGTTCATTTACATACGGTTTTGGAAATAAAAAAAATTCAATGTTTCTTTAGAATCAAAGTGAATGGTGACGGGTATGACGGCGCACTGTTACAAGGCCTAGCGCTAACTGCCCCTGACTCCTTGCCGCTATCTGCCTGGACCACTTTATATATGTATAAAGAGAAAGTTGTTTTTTTTTATATTTCCATATACATATGGTTTGGGAAATCAATAAAAAAAATTCAATATTTCTTTAGAATCAATGTGAGTGGTGACGGGTATGAGGGGCACTGGGACAAGGCCCAGCACAACTGCCCCTGACTCCTTGCCGCTATCTGCCTGGCCCATTTGATATATGTATAAAGAGAAAATTGGTTTTTTTGATATAGTCATTTCCATACGGTTTAGGAAATAAATAAAAAAAATTAAATGTTTCCTTAGAATCAATGTGAGTGGTGACGGGTATGAGGGAGCACTGTGATAAAAACTAGAGCTAACTGCCCCTGACTCCTTGCCGCCATCTGCCTGGCCCATTTAATATATGTATAAATAGAAAGTTGTTTTTTTTATATGTTCATTTACATATGGTTTGGGAAATAAATAAAAAATTTCAATGTTTCTTTAGAATCAATGTGAGTGGTGACGGGTATGAGGAGGCACTGGGACAAAGCCTAGCAAAAGCTGAACCTTGACTCCTTGCCGCCATTTGCCTGGCCCATTTGATATATGTATATAGAGAAATTTGGTTGTTTTGATATGTCCATTTACATATGGTTTGGGAAAGAGATAAAAAAAATTCATTGTTTCTGTAGAATCTATGTGAGTGGTGATGTCTGAGGTGGCACTAAGCCTAGCAAAAATTGCACCTGACTCGTTGGCGCCATCTGCCAGGCCCACTTAATATATGTATAAAGAGAAAGTTGGTATTTTTGATATTCTTATATACATATGGTTTGGGAAATCAATAAAAATATTCAATTTTTCCTTAGAATCAATGTGAGTGGTGACGGGTATGAGAGGCCACTGTTACAAGGCCTAGCACTAATTGCCCCTGACTTCTTGCCGCCATCTGCCAGGCAAACTTGATATATGAATGAAGAGAAAGTTCGTTTTTTTGATATCTTCATATACATATGGTTTGGGAAATCAATAAAAAAAAATTCAATGTTTCTTTTGAATCTATGTGAGTGGTGACAGGTGTGAGGGGGCCTGGGACAAGGCCGAGCAGTAACTGCCCCTAACTCTTTACCGCCATCTGCCTGGCTCACTTCATATATGTATAAACAGAAAGTTGTTTTCTTGATATGCTCATTTACATATGGTTTGGGAAATAAAAAAAAAAAATCAAGGTTTCTTTAGAATCAATGTGAGTGGTGATGGGTGTGACTGGGCACTCGGACAAGGCCTAGCCCTAACTGCCCCTGACTCCTTGCCGCTATCTGCCTGGCCCACTTGATATATGTATAAAGAGTAAGTTGGTGTTTTTGATATTTTCATAAACCTATGGTTTGGGAAATAAGAATTGAAATTTCAGTGTTTCTGTAGAATCTATGTGAGTGGTGACGTGTCTGAGGTGTCACTAAGACAAGGCCTAGCAAAAACTGCCCCTGACTCGTTGCTGCCATATGCCAGGCCCACTTAATATATGTAAAAAGAGAAAGTTGGTTTTTTGATATGTTCATTTACATATGGTTTGAGAAATAAATAAAAAAAGTTCAATGTTTCTTTAGAATCAGTGTGAGTGGTGACGGGTATGAGGGGGCACAGTGACAAGGCCTAGAACAAACTGACCCTGACTCCTTGCCGCTATCTGTCTGGCCCTCTTGATATATGTAAAAGAGAAAGTTGATATTTTTTTTTCATATTCAAATGGTTTGGGAAATCAATAAAAAAAATTGAATGTTTCTTTGAATCAATGTGAGTGGTGACGGGTAAGAGGGGACACTACGACAAGGTGTAGCACTAACTGCCCCTGACTCCTTGCCGCCATCTGCCTGGCCCACTTGATATATGTATAAAGAGAAAGTTGGTTTTGTTTATATGTTCATTTACATATGGTTTTGGAAATCATTAAAAAAAATTCAATGTTTCGTTAGAATCAATGTGAGTGGTGACGGGTATGAGGGGGCACTGGGAGAAGGCCTAGCACTAACTGCCCCTGACTCCTTGCCGCCATCTGCCTGGAGCACTTGATATATGTTTAAAGAATATGTTGGTATTTTTGATTTTTTCATATACATATGGTTTGGGATATCAACATAAAGAATTCAGTGTTTCTGTAAAATCAAAGTGAGTGGTGACGGGTATGAGGGGGCACTGTGACAAGGCCTAGCACAAACTGCCCCTGACTGTTTGCCGCCATCTGCCTGGCCCACTTGATAAATGTATAAGGAGAAAGTTGGTTGTTTTGATATGTTCATTTTCATACGGTTTGGGAAATAATTAAAAAAAAATCGATGTTTCTTTAGAATCAATGTGAGTGGTGACAGGTATGAGGGGGCACTGGGACAAGAGCTAGCACTAACTGCCTTTGACTCATTGCCGCCATCTGCCTGGCCCACTTGACATATGTATAAAGAGAAAGTTGTTATTTTTGATATTTTTGAATACATATGGTTTGGGAAATCAATAAAAATATTCAATGTTTCCTTAGAATCAATGTGAGTGGTGACGGGTATGAGGGAGCACTGTGATAAAAACTAGAGCTAACTGCCCCTGACTCCTTGCCGCCATCTGCCTGGCCCATCTAATATATGTATAAATAGAAAGTTGTTTTTTTTTATATGTTCATTTACATATGGTTTGGGAAATAAATAAAAAATTTCAATGTTTCTTTAGAATCAATGTGAGTGGTGACGGGTATAAGGGGGCACTGGGACAAAGCCTAGCAAAAGCTGAACCTTGACTCCTTGCTGCCATTTGCCTGGCCCATTTGATATATGTATATAGAGAAATTTGGTTGTTTTGATATGTCCATTTACATATGGTTTGGGAAATAAATAAAAAAAATTCATTGTTTCTGTAGAATCTATGTGAGTGGTGATGTGTCTGAGGTGGCACTAAGCCTAGCAAAATTTGCCCCTGACTCGTTGCCGCCATCTGCCAGGCACACTTAATATATGTATAAAGAGATAGTTGGTATTTTTGATATTCTTATATACATATGGTTTGGGAAATCATTAAAAATTTTCAATTTTTCCTTAGAATCAATGTGAGTGGTGACGGGTATGAGAGGCGACTGTTACAAGGCCTAGCACTAATTGCCCCTGACTTCTTGCCGCCATCTGCCTGGCCCACTTGATATATGTATAAAGAGAAAGTTGCCTTTTTAAATATGTTCATTTACACATGGTTTGGGAAATAAAAAAGAAATTTCAATGTTTCTTTAGAATCAATGTGAGTGGGGACGGGTATGAGGGTGCACCGGGACAAGGCCTAGCAAAAACTGCCCTGACTCCTTGCCGCCATCTGCTTGGCCCACTTGATATATGTATAAAGAGAAAATTAGTTTTCTTATATGTTCATTTACATATGGTTTGGGAAATCAACTAAAAAAATTCAATTTGTCTTTAGAATCAATGTGAGTGGTGACGGGTATGAGAGGGCACTGGGACAAGGCCTACAACTAAATGCCCTGACTCCTTGCTGCCATTTGCCTGGCCCACTTGATATATGTATAAGGAGAAAGTGGTTTTTTTTATATGTTCATTTACATACGGTTTGGGAAATAAATAAAAAAATTTCAATGTTTCTTTAGAATCTGTGTGAGTGGTGACGGGTATCAGGGGGCACTGTGACAAGGACTAGCACAAACTGCCCCTGACTCCTTGCCGGCAACTGCCTGGCCCACTTGATATATGTATAAAGAGAAAGTTAGTTTGGTTTATATGTTCATTTACATATGGTTTTGGAAATCATTAAAAAAAATTCAATGTTTCTTTAGAATCAATGTGAGTGGTGACGTGTATGAGGGGGCACTGGGACAAGGCCTAGCACTAACTGCCCCTGAATCCATGCCACGATCTGACTGGCCCACTTGATATATGTTAAAGAGAAATTTGGTCTCCTTGATATTTTCATATTCATATGGTTTGGGAAATCAATAAAGAAAATTCAATGTTTCTTTGGAATCAATGTGAGTGGTGACGGGTATGAGGGCTCACTGGGACAAGGCCAAGCACTAACTGCCCCTGAAATCTTGCCGCCATCAGCCTGGCACACTTGATGTATATATAAAGAGAAAGTTGGTTTCCTTGATATTTGTATGTACATATGGTTTAAGAAATCAATAAAAAGTTTAATGTTTCTTTAGAATAAATGTAAGTGGTGACGGGTATGAGGGGGCACTGGGAAAAGGCCTAGCACTAACTGCCCATGGCTCATTGCCGCCATCTGCCGGGCCCATTTGATATACGTATAAGGAGAGATTTGGTTTTTTATATGTTCATTTACATATGGTTAGGGAAATAAATAAAAAAAATTCATTGTTTCTTTAGAATCAATGTGAGTGGTGACGTGTATAAGGGGGCATTGTGACAAGTATTAGTAAAAACTGCCCCTGACATCTTGCCGCCATCTGCCTGGCCCACTTGATATATGTATAAAGCGAATGTTGGTATTTTAAAAATCTTCATTTACATATGCTATGGGAAATCAATAAAAAAATTTAATGTTTCTTCAGAATCAATGTGAGTGTGACGGGTATGAAGATGCGCTGCACTAACTGCCTAGCACTAACTGCCTCTGACTCCTTGCCGCCATCTGCCTGGCCCATTACAATAATGTAAAAAGAGGAAGTTGGTTTCTTTGACAAGTTCATTTACATACGGTTTGGGAAATAAATAAAAAAATTCAATGTTTCTTTAGAATCAATGTGAGTGGTGACGGGTATGAGGGAGCATTGGGACAAGGCCTAGCACTAAAAGCCCCTGACATCTTGCCGCCATCTGCCTGGTCCATTTCATATATGTATAAATAGAAAGTTGTTTTTTTTTATATGTTCATTTCACGTATGGTTTGGGAAATAAATAAAAAAAATTCAATGTTTCATTAGAATCAATGTAAGTGGTGACGGGTATAAGTGGGCACTGGGACAAGGCCTAGCACTAACTTACCCTGACTCCTTGCCGCTATCTGACTATCCCATTTGATATATGTATAAAGAGAAAGTTTTTTTATATGTTCATATACATATGCTTTGGGAAATCAATAATAAAATTCAATGTTTCTTCAGAATCAATGTTAGTAGTGACGGGTATGGGGTGGCACTGGGACAAGGCCTAGTACTAACTGCAGCTGACTCATTGCCACCAACTGCCTGTCCCTCTTGATATATGTATAAAGAGAAAGTTGGTTTATTTGATATTTTCATATACATATGGTTAGGGAAATCAATAAAAAAAATTCAATGTTTCTTTAGGTTCAATGAAAGTGGTAACGAGTATGAGGGGGCACAGGGACAAGGCCTAGCACTAACTGCCCGTGACTCCTTGCCGCCATCTGCCTGGCCCATTTGATATATGTATAAAGAGAAAGTTGGTATTTTTGATATTTTCATATCCATATGTTTTGGGAAATCAAAAAAAAAATTCAATGTTTCTTTAGAATCAATCTGATTGGTGACGGGTATGAGAAGGCACTGGGACAAGGCCTAGAACTAACTGCTCCTGATTCTTGTCGCCATCTGCGTGGCTCATTTGATATATGTATAGAGAGAAAGTTGGTGTTTTGATATTTTCATATACATATGGTTTGGGAAATCAATTAAAAAAATTCAATATTTCATTAGAATCATTGTGATTGGTGATGGGTATGAGGGGGCACTGGGACAATGCCTAGCAATAACTGCCCCTGACTCCTTGCAGACATCTGCCTGGCCCACTTGATATGTGTATAAAGAGAAAGTTGGTATTTTTTATATGTTCATTTACATACGGTTTGGGAAATAAATAAAAAAAATTCAATGTTTCTTTAGAATAAATGTGAGTGGTGACGGGTATGAGGGAGCATTGGGACAAGGCCTAGCACTAACTGCCCCTGACTCCCTGCCGCCATCTGCCTGTCCCACTTGATATACGTATAAAGAGAAAGTTGGTTTGTTTGATATATTCATATACATATGGTTTGGGAAATTAATAAAAAAAAATTCAATGTTCCTTTACAATCAATGTTTGTGGTGACGGGTATGAGGAAGGCACTGTGAAGATGCTTAGCAATAACTGCCCCTGACTCCTTGCTGCCATTTGCTCGGCCTGCTTGATATATGTATAAGGAGAAAGTTTGTTTGGTGATATGTACATACACATATGGACTGGGAAATCAATAATAAAAATTCAATGATCCTTTACAAACAATCTGAGTGGTGACGGGTATGTAAAAGGCACTGGGACAAGGCTTAGCTCTAACTGCCCATGACTCCTTGCTGCCATCTGCCTCTCCCACTTGATATATGTATAAAAAGAAAGTTTGTTTGGTAATATGTTGATATACATATGCTCTGGAAATCAATAAACAAAAATTCAATGTTCCTTTACTACACTCCTGGAAATTGAAATAAAAACACTGTGAATTCATTGTCCCAGGAAGGGGAAACTTTATTGACACATTCCTGGGGTCAGATACATCACACGATAACACTGGCAGAACCACAGGCACATAGACATAGGCAACAGAGCATGCACAATGTCGGCACTAGTACAGTGTATATCCACCTTTCGCAGCAATGCAGGCTGCTATTCTCCTATGGAGACGATCGTAGAGATGCTGGATGTAGTCCTGAGGAACGGCTTGCCATGCCATTTCCACCTGGCACCTCAGTTGGACCAGCGTTCATGCTGGACATGCAGATCGCATGAGACGACGCTTCATCCAGTCCCAAACATGCTCAATGGGGGACCGATCCGAAGATCTTGCTGGGCAGGGTAGTTGACTTACATCTTCTAGAGCATGTTGGGTGGCACGGGATACATGCGGACGTGAATTGTCCTGTTGGAACAGCAAGTTCCCTTGCCGGTCTAGGAATGGTAGAACGATAGGTTTGATGATGGTTTGGATGTACCGTGCACTATTCAGTGTCCCCTCGACAATCACCAGAGGTGTGCGGCCAGTGTAGGAGATCACACCCCACACCATGATGCTGGGTGTTGTCCCTGTGTGCCTCAGTCGTATGCAGTCCTGATTGTGGCGCTCACCTGCACGGCGCCAAACACGCATATGACCATCATTGGCACCAAGGCAGAAGCGACTGTCATTGCTGAAGACGACACGTCTGCATTCGCCCTCCATTCACGCCTTTCGCGACATTACTTGGGACAGGTTGCATGATGTTGGGGCGTGAGCGGAAGACGGCCTAACGGTGTGCGGGACCGTAGCCCAGCTTCATGGAGACGGTTGCGAATGGTCCTCGCCGATACCCCAGGAGCAACAGTGTACCTAATTTGCTGGGAAGTGGCGGTGCGGTCCCCTATGGCACTGCGTTGGATACTACGGTCTTGGCGTGCATCCGTGCGTCGCTGCGGTCCGGTCCCAGGTCGACGGGCACGTGCACCTTCTGCTGACCACTGGCGACAACATCGATATAATGTGGAGACCTCAGGCCCCACGTGTTAAGCAATTCGGCATTACGTCCACCTGGCCTCCCACATGCCCACTATACGCACTCACTCAAAGTCCATCAACTGCACATACAGTTCACGTCCACGCTGTCGCGGCATGCTACCTGTGTTAAAGACTGCGATGGAGCTCCGTATGCCACAGCAAACTGGCTGACACTGATGGCAGCAGTGCACAAATGTTGCGCAGCTAGCGCCAATCGACAGCCAACACCGCGGTTTCTGGTGTGTCGGCTGTGCCGTGCCTGTGATCATTCCTTGTACAGCCCTCTCGCAGTGACCGGAGCAAGTATGGTGGGTCTGACACACCGGTGTCAATGTGCTCTATTTTCCATTTCCAGGAGTGCATGTATGTGAGTGGTGATAGGTATGAGGGCGGAACTGGAACAAGGCTTAGCACTAACTGCCCCTGACTGCTTGCCGCCATCTGCCTGGCTCGCATGATACATGTATATTGAGAAAGTTGGTTTGGTGATATGTTCATATACATATGGTCTTGGAAATCAATAAAAAAAATTCAGTGTCCCTTTACAATCAATATGATGGGTGACGGGTATGAGGGCAGCACTGGGACAAGGATTAGCACTAACTGCCCCTGACCACTTGCTGCCATCTGCCTGGCCTGCTTGATATATGTATAAAGAGAAAGTTCGTTTGGTAATATGTTTATGTAGATATGGTCTGGGAAATCAAATAAAAAATTCAATGTTCCTTTACAATCAATGTGAGTGGTGACGTGTATGAGGGCGGCACTGGGACAAGGCTTAGCCCTAATTGCACCTGACCCATTGCCACCATTTGCCTGGCCCGCTTGATATATGTATAAGGAGAATGTTGGTTTGGTGATATGTTCATATACATATGATCTTGGAAATCAATAAAAAAATTTCAATGTCCCTTTACAATCAATGTGAGGGGTGACGGGTATGAGGGCGGCACTGGGACAAGGATTAGCACTAACTGCCCCTGACCACTTGCTGCCATCTGCCTGGCCTGCTTGATATATGTATAAAGAGAAAGTTCGTTTGGTAATATGTTTATGTAGATATGGTCTGGGAAATCAAATAAAAAATTCAATGTTCCTTTACAATCAATGTGAGTGGTGAAAGGTATGAATGCGGCACTGGGACAAGGCCTAGCACTAACTACCATTGACTCCTTGCCCTTATCTGCCTGGCTCGCTTGATAGATGTATAAAGAGAAAGTTGCTTAGATGATATGTTCATATACATTCCTGGAAATTGAAATGAGAACACCGTGAATTCATTGTCCCAGGAATTGGAAACTTTATTGACACATTCCTGGGGTCAGATACATCACATGATCACACTGACATAACCACAGGCACATAGACACAGGCAACAGAGCATGCACAATGTTGGCACTAGTACAGTGTATATCCACCTTTTGCAGCAATGCAGGCTGCTATTCTCCCATGGAGACAATCGTAGAGATGCTGGATATAGTCCTGTGGAGTGGCTTACCATGCCATTTCCACCTGGCGCCTCAGTTGGACCAGCGTTCATGCTGGACGTACAGACCGCGTGAGACGACGCTTCATCCAGTCCCAAACATGCTCAATGGGGGACAGATCCGGAGATTTTACTGGCCCGGGTAGTTGACTTACACCTTATAGAGCATGTTGGGAGGCACGGGATACATGCGGACGTGCATTGTCCTGTTGGAACAGCAAGTTCCCTTGCCGGTCTAGGAATGGTGGAACGATGGGTTTGATGACGGTTTGGATGTACCGTGCACTATTCAGTGTCCCCTCGACGATCACCAGAGGTGTACGGCCAGTGTAGGAGATCGCTCCCCACACCATGAAGCCAGGTGTTGGCTCTGTGTGCCTCGGTCGTATGCAGTCCTGATTGTGGCGTTCACCTGCACGGCACCAAACACGCATACGACCATCACTGGCACCAAGGCAGAAGCGACTCTCATTGCTGAAGACGACACGTCTCCATTCGTCCCTCCATTCACGCCTGTCCCGACACCACTGGAGGTGGGTTGCACGATGTTGGGGCGTGAGCGGAAGACGGCCTAACGGTGTGCGGGACCGTAGCCCAGCTTCATGGAGACGGTTGCGAATGGTCCTCGCCGATACCGTAGGAGCAACAGTGTCCCTAATTTGCTGGGAAGTGGTGGTGCGGTCCCCTACGGCACTGCGTAGGATCCTACGGTCTTGGCGTGCATCCGTGCGTCGCTGCGGTCCGGTCCCAGGTCGACGAGCACGTGCACCTTCCGCCGACCACTGGCGACAACAACATCGATGTACTGTGGAGACCTCACACCCCACGTGTTGAGCAATTCTGCGGTCCGTCCACCCGGCCTCCCGCATGCCCACTATACGCCCTCGCTCAAAGCCTGTCAGCTGCACATACGGTTCACGTCCACGCTGTCTCAGCATGCTACCAGTGTTAAAGACTGCGTGGGAGCTCTGTATGCCACGGCAAACTGGCTGACACTGACGGCGGCGGTGCACAAATGCTGCGCAGCTAGCGCCATTCGACGGCCAACACCGCGGTTCCTGGTGTGTCCGCTGTGCCGTGCGTCTGATCATTGCTTGTACAGCCCTCTCGCTGTGTCCGGAGCAAGTATGGTGGGTCTGACACACCGGTGTCAATGTGATCTTTTTTCCATTTCCAGGAGTGTACCATAGTAGAACACAGAAGAAGCTTCTAAGTTGATGTAATCGGCCAGTAAGAAGCAGTACAATTCAAGTTTCAGTTATAGATTATTTACTTATTAGGTGGCTTAGGTGCCTTGGACATGACAGACGGCCTTAAGATTTCGCATGAAACAATGGCTGGCAGCCACGTTACACGTTAGAATGTGAAAAGTATCCATATTCCTTTACAATCAGTGCAAGTGGTGATGGGTATGAAAGCCACACTGGGAGAAGGCCTAGCTCTAACTGCTTCAGACTCCCTGCCGTTATGTGATTGGCCAGCTTGATATATGTATAAAGAGAAAGCTGGTTTGGTGATATTTTCATATACATATGGTCTGGGAGAGCAATAATAAGAAATCAATAAAAGGAAATCAATGTTCCTTTACAATCAATGTGAGTTGTGACGGGTGTGAGGGCGGCACTGGTACAAGGCCTAGTACTAACTACCCTTTATTGCTTACAATTATCTGCCTGGACTGCATGATATAAGTAAAAAGAGAAAGTAGGTTTGGTGATATGTTCATATACATACAATCTGGGAAATCAATAAAAAAAATTCAATGTTCCTTTACAATCAATTAGAGTGGTGGCGGGTATCAGAGTGGCACTGGGACAAGGCCTAGCAATTTCTGCCCCTGACTCCTTGCCACCATCTGCCTGGCCCGCTAGATATATGTATAAAGAGAAAGTCTGTTTGCTAATATGTTCATATACATATGGTCTGGGAAACCAATAAAAAAAAAAATTCAATGTTCCTTCACAATCAATGTGAGTGGTGACGGGTAGGATGGCAGCACTGAGAAAAGGCCCTGCCCTAACGGCTGCTGACTGCTTGCAGCCATCTGCCTGGATCGTTTGATATATGTATAAAGAGAGAGTTGGTTTGGTGATATGTTCATATACATATTGTCTGGGAAATCAATAAAAAAATTCAATGTTCCTTTACACTCATGTGAGTGGTGACGGGTATGAGGGCGGCACCGAGATAAGGCCTTGCACTAACGGCCGCTGACTCCTTGCCATCATCTGTTTGGCCTGCTTGATATATGTATAAAGAGAAAGTTGGTTTGGTGAAATTTTCATATCCATATGGTCTGGGAAATAAAAAAAAAAATTTCAATGTTCTTGTACAATCACTGTGAATGGTGACGGGTATGAGGGCGACACTGAGACAAGGCATAGCACTAACTGCCCCTGACACCTTGCCGCAATATGACTCACCTGCTTGTTACCTGAAATAGGAAGGGAGGATCCAAAAACAGGAGTAGTTGAAAGTAGGGTGCAGCAGACTAATAAAATTGGTAACAGCATTTGGTCGGGAAAATCTAGTAATAGGAATAGAAATGTCTTGCTGCTAGGTAGCAGTCATGGGAGGGGTGTAGGCCAACTAGTGCAGGAGAAATTAGGAGCAGATTTCCAGGTCACGAGTTTGTTTAAGCCAAGTGCTAGGCTTAGCCAGGTGATAGAAAACATAGGACCACTCTGTAGGGACTTTGACAAGAATGATGAGGTGATAGTAATAGGTGGGGCAGGAAACAGCCTGGCTAAGGATAGGAATTATGATATTAAGAGTGACCTGGATAAAATAGGAGCTGCAACAGGATGTAAGGATGTGGGTTTTGTTGATGTATTGCAGCGTTATGATCAGCCCTCGGTTAACCCTTCTGTGTGGCGAGTTCACAGAGAGTTGAGCGAGAAGCTGCTGGACGGTGCAAAGACACACATTTATACAGTGCCTGTTGGTAGCATTGGGAGATGGGGATACACTCGACATGGCCTGCACCTAAATAGTCTAGGGAAGGATAGATTTGCTGATTTAATTGTAGGTCGTGTAAAGGGGGCCAGTAGCACTCAAGGCAAAACCCCTGTGACCCGAAAGGGCATAGGGGCAGCTTTTTTAGGTTGAACAAGATGTCCAGACAGACAGCTCTTAAAGGTAAAAAAATAAATGGTTTGAATAAAGGTAGAGGAAACAGTTGTGTTAATATATTTCACCAAAATATCAGGGTATTAAGGAACAAAATAGACAAACTAATAATTTGTTTTGAGAATATAAAAAATAGAACAGAAGTTGATGTACTGTGCCTGTCTGAACATCATATAACTACACAAATGGAAAATGTAAATATTAATGGGTATAAACTAGCAACTTATTTTTGTAGAGACAGTATGGAGAAAGGAGGAGCTGCCATTTATGTTAAGGGGGAACATTATGTTTTAAAACATAGAGACCGCAAAATTCTGTGTAGAACAGCACATTGAAGTATGCGCTAGTGAGCTTAAATTGGACAGTGGTAAATTCATAATTGTGACTGTGTATAGGTCCCCACTTGGATATTTTCAAATGTTTCTTAAAAACCTAGATCTCTTGCTGCATTATCTGTCAGAAAAGGGAAAACACATTATCATTTGTGGAGATTTTAACGTAGATTTTCTTAAACACTCAGCAAGAAGAACGAACTTGAACTATTACTTTGCTCTTACAATCTGACATCAGTCATTGATTTTCCTACTCGTATTGTACAAGACAGTATTTATTTATTTAGTAGCACCCTGATAGATAACATTTTCATAGACCAAGATAAATTAAAAGAAGTAAGCACCTATCCTATTAAGAACGGGCTTTCTGATCACGATGCACAGCTACTTTCAATTCATGACTTTGCTCCATACAGTAATGTGAAAAAAACAAACAAAATAATACACCCAATTAACCATATAACAATTCAAAAATGTAAGGAAAGCTTGAAAAGGGTAGACTGGGAGGATATTTATCGGGAACCTGATGCAAATGTTAAATTTAACTTATTCCATGATAAACTTTGGGGTATATTTGAAAACAGTTTTCCTAAGAAATTAGGGAATCATAATTCAAATATACTTGATAAAAAACCATGGCTGACTAAAGGGATTAAAATTTCTTGTAGCCGGAAATGGGAACTATACCAAGACACTAGAATAGATCGAGATGAAGAAAAGCTCAAGCATTATAAGAAATATTGTAATATATTAAGAAAAGTTATAAAAAAATCCAGAAGTATGTGTATCAAGTCTGAGATTAGCACCTCTGATGAGAAAGTTAAAACAATATGGAATATAGTTAAAAGGGAAACAGGGCAACCTAGGTCACAGGACAACAGTATTACTGTTAAGCACAATGAAAAGCTTATAAATGAAAAATCACAGGCTGAAAATATTTTTCATAATCATTTTATAAATGTAGCAGAATATATAGGCACCAGCTGCTCACCAGATAGGGCAGAACTCTATATGAAAGAGGCATTCCCGGTGCAAACAAATGAAATTGAAATCCTACTCACCTCACCATCTGAAATTAAGAAAATAATAAATTCACTTAAGAATAAAAACTCACATGGAACTGATGGTATCTCCAATAGAATACTAAAATCTTGTCCACACCTGATAAGTCGAGTTCTTAGCCACATATGTAATAGATTTTTGAATCAGGGAATATTTCCTGACAGATTGAAATATGCCATAGTTAAAACCTTGTATAAAAAAGGTGACAAGACAGACGTCAACAATTACCATCCTATTTCACTTCTGACATCCTTCTCAAAAGTGTTTGAAAAAGTAATGTACTCAAGAGTAACTTTACACATTAGTGGGAATAATGTTTTAACAAAATGTCAGTTCGGTTTTCAGAAAGGTGTTTCAACAGATAGTGCTATACACGCTTTCACTGATCAAATTTTAAATGCTCTGGATAGTAGAACATCACCAATTGGGATTTTCTGTGATCTCACTAAGGCTTTCGATTGTGTGGATCATGAAATCCTCTTAGATAAGCTGAAGTACTATGGAATGAATGGTTCAGTACACAGATGGTTCACTTCATATTTAACTGGTAGAATGCAGAAGGTTGAAACAGTAAACCCACATAGTACACAAAGGGCATCAGATCATTCAGACTGGGGATGTATCAAGAATGGGGTACCAAAAGGTTCTGTCTTGGGGCCTTTATTGTTTTTAATATATATTAATGACTTGCCTAATTATATTCATGAAGATGCAAACCTTGTTCTCTTTGCAGATGACACAAGTATTGTAATCAAGCCTAAAAAGCAAGAATCAGCTGAGGAAAATGCAAATAATGATTTTCAAAGAGTTATTAGGTGGTTTTTCGCAAATGGACTTTCATTGAACTTTGAAAAAACACTGTACATACAGTTCAGTACAGGGAAAGGCATAACACTGGAAATAAATATAGAGTGTGGGGGAAAATCTTTAGCTAAAGCAATTTGTTCAAAATTTCTGGGTGTCTGTATTGATCAGAATTTAAACTGGAAGACACACATTGACAATCTACTGAAACGATTGAGCTCAGCTACCTATGCTGTTAGTGTCATAGCATTTTTTGGAGACAAGCAGATCAGTAAGTTAGCATACCATGCATATTTTCATTCGTTGCTTTCTTACGGAATCATCTTTTGGGGCAATTCATCACTAAGAAAGAAGGTATTTATTGCACAAAGACGTGTTATCAGACTAATGTCTGGGGATCATCCAAGATCATCTTGTAGACAATTATTTAAAGAATTAGGGATATTGCCAGTAGCGTCACATTATATATACAGCCTAATGAAATTTGTTGTTAGTAACCCAGATCAATTCAGAATTAATAACACAGTCCATAGCTACAATACTAGGAGACAGGGTGACCTTCACTACCGTTCATTGAATTTGACATTGGCACAAAAGGGGGTGAATTATACTGCCACAAACATTTTTGGTCAATTGCCAAACAATATCAAAAGTCTGACAGACGACCAATCGGCATTCAAAAGTAAGTTAAGGAAATTCCTGAATGACAACTCCTTCTACTCCATAGATGAATTTTTAGACATAGGCCAAAGAAATACAGTAAGCATTAACAATTGTACCGTATATAAGACTAACAATGATTATTTGGGATAAATGAATCTTGTGTACTTTGACACATTCCACATCATTACGAAAGAATCGTGTTCATGATCCATGGAACAAGTAATATAACTAACTAACTAACTAACACCTTTTCATCCTTGACCTTATTTACTCTTAGTGCCTTTTTATTATTTGGTAACTTAATGGGAAAGGACATCTTAGCATATACAGAAAGAGTAGATATGAGTTCTTCCACCTTTCTATCTATTGCATGTTCTTGATAAACCTGCAACCAATTACTTTTAGCAGTATAAGACTTAAACATACTCAGATTATAATAATTTACCACACATACTTTCTTTGCTGCCATGTGCACTGAATCAGTGTTACAATTTCGTGTTATATTTGTTCTCAGAAGTAGTGGCCAGTGGTCAGATACCCAGGTCTTAATTACCTCTGACTTGAGTTGCATTAACTCATTTGATACAAATATATTGCCAATACAGGTACCAGTACCTTTATAATGTGGCCTTGTTATTTCTGTGGTTGTAATATAAGGACCAAAAGAATTTAATAAATTATTTACCAATGAGTTATAGATAGTAGGCAACTGAAAATTCAAATTGAAATCTCCATAGATTAGTATCCTACACTTATACTTACAGACTGTCTCACATAAAGACACTAACTTGTTAACAAAATCATCTGTTGACTTGCCTCCCATCTTAGTTGAGTAATAGTTGTAGTTTTGTAAAGTTGAATCTGTTAACCAAACAGCTGCAATTTCACATGACATTTCTAGAGATAATGCTTTAACTTTTGCTATTGGTTCATATTTAATCCCCTTTTTTAGAAATATAGCACACCCACCATGTTTTTTATTAGTTCTACAATATTTTTCAGCTAGGGTGTAGCCCTCAGGACAGTATAGACCTATTTCATCATGCTTTAACCAGTGTTCTACGAGACAGACTACATCGAAGTGATAAGTCTCTATGACATATTCCACTACTTCCAATTTATTAGATAAACACTGTACATTCCAGTGAAGGACACTAAAATTATCTGATCTGTGCCTTGGTTAATAAGCGACAAAGTTACATTCAACATAACGAAAATTAATGCCATGAATTTCAGTTTGAAGAGTGAAAATGACAATATTAAATTAAATGTAGATTTCACCTCTATAGACTGTCTGACAAATGCAAAATTTCTAGGAATGAATATTGATTATCAGTTGAAGTCATGAGAACACATAAAGATGCTTGCAAACAAAATGTCATCAGCATGTTATGCCCTTAGAATCCCATCATCAGTGTATAACATGCTGAGCTTTCCAGTTACATACTATTCATATGTACAGTCAGTTACTAGCTCTGGCATTCTGTTTTGAGGAAAAAATGCACAAAATATGAACACAATTTTTGAACTTCAGAAAAGAGCCAGAAGAATGATAACCAAAAATAGTAGTTGAGCTCGTTGAAAATATCTGTTCTAAACACTGTGCATTCTAACTGCACCATGTGAACACCTTTACCAGTCAGTTGTACATATCAAAAATAACACAGGTTTGTGTAGTAATTACCATTCTGTCCATGAAGATGGAACAACAGCAAGACTCAAGTTGCGTTTACCAAGAAAATATAAATATAAAACGCAAAATAGCATTCAATTAAACTTAAATCAAAATGCAGCCATTGTGAATTGGAACAGAAAAGTGAAACTGGGGATATTTGAATTCGTACATGTATAACAAGGCATTTCAGTTTTGTGCATAACACAGAATTAATCTCATACCTAGTGGGCTGTGTGGAAGCTCTTGCTGCGATGGTATGCCACAAGCTTCCCCTCACACTCAGTACTGTTGGACAGAAATGAATATAGGGATAACTCACAAGGCATTTCAGTACTATGCATGACACAGAATTAATCGCATACCTGGAGTGCTGTGTGGAAGCCCTTGCTGCTATGGAATGCCAAAAGCTTTCACCTTGCACTCAGTCACCAGCACTGAAAGTAAACAATTAATCATTAAAGCAGAATGCAGGCATTGTGCATTGAAACAGAAAAGTGAGATTGAGCATATTCCAATTTATAGACGTCTCACGAGGGATTTCAGTGTTGTGCATAACACAAAATTTGTGACACACCTGGTCTGCTGAGTAGAAGCTCTTGCTGCCATGATATGCCAAAAGTTTGCCCCCTCTTACTCAGTGACAGGCACTGTGAGTAAGCAATTAAACATTAAATCAAAATACAGGCATTGGGCATTGGCACAGAAAAGGAACATTGAGTGTATTTAACTTCATTGATGTCTCACAAAGAATTTCACTATTGCGCATAAGACAGAAATAATCACATACCTGGTGTGCTGTGTGGAAGCTGTTGCTGCCATTGATTTGAGTTGTTTTGCAACACCTCAAATATCTACTTTTATGTCACTCATACTAACAGCTGATCTGTTTTCAAATTCTGGAATATTTACTTTGCCTTCTTTCACGAAGGAATGATAGAAAGCTGTATTTAGTAACTCCGCTTTAGTAGCACTATCATTGGTAACATTTCCACCACTATCACGCAGTGACGGTATTGTCTGTTTTTTTTCCACTGGTGTAATTTACATACAACCAGAACCTCTTTGCGTTTGCTACCATATTTTGAGACATTGTGGAAACTATTAAAAGCATCTCACAATGACGTCCACACAAAAGTTCGAGCTTCTATGAAACTTAGCCAGTCTTGGGGGTTTGGCATGCTTTATTCATTGCTTCTGCAACAGTGTTCTGACGTGTTTTGTCTACTACTGTGTATCAGTCCCATCTCTTATGAACTTATGTGGTATGAATGTATCTATTGCTGTCGATAGTGTATCTTTGAATTTGAGCCGTATCTGGTCTAGCCTTACATAATTAGCCTGGAAGGAATGGAGACCATTTCTTAGGAAGGCATCAAGTGATTTTATTAAATCAGAATGTGATCATTGTCCATATGAACACAAAAGGAACAATGAGCATATTTGGATTTATACATGTCTCACAAGGTATTACACAATTCTGTATATCACAGAATGAATCTCATACCTGGTGTGGGGTTTGGATGCTCTTACTGGCATTGTATGCCAACAGCTTCCCCCCTTACACTCAGTGACAGGCCCTTTAAGTAAACAATTAAACATTAAATCAGAGTGCAGGCATTGTGCATTTGATCAGAAAAGTAACGTTGAGCATATTTCAATTTATAGAGGTCTCACAAGGCATTCCAGTATTGTGTGTAGCACAGAATTAATCTCATACCTGGTCTACTGCCATGGTAAGTCACAAACTCTTTCTACAGATCCAATGACAGATGCTGTAAGTAAAGATTAAAACAGCATGCAGGCATACTGCATCAGAACAGAAAAGTAACTTTGAACATATGTGAATTTAGGGATGGCTCTCAAGACATTTTAGTGTTGTACGTAAGACAGATTTAATCTCATACCCGGTGTGGTGTGTTGGAGCTGTTGCTGCCTTGGTTGACTCAAAGTTTGTTGCACACATGTACTGACACTTGTAGGCTTTTAAATCATGTTCCATACATAAAACAGAAACATGGCACTGTGTATGTGTGAAATGAAAGATAAATTACATGCAGTGTGGTCCACTTCACAGAATTACATACACATACCAGGTGATAAATGTTGCCTATCTCACTGCTGTGTATGCCACTGAGTTTTCACCCAGTAATTCTATCAGTTCTGCTGGAACCTGCAAATACTTAGAAAGCACTCAATTCTCCAAGCATTCACTCAGTATGCTGAGTTGCGATAGGCACAACAAAAAGATTTACACAATTATAGCTTTCGGCCAATGAGGCCTTTGTCAGCAGTAGACAGACATACACATGCAACTAGAACACACACCTACAGTCTCAGAAAACTGAAACCACACTGCGAGCAGCAGCATCATCAGTGGCCACTGGGTGGTGGTCAGGAGGAGGAGGGATATTATGGTGGGAGTGGCGGACAGTGAAGTGTTTCAGTTTAGAAGGAGGGCAGGAGAGAAGGTGAAGAGGGGTAGGGGGTAAGTACAGGAAAGGAGAGAAATAAAAAGAGACTGTCAAGCAGCTTTGCTGTTACAAGCAACATGAATGCAGGTATATGTTTTACCTGCTTTGTGTTACCATGTATGTATTTCAGTGTCTTATGCATACTCTCCAGGTGCATGTCTGTGTTGAGCCTGTTGTCATCCTATGGCAATATGCCCAACACTTCACATCTTTTTCATAATACATCTGGAAATAGTGACCAAATTGTGATGTCTCTGAATCACTGTTGAGCTTTTATCAATGATTCCTGAAACACAGCAATATCTCTTACCTGCATTAGTGTCTTAACTAGTTTGTACACCTCATTTCTCTTGTCCAAATTTTTAATTTTTCTCTTAATATTGGTTCTCCGGGCTCTGTCGACATGCCAGGTACAGAAAAGTCTCATTTATTTGTTCCAAACAATACTATATGATTCTGCCAGAACTGTCATGAATACTTTTGGGGAAATATGTTCAACCTGTAACTTAACACAATTGAAAAATATACTCAAAATATCAGAGTCATTCCTGTTACAAATGATAAAGTACACAGAATTCTTGCCTCATATCACCCAGTACAAGTAATGTTGTAACTTCAAAATCATAGCCATTTAGGCCATGAGTTCCATCAACACAAATACAATCACTTCCATATTTTGCTTATATGTCATTCATTATAATTAACACAAAGTCTTCACATCTCAGTGCAGGGTGTAGATCATTAATTGTTTCTTGAGGCTTATAGACAATACACATGGATTGTCACTTTGCTGCACTTCTTGCACCCGAGCTTCAATGCTGATCACATCATTTGTATGTCTGACTGACTTTGAAGACAGATTATATGCAGCTGCAAATTATGCAAATCATGCATTTTCTCCAAATTTGAATTGTGCACTATTTCTTCAATTGTTTGGAGGACTGTAGGAAATGAGATTCATGCAGCAATGTCTTCAGCTATCTTCATCCATTCTTTTTCTGTCAGGTCCAGATCGTGACCAACATGAGTGGACACAAAAGTAACATGGCATTTTCCTTCCTTGTATTACATTTTAATGTCTGCAGGGGCACTTTCCACTGGTTTTGTTGCTCCCTGGCAATTTTAGATGTCTGCTCCCATCACGTTTGGAGATAAAATTACCTGGGAAATAGCAAACATGACAACATTTGGTGCCATCATTGTAAAATTTAGTGCCGCTGTTTTTAATGAATTTGGAATGTGTAGCACGTTCTGTTTCTTCTTTTCATTTTAAAAATTCTTCTTCACTGGAAAATTCTACGGCTTCTGGTTTTACACATAAGGCATGTGCAGACTAGAAATGATCCATCCAGTACCTTTTATAATCGGTTTCATAATGCACACATCATGCTGTATAGTGGTTCCACTCATATCTTACATGCCATCAGTAATGTGTATTGACTGAAACAGAGAAAGAACTTAGTATCAAGGTACCCACAAGGATCTGTATTGAGCCCATTAATTTCCTCGTTATATGTTAACGATGTGTCGAGTATGGTCTCCCACTGTAAATACTATTTATATGCTGATGATCTGCAGTTATATGTAAATGCAAGCCCAACAAATCTTTGTTCAGCCATCCAGAAAGTAAATGCTGACCTACTTGCCTTATCACAAAGGATGCAGAACACTTCATTCACTACAGAAATGTAAAAAGATATTTACTCTCGAACTTAAAAAGAAACTTGTAGAATCACTAATACTCCTCTCGTTGGTTGCAGTGATCCTATTCTCCGGGGATTTTCATGTGAGAGCTCATGTCAGTTGGAACTGATGAAAAATGCTTCTGTGATTTACAGTATTTCTACCATATCACTTCAATGAACAATTATCATGGCTATGTGCCAATAGACATAGAGATTATCATACACTGTGTTTGCTGCATTGTTCAAATGTGTGCGAATTCCTAAGGGACCAAACCTGTGGGTTCATCAGTCCTTAGACTTACACAGCACTTAAACTAACTACACACACACACCCCTATGCCCGAGGGAGGACTCGAAACTCCGGTGGGAGTGGCCATGCAAACCACGACATGGCGCCTCAAACTGTGTGACCATTCCAAGCGGCTTGCTACATCATATTCTCAATCATAGCACTCCTGCCTATTTATCTTCAAGTCTTACACTGCTGTCTGAACAGCACAGCAGATATACTCATTCTCTATAAAGTAAAATCCTCTCTGTGTCACAACACACTGCCATTTTCTGTATGAGGAACCAAACTTTGGAACAATCTTTCTGAAAAGATTAGAGAAATAAAATCATTTCAAACTTCAGAAGAGACCTAATGACTCACTTTCTATCACAACAGTGAAGTATCTCTTCTTGCAACTCACTCTTGTCAATCCTCCCTCCACCTCTACTTTTCCCTCCTCTTGTCTACAGAGTTCTCTGTTGATATTACCTTCTTCCCTACAAGCCACTGTCACTTTAATTTCAACCCTTTCCTCCTCCATTATTGTGGTGGTGGTGGTTAGTGTTTAACGTCCCGTCGAAAATGAGGTCATTAGAGACGGAGTGCAAGCTTGGGTTAGGGAAGGATTTGGAAGGAAATCGGCCGTGCCCTTTCAAAGGAACCATCCCGGCATTTGCCTGACACGATTTAGGGAAATCACGGAAAACCTAAATCAGGATGGCTGGAGATGGGATTGAACTGTTGTCCTCCCGAATGCGAGTCCAGTGTGCTAACCACTGCGCCACCTCCCTCAGTCTCCTCCATTATCCCTTCCACTTATTCTAATACCAAGGAAGGCTTCAAAAGCTCCAAACTAATCAGTATCATTCATAATGCCTCTGTTATTTCATTATTCTTATTACTATAACTTTATTCGTTTCTCAGACGTTATGTCTGGTTAAAAATGGAAAGTGACACAGACCTTGATCAAGCGTGACTTCCTTTTAAATGTACGGTATATGTTACATTGCATTTAGGAACTTTTGGGTAATTGAACATTTATCCGTAATTACAGATTTCTGTAGTTGTATATATACATTTGGATGTAGCTGTAGTGCGTTGATGTACTGGTGGATATTGTGTGGTATGACTCCTGTAGTTGATACTATAATTGGTATAATGTCAACTTCATCCTGATGCCACATGTCCTTTACTTCCTCAGCCAGTTGGATGCATTTTTCAATTTTTTCCCCCCCTGTTACCTTCTGTATATTTGTTGTGTTGGGTATGGATATTTCGATTAGTTGTATAAATTTCTTCTTTTTATTGGTGAGTATGTCAGGTTTGTTATGTGGTGTTGTTTTATCTGTTATAATTGTTCAGTTCCAGTATAATTTGTATTCATCATTCTCCAGTACATTTTGTGGTGCATACTTATACGTGGGAACGTGTTGTTAATGCATTATTTTTGCTACATTGTCATGTCTTCTGCTGCATTCTGTATTTGCTAGTATTGTACATCTGCTTGTTATGTGATCTACTGTTTCTATTTCTTGTATGCAAAGTCTGCATTTATCTGTTGTGATATTGGGATCTTTAATAATACACTTGCTGTAATATCTGGTGTTTATTGTTCGATCCTGTATTGCAATCATGAATCCTTCCATCTCACTATGTTCTTAGCCATGTGTTGGATGCATCTTGATCGATGTGTGGCTGTGTCAGAGGATACGGATGCTTGCCATGTAGTGTTTGCTTTCTTTGTATCTGTTGATGTTATGTGAGCTAAAGGGTTGTATAAGTGGTTATGAAATTGCAGTGGTGTAGCCGATATATTTATGTGAATGATTGCTTTGCGTATTTTGCTACTTTCTGCTCGTCTTGGAAAGAATTTTCTTTAAAAAAACCTACATTATGGACAGGTAGACAATTTAGGTCAATAAATCCCCTTTCTCCTTCCTTTCTGCTTAATGTGAATCCTTCTGTTGCTGAATGTATGTGATACAGAATATATTTGTGGCATTGTGATCTTGTAAGTGTATTGAATGCTTGTAGGTCTGTGTTACTCCATTTCACTACTCCAAATGAGTAGGTCAATATTGGTATAGCATAAGTATTTATAGCTTTTGTCTTGTTTCTTGCTGTCAATTTTTTTAGTCTTTGTCTATATTTTCCTTTTAGTTCTTCTTTAATATTTGTATTTTCTATTCCTATTTTTTGTCTGTATCCTAGATATTTATAGGCATCGGTTTTTTCCATCGCTTCTATGCAGTCGCTGTGGTTATCCAACACGTAATCTTCTTGTTTAGTGTGTTTTCCCTTGACTATGCTATTTTTCTTTCATTTGTCTGTTCCAAAAGACATATTTATATCATTGCTGAATACTTCTGTTATCTTTAGTAATTGGTTGATTTGTTGCTGCCAGTAGTTTTAGATCATCCATGTATAGCAAAGGTGTGATTTTGTGTTGGTATGTTTCAGTAATATTATATCCATAACTAGTACTATTTAGGATGTTGGATAGTGGGTTCAGAGCAAGCCAGAATGAGAAAGGACTTAATGAGTCTCCTTGGTATACTTCACACTTAATTTGTATTGGTAGTGATGTGAAATTACTTGAATTTGTTTGGATATTAAGTGTGGTTTTCCAGTTTTTCATTACTATGTATAGGAACTGTATCAATTTAGGATCTACTTTGTATATTTTCAATACTTGTAGTAACCAAGAGTGGGGTACACTATCAAAAGCTTTTTGGTAATCAATGTATGCATAGTGTAGTGACCTTTGTTTACTTTTAGCTTGATATGTCACCTCTGCATCTATTATCGGTTGCTCTTTACAACCTCGTGCTCCTTTGCAGCCACCTTTTTGTTTTTCATTTATAATACTGTTCTGTGTTGTCTATGTCATTAATTTCTGTGTAATAACTGAAGATAATATTTTGCATATTGTTGGTAGGCATGTTATGGGGCAATATTTTGCTGGGTGTGCTTGATCTTTAGGTCTCAGATAAGTTATTCCTTGTGTAAGTGTATCAGGGAATGTGTATGGGTCTGCAATGTAATTGTTAAATAACTTAGTTAGATATGAATGTGTTGAGGTGAACTTCTTTAGCCAGAAATTTGCTATTTTATCTTTTCCAAGGGCTTTCCAGTTGTGCATAGAATTAATTGCTCAGGTGACTTCATGTTGCAAAATTATCACTTCAGGCATTTGTGGTATCATCTTTTACGTGTCTGTTTCCATTTGTATCGACCTGCATGTCTGTTATGTTGTAGCGGGTTTGACCAAATTTTGCTCCAGGAGTATTCTGCGTCTGTTATGTTTGGTGGATTGTCTATTTTAATTTGTGTGTTATCTATTGCCTGGTAAAATTTCTGTTGGTTTGTGTTGAATGTTTGGTTTTGTATCCTTCTATTTTCACTCTTGTTGTATCTTCTAAGTCGTTTGGCCAATGCTTGTAATTTCTGCTTCTTTTCATCTAATTGCTCTATTGCTTCTTGTTGTGAGATTTTACCCAACCTTTTTCGTTTTTTGTCTGATATTTCATTTCTTATAAATTGTATTAAGCTGTCCGATGTCTTTTCTCAGTTTTCCTATTCTGATCTGTAGCCTATGTTGCCATGCTGGTTTTGTGGGTTTCTTCTCTGTGTTGGTTGGTTCTGATGTCTGCCTAGTGTGTATATTTAGTGCTCCTATATAAACCAATAGTTGTAACTCTTCCATAGTTGTATTTTCATTTACTTTGTTGTGTATGATTGTGTTGATAGTTGTTATTGTTGGTTTGACTTGTGGGTTATTTGGTGGTCTATGCAAGAATGGTCTAATGTCTATATTTGTATTCTATATATGTCGGCTGAAATTTTTCTTCTATATCTACCATGTGTGTCACTTTGTGTTATAGTTGTGCTTGTTCTGGTGGCTGTCTTAAGATTTTGTTCTCCTCTGATTGTTTAATTGATGCGTGTTGTTCTTTGTTTGTTTGCTCTGTGATGTTTGAGTCCATAACTGTATTGTCTTCTTCTTCTTCTACTTCTCCTGATTGAGCATTATTTTGTCCCAGTATTTTTTTGTTTGATGTTATTTTTGATTATTACACGGATCTGATCAGCAAGTCGTTGTTCTGTTAAAAATTTTAATTCTGGGCATCTGGTAATAAATGTTGTGTATACTTGTATAGGTTCCTAAGTGTGTTGCTTGGTAATAACAGAACATGAGGTGTCAGTTAACTTCATCTGACCATCTCATTCTCTGTCTTTGTTTCCCTTCTAGAGTGGTTGCAGGAAGCATATCCTGCAAAACACCTCTATTTGGATTTAAATAATTTTCCGTGTGGCTAGCAGTGTCATTACCATTGTGGACGGGCATAGGGTTCTAGCATCATCCCCGACCATGACAGCGCTTCATTAGTTCTGTCCTGAACCAACTAATCATACTAAAAGGGGGGGGGGGGGGGGTGGTTGGCCCTATTAGTGGTTTGTCCGCTTCATCATCTTTTATGACTGGCAGAACATACCAGAGGTCTATTCTTTTCCTAGGCCTCCACGGGAGTTAATATTGTTTAATATTGTTGTTGTTGTGGTCTTCAGTCCTGAGACTGGTTTGATGCAGCTCTCCATGCTACTCTATCCTGTGCAAGCTTCTTCATCTCCTAGTACCTACTGCAGCCTACATCCTTCTGAATCTGCTTGGTGTATTCATCTCTTGGTCTCCATCTACGATTTTTACCTTCCACGGTGCCCTCCAATACAAAATTGGTGATCCCTCGATGTCACAGAACATGTCCTACCAACCGATCCCATCTTCTAGTCAAATTGTCCCACAAGCTTCTCTTCTCTCCATACCTATTCAATACCTCCCCATTAGTAATGTGATCTACCCATCTAACCTTCAGCATTCTTCTGTAGCACCAAATTTCAAAAGCTTCTATTCTCTTCTTGTCCAAACTAGTTATCGTCCGTGTTTCACTTCCATACAAACACTTTCAGAAAAGACTTCCTGACACTTAAATCTATACTCGATGTTAACAAATTTCTCATATTCAGAAACACTTTCCTTGCCAAGGCCTGTCTACTTTTTATATCCTCTCTACTTTGACCATAATCAGTAATTTTGCTCCCCAAACAGCAAAACTCTTTTACTATTTCAAGTGTCTCGTTTCCTAATCTAATTCCCTCAACATCACCCGACTACGTTCCATTATCCTCGTTTTATTTTTGTTGATGTTCATCTTATATCCTCCCTTCAAGACACTATCCATTTCGTTCAACTGCTCTTCCAAGTCCTTTGCTGCCTCTGACAGACTTAGAATGTCATCGGTGAACCTCAAAGTTTTTATTTCTTCTCCATGGATTTTAATTTTACTCTGAATTTTTCTTTTGTTTCCTTCACTGCTTGCTCAATACATGGACAGGGAGAGGCTAAAACCCTGTCTCACTCCCTTCCCAACCACTGCTTCCCTTTCATGTTCCTCCACTCTTATAACTGACATCTTGTTTCTGTACAAATTGTAAATAGCCTTTTGATCCCTGTATTTTACCCCTGCCACCTTCAGAATTTGAAAGAGAGTATTCCACTCAACACTGTCAAGAGCTTTCTCTAAGTCAACAAATGCTAGAAATGTAGGTTTGCCTTTCCTTAATCTAGCTTCTAAGATAAGTCGTAGGGCCAGTATTGCCTCACATGTTTCAATATTTCCACGGAATCCAAACTGATCTTCCCCGAGGTCAGCTTCTACTAGTTTTTCCAATTATCTGTAAAGAATTTGCGTTAGTAGTTGGCAGCTGTGTCTTATTAAACTGATAGTTCAGTAATTTTCATATCTGTCAACACCTACTTTCTTTGGGATTGGAATTATTCTTGAAGTCTGAGGGTATTTCGCCTGTCTCATATATTTTACTCACCAGATGGTAGAGTTTTGTCAGGACTGGCTCTTACAAGGGCGTCAGTAATTCTAAGCGAATGTTGTCTACTCCCGGGGCCTTGTTTTTACTCAGGTCTTTCAATGCTCTGTCAAACTCTTCACGCAGTATCGTATCTCCCATTCCATCTTCATCTACATACTCTTCCATTTCCATAATACTGTCCTCAAGTACTTCGCCCTTGTATAAACCTCCTGTATACTCGTTCCATCTTTCTGCTTAGAACTGGCTTTCCATCTGAGCTCTTGATATTCATACAAGTGGTTCTCTTTTCTCCAAAGGTCTCTTTAATTTTCCTCTAGTCAGTATCTATCTTACCCCAGTGAGATCAGCCCCTACATTCATACATTTGTCATCTAGCCATCCTGCACTTCCTGTCGATCTCATTTTTGAGATGTTTGTATTCCTTTTTGCATGCTTCATTTACTGCATTTTTATATTTTCTCCTCTCATCAATTAAATTCAATATTTCTTCTGTTATCCCAGGATTTCTACTAGCCCTTGTCTTTTTACCTACTTGATCCTCTGCTGCCATCACTACTTCATCCCTCAAAGCTAACCATTCATCTTCTACTGTATATCCTTCCTGTGGGAAGTGCGAAAAGCAATAATGTATCTGTCCACAAAACTTTCAAGTCCTGGAACATTTGTCACTCCTGTACCTCCTCAAACAATGTCTACAGTAAACCATCCGTTACCATGAACAAATGAATCATTTATATCTAAACTAAAATTAAGTCTGCAACTGCAGAAAACAGAAGGGCCGTGCAGCAGGGCTTTAGCAGCGACAGACTTGACAGGAATGCGATTTTTCTTCTCTCCAGCTGTTGTAGCAAATTCGATATTCTCGATGGTCTTGTAGACTTACGGTTTATGCAATCTTGGCAGCGCGCCTGTGGCGGACTCAGCGCACAGCGGACCCGAGCGCCTAGTACGGCTAGCGCTCACGTCCGGGATAACGCTCCACCAGCAGGCTGAAATATTCTAAGTCTGAATCAAGGTCATGCATTGTCGGACTTTTATATAAGCGAGCGAGCGCCGCGCAGTGGCTATGTCGCGCTGCTGCTGCTGCACAGGCAACAGCATTGAACGCTGCCAAGATGCCGTATAGAAGATACCACTGCCGTTCGAAACAGACAGTCTACAAGACCATCGAATTTGCTACAACAGCTGGAGACAAGAAGAATCGCATTCTGGTCAAGTCTGTCGCTGCTCAAGCCCTGCTGGGCGGACCCTCTGTTTTCTGCAGTTGCAGACTTAATTTTAGTTTAGATATAAATGATTCATTTGGTCATGGTAACGGATGGTTTACTGTAGCCATTGTTGAAGGAGGTACAGGAGTACCAAATGTTCCCAGACTTGAAAGTTTTGTGGACAGAGACATTATTGCATTTCGCACTTACCATATTTCCAAACTAGCTAATAAAGATTTTGGTAAATCAGCATATGTCTCACCTTCATCTTTGTCTTTATATAATCGTAACAGGAGGAAAGTATCTGTAAATGAATCTCTATTTATTTGGGTAAAAGGTAAAGGTGTATGTGAATATGTAAAGTTTTTTGGTGATTGTACTGTATATTTTCATAAATAAAGTATCTCAAAAGAGGAAAGGCCCCTGGTCCTGATGGGATACCTGTTTGATTTTACACAGAGTACGGGAAGGAACTTGCCCCCCTTCTTGCAGCGGTGTACCGTAGGTCTCTAGAAGAGCAAAGCGTTCCAAAGGATTGGAAAAGGGCACAGGTCATCCCCGTATTCAAGAAGGGACATCGAACAGATGTGCAGAACTGTACACCTATATCTCTAACGTCGATCAGTTGTAGAATTTTGGAACACGTATTATGTTTGAGTATAATGTCTTTTCTGGAGACTAGAAATCTACTCTGTAGGAATCAGTATGGGTTTTGAAAAAGACGGTCGTGTGAAACCCAGCTCGCGCTATTCGTCCACGAGACTCAGAGGGCCTTAGACACGGTTTCACAGGTAGATGCCGTGTTTCTTGACTTCCGCAAGGCGTTTGACAAGGTTCCACACAGTCGTTTAATGAACAAAGTAAGAGCATACAGACTATCAGATCAATTGTGTGATTGTATTGAGGAGTTCCTAGATAACAGAATGCAGCATGTCATTCTCAATGGAGAGAAGTCTTCCGAAGTAAAAGTGATTTCATGTGTGCCGCAGGGGAGTGTCATAGGACCGTTGCTATTCACAATATACGTAAATGATCTGGTGGATGACATCAAAAGTTCACTGAGGCTTTTTGCAGATGATGCTGTGGTGTATCGAGAGGTTGCAACAATGGGAAATTGTACTGAAATGCAGGAGGATCTGAAATGAATTGACGCATGGTGCACGGAATGGCAATTGAATCCCAATGTAGACAAGTGTAATGTGATGCGAATACATAGAAAGATAGATGACTTATCATTTAGCTACAAAATAGCACGTCAGCAACTGGAAGCAGTTAATTCCATAAATTATCTCCGAGTACGCATTAGGAGCGATTTAAAATGGAATGATCATATAAAGTTGATCATCGATAAAACAGATGCCAGACTGAGATTCATTGGAAGAATCCTGAGGAAATGCAATCCGACAACAAAGGAAGTAGGTTACAGTACGCTTGTTTGGCCACTGCTTGAATACTGCACAGCAGTGTGGGATCCGCACCAGATAGAGTTGATAGAGGAGATAGAGAGGATCCAGCAGAGGGCGGCACGCTTCGTTACGGGATCATTTAGTAATTGCGAGAGCATTACGGAAATGATAGATACACTCCAGTGGAAGACTCTGCAGGAGAGATGCTCAGTAGCCCGGTACGGGCTTTTGTTAAAGTTTCGAGAACATACCTTCACCGAAGAGTCAAGCAGTATATTGCTCCCTCCTATGTATATCTCACGAAGAGACCATGAGGATAGAATCAGAGAGATTAGAGCTCACACAGAAGCATACCGACAATCCTTCTTTCCACGTACAATACGAGACTGGAATAGAAGGGAGAACCGATAGAGGTACTCAGGGTACCCTCCGCCACATACCGTCCGGTGGCTTGCCGAGTATGGATGTAGATGTAGATATTTCTGTTAATTGTTCCCTTATGCTCTCCCTGAAACTCTGTACAACCTCTGGTTCTTACAATTTATCCAGGTCCCATCTCTTAAAATTCCCACCTTTTTGCAGTTTCTTCAGTTCATAACAAATAGATTGTGTTCAGAGTCCTCATCTGCCCCTGGAAATGTCTTACAATTTAAAACCTGGTTCCTAAATCTCTGTCTTACCATTATATAATCTATGTGAAACCTGTCAGTATCTTCAGCCTTCTTCCACATATACAACCTTCTTTTATGATTCTTGAACCAAGTGTAAACTATGATTAAGTTTTGCTCTGTGCAAAATTCTATCAGGCGGCTTCCTCTTTCATTTCTTACCTCCCATCCATAGTCACCTACTATGTTTCCTTGTCTCCCTTTTCCTTCTCTCAAATTCCAGTCAGCAGTGACTATTAAATTTTCGTCTCTCTTCACTATCTGAATTATTACTTTTATTTCATCATACATTTCTTCAATTTCTTCATCATCGGCAGAGTTAGTTGGGCTTCATGTCTATCTTGGCCACAATAATGTGTTCACTAGGCTGGTTTAGTAGCACTCCTATTTTTTTCATTCATTATTAAACCTACTCCTCCATTAACCCTATTCGATTTTGTATTTATAACCCTGTATTCACCTGACCAAAAGACTTGTTCCTCCTACCACCAAACTTCACTACTTCCCACTATATCTAACTTTAACCTATCCATTCCTCTTTTTAAGTTTTCTAACATACCTGTCCAATTAAGGGATCTGACATTCCACACTCCGGTCTGTAGAATGCCTGTTTTCTTTCTCCTGATAACGATGTCCTCTCGAGTAGTCCCCGCCCAGAGATCTGAATGGGGGACTATTTTACCCAAGAGGACGCCATCATCATTTAATCATACAGTAAAGCTGTATGTACTTGGGCAAAATTGCGGCTGTAGTTTCTCCTTGCTTTCAGCCGTTCGCAGTACCAGTGTCTTCACTCTGAAAGTGCTCTGATTTTGTTATCTGTATGTCAACTGCTTTGTGTTCATCAGAGTATCTCAGACTACCATGTAGCCTAAAAACCATTATGTGCACCCCACAAGTACTTACCTAACTGAGTAGCTGCTTCCTTTGTGTAGTGTACCCTGACCTGTCTTGGAGAGTCCTACAATTATCCACCCAATAATGCAGGTCCAGCCAAGACTGTCAGACTTAACAAAGCCTCTGGCCGAGTTTGTCCACTGGGCTCCAGGCCGCAGGACCCCAGTCAACTCTGGAAACTGTGCTGCAAATTGTGAGCTGTGCTTGCACTCCATACGAGCGGCCAGCAGCCTCCACCAGTCATCAGGATGACCTCGGAAGTGATACCACTCCTCGCAGATGACTGCACCCCGCAAGCTCGATAGAGACAGATGAAGCCGCCACATCTTGGATGAGGCTCCCTGGTAGACATACCGAGTACACATTGGCTATCTTTCTGGCTCTGAACAATATTTCCCCAATTTGTCCAACACTAGCAGTCCCAATAACTAGTAAACCCCTCTCCCTGTTTGCTCGCTCAGATGCCGTCGGAGGAGTGACTCACAGACGAGTGGGCAAGGCCGCACAGCCAGCCTCCACACGCCTAACCGATCAGTGTAGTTAGTCGTTCAAGAGAAATGATGACTGTGCTACACACTGCCTGAATTTCCATTTAAAGCTACAAAAATGTGAGACTACACCTCTTAAATAGAAGAAAACTCGTGGAATTTAAGAATTAATCTATGAAGAAAACAGAAAAATCTAAAGACCTAACTAGCTGTTGTCCTCATCTTTGACAGGTGACATCTGGAACCAGTGTGTAACTCAGCTTTACTTGTTTCTTGTGAAAATGAGATTTAAAAAAGATTGTGCTCTGGGTTGATCTATATTTATTTTTGTCATTTTGAACTTTATTTACAAGTCAGTCAGTGCCCCATTGGGAATTCACAGAAAAGCTGAATAATAAAGTAATAGTGAGCACTAGCTGAAGTTTAGATATATTAGGAACCTGTGCATACTATCAGTCTTTTAGCCTCCTTCTTTCATAGTGTCTTTGTACATATGATGGGCTACAAGCACACTTAACAGCAGCTTAATAATCATATTTTTCACTCTTCCATAAAAAAAAAAAGAATTGTGAATAACAATCAGTACATTTCAGCCATGACTTGAATCTAAAAAAAAAAAAAAAATCGATGCGAAGAGGCATTGGATGTCTCAACAGTGCTGGTACTGACTGACAACTGTGTCATTCTCAGCAAACCAAATTCACTTGAGGTGCATGGGGTCAGCACACCTCTGTCCCAGCCGTTGTCAGTTTTTGGCAGTGGCAATGCTACTTCTCAGTCGAGTAACTCCTCAGTGGCCTTACAAGGGCTGTGTGCACCCTTATTGAACCTTGGCCACATAGCACAGTACAGAGAGCTTCACTCACAATGTTTCATCGAGATGTGCATTGGTTAAAATCACACGTGGTTTCTTACAGGGCTCAGAATTTGGCTTTCAGGCTGGATAACAGACATGTCTAATCCCAGAACCATAGTTTTTCTTACAGTGCCAATGTATTTGATTAAATTGCTCGCTAACAAATGAATACTTCACTTACCAACATTTACAGGCTTTGTGAAAATTATCTACATCTTTCGACAGAACTTTGCCCACTTCATCATAGTTTGATGTGAGGAGTAAGGAATATCGTGGTCAAAATTTTGTTTCTGCTTCCCATAACAGTATGCTATTAATCACTCAACTTAAACCATATGCTAGTGCATTTGTATGTCATCCTGATCCCAGGTTCCCACCATATATTTCATTCCCTTGAGAATCAGCTAGCAAATCTTCTTACACTCTATTCGTGCATGGTACTCTATGAGGGTATGATGTATGACCAGCTGTCTGCCATCCTGAATGGACTCTTCCAAACTGTGACCAACAACTACCTACATGACTCATATGATGTAGTGGGGCATTTACACAACATTTTAAAATATTTCACATTGCAAGCTTAAATTTCAATTTCTGTGGCCATAAAATGATGTACACCTAAGTATGATGCTATAATAATTGTTACAGGACAATTTTTCAACACTGTCATACAACATACACAAATTCTTGTGAGTTCATAGTAGAGGTCCACCTTGAGCTGTGCAATTAATTACGAATGAAGCACGGTATTGATATTAAATGTCTGAGTGATTGTCAGTTTAGAGAGTAATTTAAAACAGATTTGTATGTTAGCTGGGAATAAGGGGATGTTTGGAAGCACATCCAGTGACACAGACTGAGCTGAGCACTGTAACAGTCAGAGACCCGGCTGAGCTCATCTGGAAAGCGGCGGTGAGGGGAAACTTTCACTGTGGCAGCCTGGCCCAGTAAGTGTCTTTGTGATCCCTAATGGCACCACCATGCAGATGGACAACAGTCGAGACATTCTGTAGTGTTCGCTCACACAAATGTTTTACGTCTTGGAGTGAGGAGTAATGTTAGCAAAAGATGCTATTGACTGCCAATTGCTGAAAATCTGGCTTTGGGATGCATACCAGAGACTGCTATCTTACAGGTGAACTCCCAGCTAGGCCTTGTAAATTTTTGAGATGCCACCAAACACACAACTCTTACAAAAACTTTGTTTAAGGATTTAAGACCTTTGGACAGTGGTTCATCTTGATGTTTTTCAGAGTGACAGAGAGCCCAACAGAGCCAAAAGGAAGCTGCCTCACTGACAGGGGAGAGAGATATGAATAGCAAGGCACGACTTTTTCCAACTTATTAGTTTCAGTAGTTCTATTCTGTGCTAATAAACCAACTAATCACAATACATGTTCCACAGTCGTAAAACACTCCTTCCCACCCAAACACACAAACTCTCAAAGCTTCCAGAATGCAGCAAAGTGTACACAGATTTAAAACTGTGTGCTGTACTGAGACTCTATCTCAGTACCTTTGCTTTTGTGGGAAACTGCTCTACCAACGGAGCTACCTAAGCACGAATCATGACCCATCCTCACAGCTTTACTTCCTCCAGTACCTCATCTCCTACCATCCAAACTTCACAGAAGCTGTCCTGCAATGCTGCAGAACTAGCACTCCTGGAAGAAAGGATATAGCAAAGACATGGCTTGTCACAACGTGGGGGATGTTTACAGAATGAAATTTTCACTCTGCAGTGGAGTGTGTGCTGATGTGAAACATACAGCAAGCAACATCTTTGACAGTGTGGTGGTAGTGCATTGATGACTGGGAAGTAAATAGATAAAAATGGACTAAACAGGAAAATCTTTAACACAAAATAGGAACAGCATGACTACATAACAGTTTCTATTAATAAAGAAAACTAATAAAATAAAATTAGTACTTGACAATGCTACAACGGAGAGTGATACACAAACCAATTAAAAGAAGAAACAATCATCAGTATGTTATACCCTTATAATCCTATCACCAGTGTCTAACATGCAGTGTCTTTTAGTTACATATTTTTCATATGTTCTCTCAATTCTTAGCCATGGCCTTCTTTTTTGGGCAACAAATGCACAAAATATGAACGCAATTTTCAAACTCCAGAAAAGAGCCATAAGAACAATAACCAAAAATACTAGTCAAGCTCATTGTAAAGCTCTATTCAAAACACTACGGATTTTAACTGCTCCATGTGAATACATTTGCCAGTCAGTTGTACACATCAAAAATAACATTGGTAAGTACTGCACAAACAGCTCTGTCCATGACCATGCAACAAGAGACAGACTCAGCTTACATTTACCAAGAAAAATAAACATAAAACTCAAAACATCATTTTCTACCATGGAATAAAACTGTACAATAAATTGCCAAAATACACTTATTTAAAAAGGCAGCTAAAAATTACCTGTCATGCAATGCATTTTATACATTAAAGGATTACTTAGATAAAACAGTGTAGGGGTTTGACAAAGAATGTTATACCCATAAATAATATTAACATTGCAGGAGTAGATTTAATTATTGTCTCTAACTAGAATTCTATAAATACATGTGTATACAAATTAGCTTATTTTAAATTGATGTAAACTTATAAATACTTTGCCATGTCCTATATCCTTGTAAAAAGCGGTCTACGGATGAATAAAGGTACTACTACTACTACTACTACTAACGTATCTATTGAATACATAAGTAACGTAAGCAATATCAATAAGATAAACAGAAATAAATAGATGCAGGAAAATGGGCGCATTTGAGGGAACATACTGTAAATGCAGCCTTTGAGAGTGTGGCGGTACAGCACTTTGACATTAATATTATATTCACAACTGTGTCTATGTTACAGTTTGCATTAAACAAATGAACCAAGTAAAGTATAAACAATATTTGGCGAGACAACTACAAGAGTTGTTAAACATTGACAGTAATACAAGTACCATTTAAGAGATAGCCTTAACAATTGAAACTACAGTCTAGTCTCTTGTTAAATTTCCAAAATTGCTGAAACACTTAATTCTTTATTTCTGACCAAGAAACCAAATACCAATTTTTGTAAGTCTAGCTTCAAAATTGCCTTAATAGAAAAATTTTTGAAAAACACCCTTCATCCCATATTTCACCCCCTTGATGTCGGTATTTCAAAAATGACACTGGCAATATAAGATCCACACCTCCAAATTTCAAGTTTCTGTCCAGTCTATCATTGGACTGGGCAATGAGGAGGCAGTCAGTCAGGGCATTATGGCCTGATATATATATAGATTGTGTTTGGATGTTTCACCATCGTGTATTATGCTAAATGGTTCATGTTCATCATCTTTGAACTTAAATTCATTTTTTAATTAGTTCTCAGATTGTTTTGTTGCTAATGTATTTCCTATGAGTAGCAATTCCAGTTTTAAAAGTTTCCTTCGCCTCATTCCATTTGTCCTTCAAAAGCTGTGCAGCATTAGCTTTATAAAGTAGGTTTAGATGTATATTTGGCTGAGCCTAATCATACTTGGGGGAGTTTCAGTCTAGGATTACTTCCATTTTGGTAATGTTTAACTACCTGAAGGGTTTCTCTGAAAGAGTGGCAATAGTCATAGTGTCTCATCAGGGATCAATAGAACTTATTCCATTTGTCATCAGTTCCTTACACCTGTGCACAGAACCTCATTTCTCCTCTGATTGTATTTAAAGGCATTACTATTCAATCTATTTGGAGTTAATTTCAGCAGAACATCCTTTGTAATTTTTCTATGGCTGAATTTATGTACTCTACCACATGACAAAATTGATGAGAATAATTTAAAGCTATGCTACCTGACCTATAAAATTCCTGGTGGTTGTAGAATAATCCACTTTAGCGGTGTATTTGTCATTTATTCTAGTACCTGATGCATCAGGAAGCTGGGCTTCATTGCAGTTAACAAAAATACTTACTCTACTGACGGTGAATTCGAATGTGACACTGAATTTACCTGGTCATGTCTAACAGGTCTAGATGAAATCAAGTTAATTGTTGCATGTTTTTACTGGTTGCCAAATTTCATTGTGACAGTTCTACAGTCATTCAAAAAAGTCTTCAGTCAGAAGCACCTAAATACCCAGATTATACAATGTTAGTTGTAGGTGTCTTTAACCTACTGAGTATGGACTGTTACATACAGACAAAGTACTTTCGAACATATTTTCCAAAAACTGCCTTGAGAAGCTAATTCAACAGCCCATATGCTGTGGGAATATTTTAGACCTTGTAGCTACAAACAGGTGTGGCTCTATTGGTTGCATCATTTTAGAGTCAGGGATTAGTGATTATGATGTCATCTTAGTAACTAGGGTTACTAAATGAATCAATCAAGAAAGCTTGGAGAGTGTTTCTGCTAGAAGCAGCAGATACACTGTGTGATCAAAAGTGTCAGGACACCCCCAAAATCATACGTTTTTCATATTAGGTGCATTGTGCTGCCACCCAATGCCAGGTACTCCATATCAGCAACCTCAATACTCATTAGACACCGTGAGAGAGCAGAATGGGTCGCTCTGCGGAACTCACGGACTTCGAATGTGGTCAGGTGATTGAGTGTCACAAGTGTCAGACATCTTTATGCAAGATTTCCACACTCCTAAACATACCTAGGACCACTATGATAGTGAAGTGGAAACACGAAGGGACACGTACAGCACAAAAGCGTACAGGTCGACGTCGTCTGTTGACTGACAGAGACCGCTGATAGTTTAAGAGAGTCATTGTGTGTAGTAGGCATACATCTACCCAGACCATCACATAGGTATTCCAAACTGCATCTGGATCCATTGCAGGTACTATGACAGTTAGGTGGGAGGTGAGATAACTTCGATTTCATGGCTGAGCGGCTACTCATAATCCACACATCACACCAGTAAATGCCAAACGATGTCTTGCTTGGTGTAAGGAGCATAAATATTGAAAGATTGAACAGTGGAAAAAAATTGTGCAGAGTGATGAATTGTGGTACACAGTGTGGTGATCGAATGGCGGGGTGTGGATGTGGCGAATACCCAGTGAACATCATCTGCCAGTGTGTCCAGTGTCAACAGTAAAATATGGAGGTGATGGTGTTATTGTGTAGCCACGTTTTTCATCGAGTGACCTTGCACCTCTTGTTGTTTTGTGTGGCACTATCACAGCACAGGCTACATTGATGTTTTAAGCACCTTCTTGCTTGCCACTGTTGATGAGCTATTCAGGGATGGCAATTGCATCTTTCAACATGATCGAGCACCTGTTCATAATGCACTGTCTGTGGCAGAGTGGTTACATGACAACAACATCCCTGTAATGGACTGGCCTGTACAGAGGTCTGACCTGAAACCTGTAAAACACCTTTGGGATGTTTTGGAACGCCGACTTCATTCCAGGTTTCACCAACAGACATTGGCACCTCTCCTCAGTACAGCACTCTGTGAAGAATGGGCTGCCATTCCCCAAGAAACATTCCAGCACCTGGTTGAATGCATGCCTGAGAGAGTGGAAGCTGTCATCGAGGCTAAGGGTGGGCCAACACCTTATTGAATTGCAGCATTGCTGGTGGAGGGCACCATGGACTTGCAACTCATCTTCAGCCAGGTGTCTGGATACTTTTGATGACATAGTGTAAATAGTTGTTGGTATCACCACATAGATAATGAACTGACATCATTTTGTTCCAGTGAGCTGTGGTGCCATTGAGTTAGTAGACTGGAGCCACTGGCTCAAGAGTAGTATCAACTGTCCCTCGTGCAACCCCATTGTCAATATCTATGAGGAAGAGTGGCTATCTGTTGGTTGCGTCCTTAGAAGGTCTTTGCTTGCCGATATATACACGGGGTTCACTGGCCTGAGAAGGGAGGCACGAAGTTTTGAGACTGGTGGTAGCATTGCGACAAGAGGTGGTCGTGAGGTCTGAGCGGCCAAAGCTGTGAGATATGCAGGGGGGCCTGCACAGAGTGGAGATACCAGAGTACTTCACCGGGGTCAGCATTGACTACAAGCAGCAGGCTGACATTTTGTCGGTTGGTTATTTACATTAATGTCAGATGACCACTTGCGGCCTGGCAGCCTCCTTCTACCTGGCTTTCATTGGCACACTCAGTAAGCACACTGTGGATCCATGGAACTGCCTGCTGATAAAGGGGAGTAACATTCTGTAATCCTCATGGTTATTTGTGTCATTGCCTACCTGCCCTCCTTATTATTTCCCAGTTAAGTGAACTTTTGGGAGAATTTCCTGAGGTACTACATGACAGGTTGGGAGTCACAGACATCATTTGATACCATATTCATGTTATGGATGATGTGCTGGTTTGCCAGTCACCACATCACTTGTCATAAGACCATCCACCATTCTTAGTACCTAAAGATCAGGGGCAGGATTTATGACCTGTAGTTGATCACAGGCTTCTCAATTAAAAGGTGATCCTGGATTATGTGCCAGTCCCTGATCTCAACACCTGTTTCACCTGGTTTTAGGGAGCATATTGGTTTACTGTATTAGATCTTAATCAGGCTTATTAACAGGGAAATCTAAGCATCTCATCGCTTTCACCCTGGATTGGAATTTATACGAGTTCATCCGAGTTCCATTTGGTTTGTCAACCAGTGCAGCAGTTTCATCCCATTTATTGGATGAAATTTTAGGTGATTTAAAGTTGAAATGTGTCTCCAGTTATTGGGGCAATGCAGTCATATTCAGTGCCTCCTTTGAAGAGCATTTAGAGCACATCGGGATGGTACTCTCCAGGCTTAGGGATGTAGTCCTGACTGTGAAACCTTGAAAGATGACCTTGGCTAAGCACCAAGTGTCATTTTTGGGTTACTTCGTACCTGGTGATGGAATTAGCATTGATCCAGAATGAACGAAGGCATTGAGGAATTTTCTGCAGCCACGAAATAAGAGAGAGATTGCCTCATTTGTAGTGATGGCTAGTTATTTCCGCAAATTTGTCCCAAACTCTGTGCAACCTTCAGCTCCATTAAATTTGTTACGCAGAAATAATGAGAAATTCATGTGAGCTGAAAGTCAGCAGGCAGCCTTTGAAGGAATCAAAACTGTGATTTCCAACCCACTGGTTTTAGCCGTACCTGACTTTAAGAAATGATTTTTGGTCCAGACTGATGCTTGCAATACTGGTATGGCAGCAGTTCTTTTACAGAAAGATCAAGATATCAGGCATCTGTTATCTTTTGCTTCCATACTTCTGGAGGGGCCTGAACTCAATTACTTGGTATATGAGTGTGAAGCATTAGCTGTGTTATTTCCTCTGGAAAAATTTTGGTTCTATCTCAAACATCATAATTTGATCTAGAGATGTATAATCAGGTCCTTAGTTGGGACCTAGCAAGACAGGGCGTATTGCAAGATGGGCGGTCCACATTTTGGCTTTCCATTTTAAGGTTCAGGACACTGAGGGCTCTGATAATCAGGCTGCTGATGCCCTGAGCGGGATGTTCCAACAGCACGAGCTTGATAAGGAAATGTACTATCCTTACTAAGGTACCCAAACTGTTTAAAATTTTGTAAACTGAACAAGAATAATACCCATTTTTTTTGGGGGGGGGTGGGGTGGGGGGGCCCTCAGGAAGCAAATACTAGATGGACAGTAATCCAGCGACTGTTTTCTGAAGAATGGGATACTGTGTAACTGCAGGGGTAGCTAGAATTTATCTCCCCTGACCCTTAGTTATTCTGGTCTTCCAGTACTTTCATGACTCTCAAGTAGGAGGGCATTTAGGTCTTTATAAAACGTTGGAGACAGTCAAGGAGTAGCTGACCTGGTCAACACCTTATAAAAACATTAGAGGTTTAGTCAAAGAATGCCGAGATTGTAAGAATGGAAGACCACGTAACTCCCTGGCGAGGGGAATTCTGCAGTCGGAATGGGAAGAGCATCCACTGGACAAATTGTTTGTTGATTATGTGGGCCAGCTTCTCTGGACAAAAAAAGGCAATTTGTATATTCTCATAGTAGTGGACACCTTCTCCAGGTTCATTTGGTTGCTATCTAGCTGGGGTGAGAGTGCTCTTATCACCATCTCTGGTGGTACTAATATATGTTGTTGGTTTGGGCCACTGCAGCCATTGGTTATGGATACCGTTCCAGGATTTCTGGCAAAATTGTTTACACAATGGGATAAAACATGTTTCCACCACACCTTATTATACTCAGGGTTCCTTTGCCAAAAGGATTAACTGCAACTTGAAGTCAGCATTGATTATTTACCACCATAAATCACCCAAGAAGTGGGATACCACCTCACCCTGATTAAACTTAGTGTTTAACTCCGTGTGGCATGAAGAATCCCATGCCAACCCAGCTAACCTAATGCTCGCATATCCCCTGAATTCCTGACTCTCCAACTTATGCGAGATAAATTATCTTTTACCTCCATCTATCAGTCCGAAGGTACTTAGAGAGCAAAGGGACCAAATTTGGGGAAATACTAGGAATGTTCATTATTGTCAGGCCTGTCACTATAACAGAAACAGGTGCCCCTTTCAAGGGAAGACAGGGGACCTTGTCTACATCAGGAACATTTCTGGATGGACTTCCCAGGATAAATGTTTAGAGAAACTTGCCCCACATTTCCTAGGTCCATATTCCATTGTAAAAATTTTAAGCCCAGTCAATCTTTTAGTCAGGGACCCAGAAAAGAGGAAGCTCATCTCAGTCAGGTTGAACTTTCCAGCAGAGTGAAGGGTTTTTAGGTCTGGGGCAAGGCTTGTTCAGGCTTGAGAGGGGGATGTTCTCTTGTGGCCCCATTGCCAATATCTGTGAGGAAGAGTGGATATCTTTGGGTCATGTACTTAGAAGGTCCTTGAGAGGGGTCTGCTGGCCTGAGAAGGGAGGCACGAAGTTTGCCGATTGCAGTAGCGTCACAGCAAAAGGTGGCTATGAGGTCCGAGTGGCCGAAACCACGAGCTGCGTGAGGAGGGCCTCTGCAGAGTTAAGACACCAGAGTACTTCGCTGGGGTCAGCATTGACTACAAGCTGCAGGCTGACACCCCGTCAGTGGGTTGTCAACATTTGTTTCGGATGGCTGCTCGTGGCCTGGCTGCCCTCTTCTACCTGGCTTTCATTGGCAACACTCAGTAACCACTGTAACTGTTTGCTGATAAAGTGGAGTAACATTCTATAATCCTCATGTTGATTTGTGTCATTGCCTATGATTTTGTGGTTTGTACCCGACCCTCAGAGTTTTACTCGGTCAGCTCTTTGGTCAATAATAGAGGCTGTAATATTGTACTCAGACACTAGTTGTCATTTGAAAATTTGTCCCATTATTATATTACTTTCCTTTCTGGTTTGTACCCAATCATTAATGTTCTAATGACCAGCTCCTGGCCATAAATACAGCCAGAACAATTGTACTAACGCACATGTTGCCATTAAACAAAAGAGGGACCTTGTAGTTAGATTTAGGTGTTAACCAGTTCAGTTCTTTGATTGCATTTACATTTTTAAGTCTTTAGTTATAATCTGAACAACCTTTTGTTCTGAGGTGTGTTTGAAAGACCGGGTCATTGTAGGTGTATTTTAGCTGGAACTTGTAGTTCTGGCAAGTGAGTTCTCTTGTAATAAGTATTCAAAAGTGATATTTTAAGATGTTAATTCAGAACAGTCTTAATAATTGACAATCAGTTTAACTTTGAAAATATTAACAGCCAACTGTCACCAGGGAATTAGTCAAAATGGACAGGTTGGGATCCAATCGCACCATGGCTGTTGATTGAAATTAAAAAGTTGGTTGCTTTTAAATAAGCTTTATCAGTGTCATATTGTTTCCTAATCTGTTTAGTCTTTAAGCACAGGTGCACGTAATAACCCAGGACCTTTAGACATACAGCCTTCAAATTAAAAATTACGTCATCTGTTTTGAGTAACTCTTGTCATCAATGGTGCTTATATAATTTTCACGTGTTGCAGAAAGGCATGTAGTAGCAGAGGCTTTGTCCAGTGCAGTAGTAAACACTGCCATTTGACACAATAATGTGTGGGCTGCAGGTATGGTTGTATACTGTTAAATATACAGGTTGTGTGAAAAGTAAGTTACATTTGTGGGTCCTTCCTTCCACATTTTCTTTCATTCTGGTAGGTACCATGTTTCATCCAGTATGATGGATGTAGAGGAATTATAGGAAAAGTTTAAATGCTCTGGAGAAGTATGTACTGATTAAGTGGATGAAGGACAGAAAATATCCACTGTGGTTTACCACTGAAATTTGGAAAATACTGAGAAAGTAAAGGCTGTTGTATTCTCAGTTCAAAAGAGAATGAACAAATTATTACAGGAAAAAGTTAGTAGAGATTCAAGCATCTATAAAAAGATAAATGTGCGATCCGTACAACGGTCATACCTAAGCAAAAGATATTGTTGAGTACACAAGAAAATTCTGGTCATCTATAAGACTACTAATCAAGTCTTAGGCTTTTATCCAGTCACTCATTGACCAACCTGCATGGAGGTAGAAGACAGCAAAAAGAAAGCTGAAGTTTTAAATTTTGTGTTGAAGAAATCATCCACACAGGACGATCATACAAACAGTGATGTGTTGCAAAGACTTCCATATGGGGGACACAGCAATGGTCATCCCTGGCATAATGAAACAACTAAAAGAGTTATTTGTTTATATGTCACAGGTCCAGATGGAATCCTAATTAGCTTTTACGAAGAGTAGTTTATGGCATTGCCCTCTTACTTAGCTTGAATTAATTAATCTCTCATCCACTGAAAAGTTCCAGGTGCCTGGAAAAAGGCACAGCTGACTCTTGTATACAAGAAGGACCCAAAAAATTACAGACCAGTATCATTAACATTGGGTTTCCTGCAAAATTGTAGAACGCATTCTGAATTCGAATGCAGTAAATTTCCTAGATACTGTGAAACTTGTGTCCACGAATCAGCATGGTTTTAGCAAGTATTACTAATGTGAAGATCAGCTTGCCTTTCTCTCACATGATATACTGCAAACTATGGAAAAAGGGCAACAGGAATACTTCATATTCTCAGATTTCCAAAAAGCATTGGATATCATGCCCCACTGCAGACAGTTACTGAAGGCATGAGCATAAAGAATAGGTCTCCAGCTATGAAAGTTGCTCAAAGACTTCTCAAGTAACAGGACCCTGTGTGCTGTCCTTGAGGGCTGATGTCAGTCAGTGACAAGGATATTGTAAGGGGTTCCCCAGCGAGATGTGAAAGGACTGCTATTTTTTTTCTGTATGCTCAAATGATGTGGCAGACAGGGTGAGCAGCAATCTGCAGCCGTTTGTTGATGATGCTGTCACACACAGGAAGGTGTCATCATTGAGTGACTCTAGGAGAATACAAGATAACTTAGACAAAAATTTCTATTTGGTGTGATAACTTTCAGCTAGCTTGAAATGTCTAGAAATGTAAATTAATGCGCACGAGTAGGAAAAACAAACCAGAAATGCTTGGAACATTCGTGTCGATTAAATGTCTAGGCATAATGGTACAAAGCGATGTGAAATGAAACAAGCATGTGAGGACTGTAGTAGGGAAGGTGAATGATTGACTTTTAGTAAAGTATGGTTTAGCTTTAAAGGAGATGACATACTAGTGAAACCCATGGTACTATTTCAGTTTTTGGGTCAGATTAAAGGAAGACATAAAGCAATTCAGAGGTGGGCCATTATATTTATTACTGGTAAGTTCAGTCAACATGCAAGTATTGTGGAGATGCTTAGGGAAACCCTGGAGGTAAGGAAACATTCTTCTCTAGGAACACTATTGAGAAAATTTAGAGAACTAGCATCTGAGGCTTATTGCAGTACGATTCTACTGTCACCAACTTACATTTCATGCAAGGAGAAAGAAGATTAGATGAGAGAAATAAGAATCCTCATGAAAGAATGTAGTCATTTCCCCCTCGCTCTGTTTGCAAATGGAACAGGAAAGGAAATAATAAGTAATTGTTCAGGGCATCCTATGCCATGCACCATATAGTAGCTTGTGTAGTATTGATGTAGATGTATTATATTTAAAAGATTTTATGAGTTTAACATCTCAATGAGCTTCAAATTTACTATATTCTTTGGATTTGCATTGTATTAAAGTCACCAAATTTTTAAACAATGTGAAATCCAGGATGAAATGTAACAGTACTATGAAAAGGAAACTTGCTACTCACCATATAGCAGAGATGCTGAGTCGCAGATGGCCACAACAAATAGACTCACAAAAGGCCTTTGTCAAAAACACATGACACACAGATACTTGTGCATGTGCACACAAATACACGGCTGCATCTCATGCAACTGAAACCACAGAGAGAGGGTGTTCCTTTTCAACAAATATTTACTTATTTATTGCCACTGTTTAGAATGATATTGGATGCATCAGTATCATTTACATTTACAGTTACCGGGTGATTTAGAAACTGAGCACACAGGTTATTTTACAGTAGACTTACTTGTGTAGATACATATAATAATTAATGAAAAGGAAAAACCAAAACTTTATTTCTAATTTAATTTAATAAATACCGGCCCTCAACTTTGCTTTCAGCTGTGGTACTTGAGTGTTGACAAAACATAAGAAAATTTTCATATTTACTGGTCACTGACCCCTTCATCAGGAAATTGCCATAGTAGAGCAATTCTTACGGACTAGCCCCAAAGTATTCCTTAACTTTGTACTCTTACTTTTGTTATGAAGCCTGGTAGTGCTTTCGTATTTTGTACACTGTTTGGAAGCCTGTTGTGTAAAAACATTTAGCTTTAGTATGACCTTTATCAACCACTTGTAGTCAAGTACCATTGATGTGATATTGGACTATGTGATAACAAACTTTAACTTTTGTGCTACAAATGTGTACATATCTGTTTAGCATTAGTGCATAGTTTGCTATGACATACATTATAGTTTCACATACACACATACATACATACATACATACATACATACATACATAGATGGATGGAACTGTCGAAATTGTAAATTGTCTGAATTTGATTTTACAAGATTCTCTTGGTGATAGCCTTATATACCAGGTACAGGGATTTCTTTTCATTTCATTCACATATGGAGTGCAGGAAGAATGAGTGCTTGGATACCTTCATGTGTGCTGTAATTATTGTTAAAAGCCTACCACTTCCATTTCTTAAGCATCTCTGTGGCACTCTCCCTTGGATTAAACAAACCTGTGACCATTTGTGCTGCCCTTGTCTGTATATATTCAATATCCCCTGTTAGTCCTATCTGGTACGGTTCCTACACATTTGAGCAATATTCTAGGATGGGTCACATGAGTGATTTGTAAGCAATCTCCTTTGTAGACAGAGGGCATTTCCCCAGCTTTCTACAATAAATCGAAGTACAGCACCTTCTTTACCCATGACTCAGCCCACATTATCATCTCCCTTTAATATCCTCTCAAAGTGTAACACCCAGGTATTTGTATAAGTTTGCTGATTCCAACAGTGACTCGTTGATATTATAGTTACAGGTTACTACGTTTTTTTTCATTTTGTGAAGTGCACACTTTTACACTAGTGAACGTTTAAATCAAGTTGAAGAACACCACTTTCAAATTTTATCAAGAGCTAACTGAATATTTATGAAGATTCATTCAGGCAGTACTTCAATATAGATAACTGCATCAAGCCTGAGTTTACTTTTAATATTGTCCACAAGGTCATTAATACACATAATTTACTTGTGCATACACTGATCAGCCAGAACAGCACGATCACCTACGTAATCACTGGTATGGCCACCTCCGACAGGGATAACAGTAGCAATGCAATCAATGAGGTCTTGGTAGGTAGCTGGAGGGAGTTGGCACCACATAAGTTACCAAATTCCAGAGAGGGTGTTCTGATCTCTGATGCCACGTTCAGTCACATCCTGACCAGTTTCAGATCTGGCGAGTTGGGCGACCAGAACATCAACTGGACTTGCCACTGTGTTCCTCGCACCACTCCATCACTCTCTCCTGGCCTTGTCACATGGAGCATTATCTTGCTGAAAAATTCCACTGCCGTTGGAAAATGTAATTGTTAAGAAGGGGTGTACAATACTGCTTGCACGAGCTCCACCGGACCTACGGATGCCCACTTGAATGTGCTCAGAGCATAATAGAGCCACCGCCATATGTTCCTTTGGAAGACAAAGGCTTTGCGCCCTCCCATCAGCACGATTAAAAATGTATCACAATTCACCAGACCAAGTAATACTCTGTCACTGTACTAATTTCCAGTGCCAATGGTCACATGCCCATTTCAGTTGTAGTTGCCGCCGATGTTGTGGTTTAACGGTGACACACGTACGGTTCATGGCTGCAGAGGCCCATCGTTAGAAGTGTTTGGTGCACTGAGTATTCAGACATACTTTGATGATTGCTCCATGTCTGGTATCCATATATATTATGCTATCTGTCAGATACAGATATAAGGTGTTCTGCATATTACTTTTGTTGTAATGTCTGCTCAAATCAGCAAACTGCTCAGCTATAAATGTCAGGTGACGTAGGATAATTGAATGGAAGATTTGTAATGCTGAAGAAAGTAGGTTAGGTGCTATTCAATGTTGGAGCAAGCCATAGCTTTTCACTAATGTGTACTTAATATTGGACTCATTTTCATTATGTTATTGCATCAGTTGTATTCCGACAGTCATAAACAACTGCAATGTAATGTGTTGCACAAGGCAAATCTATGATAAAATAATGTTTCAAAGATTAGCTATTTGTCTGCAGCCCATGAGGATTTGTATTCATGGTATAGCTATTGTTTCTGCAGACATATACTTTCAACTGAAGTCTAGTTAATTCATCATTTTATAACTAATGAGAAAATATATACATATAGATCAAACCTTTAGGATGGCTGAACTATCCATTTTGTTCCAATAAATTTTTTTTTTTTTTTTTTTTTTTTACTCATTCATATGTAACTCATGGTACATCATCCTTTAATTTAATCTATGTTGGAATTTACCTTATCTGTGCCCAGTTTTATTTACTGTCTGATGTGATGTTGCCACATCATGTCTGTGTGGTGATGATCAACGAGATGACTGTCAACTGGTTATTGAGCAGTATACATTCTGGAAGTACCCTGTGGGTTCTTCATTTTCCACTATAAACCTGATTCTACAGTGGTATCTGGCCATGGTGGCTCTCAGTCCCTACAAAAAAAAAATTTTAAAAATATTGGGATGATGACTTTCTATCTACAAGAACATGGTGCCTTTGACAATTATTGCGGGCAAATTCCTCTATCCCTCAATCCATCCTTGTAGCTTCCTGACCTTAAATTTTCATGTCAGTTCAGTTGCTGTAAAGTCTGAGTTTGACTTGTAAAGAAATAATTCCTTTTTGTCCTACAAGTGGCACAGTCATTATGTCTAGGTACATTTCAACAGTTGAAAACTAACATAATTATTCCATGAAAGTAGATGTCTGAAAGGCTAACAATTACTGTTTCTTGTAAATTGCTTAACAACTACCTTTACATGATACAATGTATGCTATAATCATCTGTTTAATCTGGTCTATCTGGACTTAATACAAAGACATGCAATGTAATTCTTTATAATCACCTGTTGTCAATGTATTCTAAAACTTAAGAGTTCTTATTGATACGCACTGCTGCTTGAAATATCTTCTATGTCAATTAAACGCAATGATACACTGTCAAGTGCAATGTGGTTCTCAGTAACCACTCATTATCAATGCTCTTTTTCTTTCAAAAGAAGTATATTTACTTTCACTAGATCTGCAACTTATGGGAACAAAGTTAGAACTAGCAATGTATTGCCATATATTATACCATGATGTGCTGTCACATGCAGTCTAATTCTCTGTAACTGTTCATTGTCCAAGTGGTGAACTGCTTTCTTGTGCTGTACAGCATACCCCAGCAGTTATTAACAACAATATCTTGACTTAATTAATTCCATCACTCTGCTAACAACTGTTTATTTATATGTAATGGAGCTTGAAAAAATATACATCTTTCACCTTTGCCTTATATATAATTTTGTAACATTATGAACACATGAAATATGTCTGTGAACTTGAAATAGCACTTCATATATGCTTTGTCAATTGGAAGGAGAACATGACACTTAGCCAAGATTTTAGTAACCTAAACTTTTGTATCTCAGACTCGCCTTCTGTTTAATTTTGAAAATGTGATATTTTTACTTTTGTACTTGACTCTATGGTGTTTAGCAAACATATCAATGCATCACAAAGTACTTCTTATAATATGAACGTTCTACATATCTATGATATACCCAACGAAGCAGTTAGTTGACTTGTCTATTAATTGATATGGGATATGTTGTAATTTGATGCATTTGGCTACCTTATTTCTATATTTTCGTGTTAATGTACTAATTTATGTTTGAGCAGCAACAGATATCATATGAACACAGTAATTCTGTACCTCTCTTTATTATTTTCATGTTTATGTTTCAGTATTTCATGTTTATGTAAGATCAAACCCAGATATTAGAGGGGCTGCTTGTAAGTCAGTTGGTAGTATCTAGCATTTTTTACTTGAATTAACCAATACAGCATTTTACATGTCATTTACTCTCTCCTGTAGAATGCTAGTTGTTCACCCTTTGTTGATTAGTCAGTAGGGAGTGTTGGGGTTAATATTCGAGGACTGGGAAGGTGTAGCTGTGGCAAGTCCGTTCTGCAGGGAATGCCGAACACTCTTCTCTCTCCGGCATGACAGTGAAGTTCTGGAACAGTGGGGGTCCTGTCTTTGGGGGTCTGTCATCTTTTCTTCTTCAACTCCAACACTCTGAATCTTCTATTTAATTTCTTACTTCTCATTAGAGTACCATGATCTCCTTCCCCCTGTCCACATGCATATGCCTCTATTGCTGAGATCCTTCTAGCTTACCATGTCAGCACTTGCCATTGTTGACAAAAGCCTATTTTACAGGAGGATCTGGGAAACAAGCTAGTATTTTTGCACTCTTCAAGATACTTGGTCAGGCATGTCATCTCATAAAGCAGTCTGCATACTGCACACTTCAAGATTCTCTACGAAGCAGTCTGCATACTTCAAGACTATTTACATTTATGTAAAGTACAGAGATTTGTGCATTTACGCTTAGGAATTTTTGCTACCTTTGAAACTCTAAGTTACATATTATCTCATACAGTTAAGAAACAACTTGTTCTTTCCTTCTGCTATTGAGTAATAATTTTGTATTATGTTTCATATTACTTTACATATTTAATCAAATAGTGGATTTATTTCATATCATAAGTAAAATTCTTGTTCCTCCATGTGTCGGAAAAGGTTTTGTTCATCTTTCACTTTCAAAAATCCTTTTGGGTGTGTTGAAACATAACAGACTCACTTAAAACATGCATTCTCCAGATGAATTTGGAATTATACATGCATATAAAAGCATGTGACTCATCTAGAAAAAATTATAAATGCTTGATTTCATTTACTTCAAAGTGTAGAAGCTCTGTACATGAAGGGAACCTCCAGTACTTCACAAGAAATGTAAATGCATTATTGCAATTATGTATTCAAGAAATTATACTCAAATAGTATCACAAATATGACCCATCATAGAATTGTACTTGCTGTTCTGGAGTAAATATACGATTATATATGTATTTTCAGTTTTTTGTGTGTTAATTTTAGTTGTTAGTTAATCAAAAAATGATTCTAAACAATGCCGCAGATTGTTTGGAGTTTATACATAGGGGGTCAGTACTTTGTTTATATTTGGACAGAAAGTATGTTGCTTGTTGAGCATGTTTCATTTCATTATTGCAAGTATGTTACAACTTATTTTAGATTTTTCAAGATGCTTTTAGTTACTTTGAGATCATAATAAATATTCAGCTGAAACATTATACTAGATTAAAAAATCATTCAACTTTATGGTTAAATCCTACAGTCGCTGTTTTCTGGGACTTCTGCTGTGACAGATCACCAGCAATTGTGAGTACTTTAACTTAAATCAAAATTAATTCATAGTAATGTTTTAGAGATGTGTTAGAAATGGAACCTGTGTCAGTGAAGAATGTGTAGGACACTTGTCTGACTCATACCATTTCCTCTTGCAATTCTGCAGAAACTAATGTGTGGATCAACTGCAAACAGCATCAAGAATACTAATTTCCCCATCTTCTGTCCTAATTTGTTTATTTCCATTACAATGTTTAGGTGTTACACTACCACTTTTAGTAACTCGTTGAAGATGATAAATAATTGTCAAGATGGTCCACATCTATTGGGTTATCTTGCCTCGTATACTGTACAAGAATTAGTTGCAATCTTATGAAACTCTTTGTACTTCATGAGTATGTCTGCTTTTTATGCATTAGTAAATCCCGTCAACCACTTTTGACCTACCGCTTGGACTGTCACATATTTACTGATTAGCAAGTCTTTATGCACACTGTAGGCAAACATAAGAACATTGTACGTAGCAACTATGTAGGTTTAATGACACAGACAAGTGTCAGTGGGGAAAATGTGTACAATATTATAATGCATAAATGACTCGTACTAGATTCCCGCAAGAAACCCCACTGACATTCTGAGGTATACCACTTTTAATTTCTAAATGTCAATAGGCATTGTTCCATTTAAAAAATTGCATGTTTTCACAAACAATACAGTTTTGAAGTATTATTATGATCTGTTTCTTGGCTAGCAATATGAGCTCCAGACTACCAATTCATTTTGTGAAAACCACACCTGTTCCCATTTCTACAAGATTTGCCGTGAGAATTTTAGATGATTCACCCTGTCCTTACTTGCAGAATCTCTTCTACTTCTTTACTGTAATTTCCTTTTTATATCCAGATTAGCATCCTGATATTAGGCTCATTTTTCCCACCTATATCCATTCTGTAGGATGGGAAACATGCAGCTGGCACATCATCAGATTCCAACTTGTGTTTCAGAGGATGATTCAATAGTTTGCTTCTCAAATCCTATTCATAAACCATGCGAAAGCATTACCAAGTAAAAGTGAATCATTATGTTTATAGGCTTTTTAATCATCTTTGTTTGGTGTAATTGTTCTTAGGAAATATGTGATGCTTAACTCCTAATTTTTATGATGTCTGCAGTGGTTAGTACAAATTGTGATCAGACTCTTGTTTTTCACTGAAATCTCTCAAAATACTGGTAATTGTAGCATGACTCTGCACTAAAATGTCATTTGCCAGTAAGCACTCAAACTCATGTAAAGAATCTTCGAGGTGCCCGACAACATCGACACAGTAGGTTATGGCAGTGGAATGCTCAGCTGCTTAGATCAGGATTGCACCTTGCCATCATCGAGATGCTGTGATAGGTGTTGCTGGTTGATCTTACTATTCCTGCATGCTACCCATTTGTATAATTGATGCTGCTTGTCTTCCATTTATTACAGTCTGTGTGTTTGCTTCATGCAGACACCAGCTCCTCTTCTAACCCTACATTGTTTGTGCGGGTGACACTCGTCCCACTTGATTTTCCCATCTACATTTTGTCTCAGGTGGATGGAGTTCAGGCCCTTAACTCTCTGCCTGTAAGCTTTAGCCATCATTGGCTTGAACTGTTTGTGAAACATTATTATAGTTTGGAGGACACTTGTCATCTGCACGAGCACAAGTGCTAGAATCCAAAACAATGTGCACATTACTTCACTGGTTTCCTACACTCACTCAACTTTTATGTACATTACTTTAGGTATATCAAAACTAATTATAGTTAATTTGCTTTTTACATAGAACACTTACCTATGAGAAATAATGCTCTCTAAACCTCTAGTTTGTGGATTAAACATGTTAGATAAAAGAAAACTAGGACAGAGTTTAGCAGCAATCTTAATGTCTGACTGGAATAGTTCCATGAGCTGAGTGATGATGTTCCTGACAATGAAGAGAACGAGAATTCTGTACATTAAATTGGTCATATTTGAGGAATGGAACAAGAAGTATCAGAAAATCATGAATATCACAGGAAAAAGTAAATCAAGAGGGTATATTTCTTTTACGAAAAATTGGAACGGTTAAATGGAAGAAAATTAAATATTCTACAAATATTATAACAAGATCTTTTAATTTTATTACACATTTATCAGGATCCAGAAATGAAGCCCATATATAAGGGTGGTTCCATAAGTACCTGGATTGACTGGGAGATGGCAGTTGTTGAATAATACCTCTGAATTAGAAACTATATGATCTATGAAGCATTTGTTTCAAGTCTGAAGACGCCACATTGTTTAGTATCCTCCAGTAGTGAATGTTGTGTGATCTTGTTAAAGTGGAGAAAATTCGTCATTGTTACCTGATGCAATATATTTTTTTAAACGCTTCAGTGCAACAAATATTAAAGCTTCTACTTTCAGGGAGTCTGCTCCTTTGTTGTCAACAGTAAAATATTGGGTGCCTGAGATTAAGCTAGGCCGTATGAGCAGCCAAGACGAGCATCGCAGTGGTTGAACATATGAAGTGATGACTCCAGAAATGGTGAAAAAAATCCACAAAGCAGTACTGTATGATTGTCTACTGTAAGTGCGAGCTGTCAGGCATTTCAGAATGTGTTGTACATCACATAACTTGGACATGAGAAAACTGTGTGCAAGGTTCAGGACGCGTTTGCCCACACTCGAGGAGAAACAATGTCATAAAGATGTTTCAGTTGAGTGTTTAGAGAGGTTTCAGAATAATAAAGATGATATTTTGCACCTTTTCATAACCATGGAAGAAACATGGGTCCGCCACTTCATTCCTGAGACAAAAAAATCAAAAAAATGGTTACAAATTGGAGAACAGACCCCAAAGAAGGCAAAGACCATTTCATCTGGCGGCAAGGCCAAGGCATCTGTGTTTTTTTTTTTTTTTTTTTTTTTTTTTAGTTTTTGGGATGCACGTGGGATAGTTTTCGTTGACTATATTGAAAAAGGAGTAACCATCAGTGGTGAGTATTATGCAAACGTACTGCAACATTTGGGCAAAGAAATCAAACAAAAATGGCCACATTTGGCCAAGAAGGAAGTGTTGTTTCTTCAGGACAATGCACCAGCTCACATTACAATGGCCAACATTAATGAATTAAAGATTCACTTGCTACCTCATGCACTCTATTCTGTTCTAAAACTTGAAAAAAAAGACTTGATGGTCGAAAATTTTCTACAAATGAAGACATGATGTCGGCAGTTAATGGCTATTTTGAGGAGTTAGGCAGTTCCCATTATAAAAAGGGTATTGAACATCTTTTAAAGAGATACCTACAAGATGTGCAACTACAAACCCCACACATTCTTCTAACCACTTTCTTTTGAGCAATGAATACTTTTTGTCTAAATTATTATTCTGCGTGACATTATGAAGTGATAACATACTTTGCATACTAACTTCTATATCCTCAAAATTGGCAATTATTCTGAGTGCAAAAGATGCTGAAACTATTCGCTTTAGAAGATCCAAAATATGATTTTTCCAATTAAGATTCTCATCTATATGTACACCCAAAATCTTAGTGTGCTCTACCATGTCTGCTGATGTGCTATATTTATTGAAGGAACTGTACTTTCTGCAGCAGAAAATCGGATGTACTGAGTTTCTTCAAAGTTTAGAGCAAGCCCATTTGCAGAAAACCAATTAATGACTTTTCCAAATACCTTATTTGTATCATTTTCAATTGGACTTTCTTCTACTGGATTAATAATGATTCTTGTGTCACCCACAAACAGTGCCAGTTCAGCTTCCTATTTCAGATAAGAAGGGAGGTTGTTCACACATATCAAGAACAGAAGGGGACTGATGGACTGAATCCTGTTGAACGCCTAATGTAATTTAACACTAGTTTGATGAAGTGGTAAACTTACTTCAATCACTTGACCCATATAAGGAAACTTTTGGTTCCTGTTCTGTAGGTGACTTAAACCACTCATATGCTATTCCATAGAATTGTAATTCCTATAACATAATGCTTTGGACAAGTCACAGAAAATTCCTATTGGTGACGTTTTACTATTTAAAGACTCTATAATGTGGACAGTGAAATTGTATATTGCTGTCTCAGTGGAACAGCGTTTTTGAAATCTGAACTGTGATTTACTAAGTATCCCATTACTGTTGAAATGGCTAACCGTTAGTGAGTACCTTACCCTCTCAAGGATTTTTGATAATGCTGTAAGCAAGGTCACTAGCCAATGATTATTGACATTTGAGGTGTCCCCCTTTTTGTAGAGAGGCCTGACAATGGCATATTTTAACCTGTCTGTGCTGCATATGCATGTGTAATTTCTTTTATTTTTTGGAGAAGGCTTTGGCCAAAACTCAGTGTAAAACAATCTATTTCATGTGCCTGCCTGCAACTCAATGTTTCATCTTTACAGTGAGTAGCAATCTACCCTTTTCATAACTGTTAATAAACAAAAGTGGTTAACACTCATTTCTGTCTTCTAGAGGATAGAAACTTTCATTTCTGCCAAAACTTCCAGTTTAGCGAAGCTTTTGTGTAGACAGTCCATAATACAGGGGCTTCATTTTTTCTCCTTTCCAGCTGTGATGTACGTAAATTGGCTGTCAAAGTTGACTAGTAGGCTTTTAAAACCAATCATTCTTGTACAAGGTATGAAACAATGCTAATTCTAGTTGTTCCGTGTAATTATATTCATAACACTGACTGCATCACAGCATTTAATTGTACTAATGAATGCCTGGTTACATTATAATGCTTTTACATGCATGGTCATTCTTACAGCTGTTGTATTGCTTTATGTGCAATAGTTCAGCACTGTTCATGGAACAGACGTGCACTCAGTCACCATCAGCCATAGTCAACAGCTGCAGAATGTCTGATTCACAATTGTTGTTAATCAGTATTTTCAGTACAGTAATAATTTTGTCAATATATTTATACAGCAGAGGAATGGTGAATTTTTGTTAGTCATTAGACAACCTACCCACCAATGTTGTAAACTGAAATGAGTGGCTGCAGTTTGATATTAAACGTATTTTCTTTTTCTCTTGTATTTTCTTAATTACATTACTTTATTCCATTCTCCTCTGAATGATAAAGATCTCTTAACATTAGACTGTCAGTTCATGTTTCTTCTGGTGGACCAATATATCTTTCAAGTATCAAATGGTATATCCAAATGATTAGGCAACTTGATTCTAAAGTAGCATAATAATTTGATGTAGGTGGTAGGAATTTTATTATTTATGCATTTACTCTGATATGATATAATGATATGAGAAGCTGTGATTGACAGGTTCACTTACAGCCCTATGTTTGTTGTAAAGTTACACATGTTTTGTCATTTTATTCGACTGGTGCTACCAGGGGTATGAAACTTAAGTAGGGACTTTGGGTAACATCATCTTGGTTTGCTGCCAAGCACACTTCATTTTCTTGTTAAGTAATTTAAAGTACTCAATATTGCTTTTTGTTTCATAGTAAACAGAAGGTGGTTTCGTTCCATTGTGTTCCTGATTATTACTTCTTGTTTGTATTGCACTCTTTGAATCTGTTTCGTCGATAGGTCATATTCATCATAGACAGCAGTAATCTTTGGAACTCAGGTCACTCATTTGAGCCACCATGTTAATCCAGCATGTTCTTATGTCTTGTACTGTGTGCATGTGTAAGATAATTATCAAAATATACATATGTGCAGATATTAGTGAGAACAGTTTATTCTGTATACCGCTATTTGTACTGTCATGTACAATTACCCAATGCCCAACATAAAATATTTCACTCATATGTTACCTGGTACTATAATCTTGAGTGTTATTGGCTGTAAACATGCCTACCATCAGATTCCCGTAGCATCGGATGACTTCCCTAAAACAGCTATTATCATGCCGCTTGGTTTGTTCTAATACCACTTTATGCCGTGTGGCCTAAGAAATGCAGCAGCGTTTCATTGACTCCATCCTACCCATAGCTAGAGTTTTGCTCCACATACCTGGACGACATACTAATTTTCAGCAAGTCAGCTGAGGAACATGAAAATCATTATCCAATGGCATTGAGGTCAACAAAGAAAAATTACAGTTGCGTCAGCCTTCCGTCACTTTCTTGGCTCACACCGTCTCCACTGACATAATACAGCCTCCCAAAACTCGTGTGCAAGCCGTCACTCCACTGCCACCCCCGGCTACTTACAAAGAACTCCAATGTTTCCCGGGCACAATAAGTTACTGCCGTCGTCACCTGGCTTCTGCCACTGCCGTGCAGGCCCTACTGACAGACTCGCTCTTGGGTAAACAGACTTCAGGACTCAAGCCCGTTCACTGGACTGCACCTACACAGGAGGCTTTCAATGTATTAGACTTCTTTAGCTCACCCTGAGCCGTCCATCACTACGGATGCCAGTGACATTGCAGTGGCAGTGGTACTACATCAATGCAAGATAGACATGGTTTCCCCTCTTCATTTCTTCTCTAAAAAGCTGTAACCAGGTGAGAAGAAATTCTCCACTTTTGATAGAGAACTCCTTGTGGTCTACAAGGCTGTCAAACACTTCTGCCCTGATGTGGAAGGTCACTCATTCTTCATCCTCGCAGACCACAAACCACTCACAGATACTTTCTGCAAACCCCCCCGAGGACCTACCCTGCCTGCGTTTCTGTCCCTTTAATCTAGTCTCCCAATTCATAACCGATGTTCGCTATATCAAATATCACCGCAGATCAATACTATTTCATGCATAATTGACTTATCCAACCACTCTACAAGCCTCTGATGAGGAATCTCAAGCTCTCCTCACAGGCCCTCAAACATCCATTGTGTTTACTAAAACTAGATTCCCAATTCCCTAGCATTGCGGACAAAGCTGTTGTGTGACTCTTCTCAGTGGTGTCTGCTAGTAGAATGAGAACTCGAACATTGAGAGTGATGTCTGAAATGTTGTCAACGTGGTGCGGGGGTACATTGCAGAGCAGGGTGACTGACGGAGAGGGTGTCTCCATAGTCGATAAGGTAGCAGCAAAACCTGCACACGAGGTGGAGGGTGACGTGTCTGAGAAACCCGTAGAAGGTGACAGGGAGGTGTCAGGTGAATAAAACAGTGTGGTGGCCTGAGGAGATACACTGTCGGACTCCACAGTGGGAGGGAGACTGGCAGGAGAGTCATTAGGAGGATCAGACTGAGCCAGCATAGGGACATCATGGTCCATGAGTGCTGGTTTGAGTTGGTGTAACAAAACAGTTTGAGGACTGTCTTTGACGTTGATGTCGAAAGTTGTATCGCCCTGCTGCAGGACTTTAAAGGGGCCGAGATAAGGTGGTTGCAGAGGCTGTCAGACCGAATTCTCTCAGCATTACATGGGAGCAAGTGTTGAGAATGGTTGGCAAGTGGCTGAAGACGTACATGTTTGAAGTGGGTGTGCATGCAACTTATGACATCGGGGGAGTGGGAAGTCTTCAGGTACTTGAGGCTGAATGAATTCCCCTGGTAGGATGGGGTTCTCCACAAAAACGAATTCTGAGATAGTTCCTGTAAGTTGGGCTTGAAAGTTGAACGGAGACTGAGCAGTACTAATGGAAGTGCATCAGACCAGAGGCAGTTGTGGCACCTGAGTGATGTGCCTCCATTCCACTAGCCTGTTGCTTTGTGGGTGGTAGGCTGTGGCGTGAATTTTCTTTATGCCGCAGATGTCACATGGTGAACAGGGAAGACTCAAACTGCCAACCTCAGTCAGTAGTGATGGTGGTCGGACAACTGAACCTAGCAATCCATGAGGAGATAAAACTGTCAGCAGTGATGTTAGGTAAGGGGTCTGCCTCTACTTGGTGGGATGTGTGGTCAATTCTGGATAGAATGTATCTGTGGCCCTCCGCGATGGTGGAAGAAGATCGATATGTACGTGATGAAATCGTCCTGGAGCGATGTTGAACTTGCCCAGTGGTGGGGCGGTATGGCGGCTGACTTTTTTGCATTGGCAGGGGATGCAGCAGTGTGCCAGGGTCTGACAGTACCATTTTATATTTTTCCAAATTAAACACTCAGAGATGAGCCATGTGCTGGAGCAGACACCAGGGTGAGTGAGGTTATGCAGTTCGAAGGCCAGCTGGAGCAGTGAGTGGGGAGGGGGGGGGGGGGGGGGGGGGGGGTAACAGGCATACGGTACTGGTAGAAGAGTCACACAATGCAGACACCACTGCCCGCCACCCGACGACCAGTTAAACATCAGTGTTGTGCATAGCCTCACCCTCCCTCGTGAGTAAGACCTGATGACAACTGCCACCTTCATCTCACCGGACAGCTTGATCAGCATCCGGGCTTACCCCACCATCCTCCGTTCAACTCACCTGCTCTCAGGCTGGCCTCCGCATCATCTACCCTCGCTGGCTCAACGACTTCAAGGTAGACCTGCCTCCCATTGCTTTGCCTCCAAAATCCACCACGGTAGGGGTGGAGGTCCTGGTTGTGTGGCTCCCAGCTCGTACGAATACCAGCAACATCAATGCCCACATGGTCTCCCCTCAAGACTCATATGCAGTACTCCTTACTGCCAGGGGGTGGAGGTGCTGTGTGGCATTGATAGGTCATATCAACAATAGACAACATTAATCTTTGGGACTCAGGTCACTTATCCGAGCCACTATTTTAATTCAGTCCATTCTTATACCTTGTACTGTGTGCATGTGTATGATAATTGTCGAAATATATGTATGTGCAAATATTACTGGGGACAGTTTATTCCGTATACCACTACTTGTATCCTGTTCCCATAAATCGTACTGTAAATATGTTACTCCTACTCTGTCTGATTTTTGCTAATACCTGTAATATTGTGGCAGATAAATAATTCCACATTAGGTGGAAGTGGCCACGAGTGTGTGAATATATAATTGCTTTCTATCTCTGAACATGACCTTTCAGCCAAAAGCTTAAATGTTTAGCACTCTTTTCATTATACCTGTCTGCAGCTCACTGATTGCTCCATGTGGTGAATAGCAGTCCATCTTTTTCATAATATTGTTCTTATTGGGTTTTTGTTTCTTATAAAATTGAAGTAGCTTTTATCACATGATTTTCTGCAAGCTCATATATATTTGTTTCTGCTTACAAATCCATGTGTGAACTGCTAAATTGTAAGTATATTGCTCATATTCTACCTTATTTTTGTTTGTGTTCATTTCCATACTTTCTTGCATTTAATGGAGAACTCATTGGAGTGGAAGGATGATTCTAATGCATCAATTTTTGCTAAAATGTATTGTTTGTAGTACTTGTCAATAATGTGTGATAAAATATTTGAAGCTGCTGTTGAATTTTTTAGTATTTGTGAGGAAGGGTTCTCCAGTCACTGAGACTACAAAAAATAGTCTGTGGCAAAAAGCAATAGTGTTCAAAGAAGAATTGCATAGTCATTCAATGACAAGATGTAAAAAAGTTAAATACCAATTTTGTCAAAAGCTTCCTAGCATGAAGTTCTCCATTAAATGTGAGAAATTACAGAGGAATGTATGAACATAAAGTAGAAAATGTGCAACATATCCAAACACATTTAAATCAAGTAGTTTACACGCAGATTTGTACACAGGAACAACTATATGTGAGCCCACAGAAAAGCAAGTGGTAAAACCAGCTTCTATTTTATATGAAACAAAAACAAATATGGAATCATTTACCCCACAAAATGTTACGGAACAGTGCGGTACATATAAAAAGTTGTAATCAGGAACACAATGTCATGAAACTATCTCTCTTTGTCATGTCATATGCTTGTCGGATTTTGACATGTGCTAACATGCAGTTATTCCCACATGATCAAAATTGCAATATTGGGATTAACAAATCAACAGTTTTACAGTCAAAAGGTGAACATATTGTCATTGACAAACTTTTTGTTTCTTGATTGAGATTTCATGAATATATTACCTTGTACAGTCACAAAAAGATTTCCATGCATGCACTTAATGTATAAATGAAAAATATTATCATCTAATACTCATATTCTGTTTGATAAATGACTCAGTTTGTGCCCTTCTACATCACATTCCTCATTTATAATGTGACACTCTGGTCACATCCAATGAGAAGGCCATTTCCCTTATTTATAGTGTGTCTCTTAACTTTGTCGTTAGAAACCTGGAAACGTCTGTTGTAAAACTGAAATTGTGTGGCTTCAGTAAAGAATAGAAACATAAAACTGTGTTTTATCATGATTTTCAAAGAATTACTTACAAATCATCAAAATACTGCACTAAAGTACTGTGTTATTATTCTTTACTATTTGTTATTGTAGCTGGGGATGTCTGATTCTGAACTCGAGTAAAATGCTGGGTGGTTACAACTGAAGTGTTTCTGCTCAGGGAGATCCAGTGTGGGCTGTAATTACCATATGAAGGTGAAACTTGGTTCTGCATTATCCCACTAGTGTATCTACCAATTTACATTGGGAAAAAAATTAATTTCAATTTTTGTCACCAGGTGCAAATCTAATCCCATTCAGCATTTTGTAGACATCTCCAGTGCTTATATTGAGCAAATTGTGTAAAAAGTGCTTAGTAATAAACTGACAATTATTCCCTCCTGTCTTGTTTGAACTTTTCTACTCATGTCCTGTTCCTAATCCACTTTATGTGCAAACATGTCTATACATCTTTCTTGCATTCACAGTGCCAGATTTGCACTCGGGGGCCAAAATTGGAACTTTTACTCTGGAAAAAAAAATCACTTCTGTATTTATGCATTATAATATCTACCAAGTTTTGCTGCCACATGATATGTACACCACACACTGGACCTCTGTGAGCACCTGCATTTCAATTATAATCACCCAGTACTAGGATGTTAAATTGTTCTTTAAAATCATTTATTTGCAAGATACTACACATGAATCTGCTGGTTTGGGCCTAATTCCTAGTATGTCTCAACCTTAAACTAACTAAATCATCATGAGACAACATGCATTGTAATTGGCTTGTGTTAGCTGCAAATTGCATACATTATTTTAATGTGTGGATTTATGACATGTTGTTAAACATATATACTGTAAATATGCTTCATTGGGTATTAAAAGTTGTATGATACACAGTTACATGAAGCAATCACTATGGATAATAATATGCTTCATTTGCAGACTGTTGTATTACTAAACAGTGTTGACGAAGAACAATGAAGCAGTTGTAAGGAACGCCAGTATGAATGTTTACCTCAGTATTGGAGATCAGCATGTTTATGATGAAATTAAACAGAAAAGAGGTCAAGATAAGGAGATACATTTAACTCTTAATGCAACAGCATTCAGTTGGCATTACAGATTGAAGAGCTTTGGGAGAAAGGAGGATCATAGCAAGGAATATGAAAGTAAAGTACAATTAGCAGAACTTTAAAATTCATTTTGTTATGTGTGCATTACAACATGTGAAGGGTGACTCAAAAGAAATAAAATTTTAGATAGTAAAAAATTAGCATATTTGCATACTTAGAGCAAATCACTTGTTTTTAATTGCCAGTTGTCATTGTTTATTGAAGAATTTCTTTGCTTAATCTCCCACATTCCCATATTAATGTGCCAAATCAGCATTTCTGTAGCAGAAATGTGAATTAGAAGGTATTTGACATAACCTGTTGTCAAGTTGCAAGAATGTCTTACTTTTTGTCAAGTACTGTTCCTGTCAGGACACAAGTGGAAAAGTTCTCAATGTTCTTTCTGTTAACAAACTGTCTGTAGCATATAATAGGCATGGAATTACTGATAAAAAGAAAAGTTTAAGGTTCTGTAGATTTATAAGGGTTGTACACTCAATGAAAATTATGCAGTCTTCAAAATTAATGGACATGTGAAGAACCTAAGCTTTTGACACTGATGACAAGAACATAGATTTAAAATTATGAATCTATGGTGATAAAATACAGGGAGCCAAAGGCAGTGTGCAGGTTGTGCACAAAGGACATTGCCATTACAAGAGTCAAAGAACTGAAAGGGAAGTGCTAACTGAGAAGGAGGACAGGCAGGGCTGCAGCCTATCCCAAATGTTTTTCAGTCTCTACACTGAGCAGGCAGTAAAACAGAGTGGTACATGATGGATCAACAATCCAGATCTTTAAAGGGCATTTCAAGTACATTGAATGCCATGCAGAGACCATTTGAAGACATGTAATTTTTGGTATCCGAAATTTGCCTAATGTGTCAAAAGTGCAGAGACCGGTAAGGAAATTCGAAGATACATGACTGACTGGAAACATAAAATCACATGGATGTCCTCATACTTGTCAACTGGTAGGGAATGTCTCGGTCATCAATGTCCCACTGCTACATGTGCAGTGAAGTGAATTCACCGCCATTCTCAATGGTGAGCCCTTCTGAGATTGAATTTGCATTGAATTTTAACAAAGATCTGCATTTACATTCTTTTATGATCCAAACAACACATGAGCTGAGGTCAATGGACAAGTATTTGCTGATTGGGTATTCACAAAACAAGAATTTCAACAACAACAAAAAATCTTCTGTGACAAGGCACCTTTCTGGCTTAAAGGTTGTGTGAATAACCAAAATTGCTGGGTTTGGGGCACAGAGAATCCTTACAAAGTCAGCGAGAAGTGTCTTTATCCAGAACAAGTCACTGTTTTGTGCAGGTTATGGGCCATACGTTTTTGAAGGCAAGACTCGAAATGCAGTGAGAGTCACTGGTGATTGTTATTGCCAGATGATAACAGTTTTTATGGGCGCAATTGCAAGGGCATGAATTGAATGTGAATGTGAAAGACATCCACCAACCGGATGAGGGCAACCTGCCACAATGCTTGTTGAAACAACTAGGGTGCTAACAGAAAGATTTCCTGCTTGTCTCATCTTTGTAATGGCGATGTGAACTGGCCACTGGTGTCACGTGATATGACACCATATGACTGTTTTGTGGAGGCATGTCAGATCTTGCATTTAGTTGAACCATACCATACCTCAAAGTAGAAATTAGACATGTCATGGATCAAATTCATGTGGAACTTTGCTCTAGAGTCATCAAAAATTTTGTCCAAAGAATGAATGTGTGTGTACAAAGCCATGGATGACATTTGCTAAATATTTTGTTTCGTGTTTAACTGCCGTCTTTGTGTTTTGTATTAACATAGTAATACTAGTAATTTTCAAATAAATTAGGTGCTTTGTTATTTAATTAGAAATTGTGTTTTTTATGTAACACCTGACATGACAGAACCATGGAGTGCTTCCATTAAAAAGCAGTCACCACACAAATTAAGACATTTATCCCAATGGGAGATGAAACTATCACTTCCTTTTCTGTAGAACACAGTCAGCCACTGACAGATCCACAACAGCACCCGAATCCGTGTCCAGCTGAAAGCAACGTCCGTGCACATCTTTCTTCAGACTGCCAAAGATGTGAGAATCACACAGTGATAGATTGAGGCTTTATGGAGGATGTTGGTTGGGTAACATTGCAAGTCGCTGAAGTGTAGCCTTTCTCCAATTCACAATGTGGCAGGTGGTAATCGTCATGCATTAAGGTCATCGTGGCCTTAACAGAACTTGTGTGAACAGTTTTGGGTTGCTTTGTTGGGGGAGACATGGAATGTTTCCACTGTTGGCTTTGGCACTTTACCTTAGGCTATTGGAATACTGTCAGCTGGAATCGTCCTGTTATATAATAATGCTTGCCCCCATGCTGCCAATTGGATGAAATGTATGCTCCTCTGATTTTGCTGGGAAATGCTGCAACACCCTCCATACAGCCCAAATCTTTCTCTGTGTGATTTTCATATCTTTGCTTATCTGAAGAAAGAAAGATATGCATGAATGTCAGTTTCAGTTGGAAGAGGAAGCACTAAAGTGATAGTAGTTGTGGAATCATCAGCAGCCATTTGCCTTCCTCAAAACAAGAGTTGATCATCTTGTCACCCAGTGAGATAAATGCCTTAACGTGTGCAGTGATTACTTCTGAACGGAACTTGCGGCAAGTGTTAAGTTGTTATTTGAGTGCCCCTCATAAAATGCAGGATCGTTATAGCACAAAAAGCACTTCTGGAAAAAGGATTTCGTTAATATACAATATAAATTTAAGTGTTAGGAAAAAGTTGCTGAAGGTAATTGGGGTAAAGCTGTGTGGTAGTGAAATTGGATGATAAGCAGTGCAGACAAGAATAGAATGGTAAAAATTTGATGGGTAAATTGAATAAACACTTGGATGCAATTGAATCAAAATGGGGAAAAAAGATATTTGTGGTACAACTTCTTGCGAAAAACAACAACAATAATAATAATAATAAGTACGACACATTCCAAGGCAATGAGGATTTCACAGTTTGGAAACATAAGTAAGTTGCAGTTGTCATATAGGTATGAAGAGAACTTCAGAGAATAGAATAATGTGAATAGATGTATCAAACCTGTGTTCGGCCAGGAAAGAACTGTATTCAGTGGCACCTGGGTATAACAAGTGCGTGCTGAGGGGTTTTAGTGTCAGTTATTCATTTTTTGAAGTCACGGTGCTCGTGAGGGCTGTCTGTGCACCCTCTCCTTTGATTCTGCAGGCTGCAACTGTGCTGAGTTTAGGGTTGAACAGTGTTTGCAACGTTAATTCTACTGTATAACCATGGCACACCAAAGAGTACATACTCCTGCTGAAATGCGTCAAACATTTTGAATCGAATGTATTGTGTGCCTGCAGGGAGCTGTATGGATGTATTGGTGGACTGCTACACATGTCGGGCACAACATATCGGTGATGCGTCATTTCTATCAACAGTGGTCTGTGGAATGTGCCCTCACCTGTAGATGAGGTTCAGGACATCCACATAGTACAGATGCGTGTCAAGATTGATGCATTACACGACAGCAGTGACCGACCAAACATAATCCGTGAATGAAATTGAGGTACACATTGTGTCGTCAAGGATCGTGGGAAAAGGTCTGTGCCTACATCTGTGGGTATGTACCCCAGGGCACTGCCTGGTGTGTCACATAAGCTACCCCATACCACTCCTAGTCATTCATTTCCTGTTCCACTTGCAAGTAGAGTGAAGGAATAACAACTGTCTACAAGACTCCGCAAGAGCTCTAATCTTGCATATGTTATCCTTATGTGAAATGTATGGTGGTAGAAGTAGAATCATTCTGTAGATAGCTCTAAATGCCAGTTGTCTAAATTTTCTCAATATTTTTCTATAAAACAAACGTTTCCTTTCCTTCAGGGATTCCCATTTAAATTCCTGAAGCATCTCTGTAATTTTTGTTAGTTATTTTAACCTACGGGTAACAAATCTAGCAGCGCACCTCTGACTTGCTCTGATGTTTCTCTTTAAACTGACCTGGTGCTGATCGCAAATAGTCCATCAGTACTTCAGAAAGTGTGCAGTTATGTCCTATATGCAGTCTTCTATACAGATGAAACACACTCTTTCAAAAATCTGCCAATAAACCAGAGCAGACTGTTTGTCATCCCTACCACAGTCCTCAGATGCTCATTCAATTTCAAATTACCGTGTAACATTCCATCCGGGTATGTAAATGATGAGATTGTGTCAAATAGAAGATGTCTACATCTGTGTGTTCCATATTTGAACATTACGGGTTTTGTTTTTCAAGCTCATCTGCATTAACTTACATGTTTCTACATTAGAGCTAGCTGCCACTCATGAGACTAGCTAAATGTTGTCTATAACCTTGTACATTCACTCTTCCCATATACCACAGCTGCAGATTGCTGTACTCCAGATCATCCATGTATACAGAAAATAATGGCCTTATCACAATTCCCTGGGGCACTCGAGATGATACCCTTGTCTCTGATGAACGCTTGTTATCATCTTGCTGCAGGACTGCGATCAAGAGCGGTTCTGGCCAGATTACCACTGATGCACAGTGACTCGGGTGTCATGAAGGGGTCAAATGGAATATCAAGTGCTACTCTGTTGTTATTGCTGAGAGTAGCTTCTGTCTGTCTGTCTGGGAACATACTTTTTCTCCAGAGCTTGCAAGGACCATTGCCAAGTTGCAACAAACAGCCCAAGATGCTTTGGGGCAATGTATCACAGGATGCCATTTGGCACCTTTATGATCATCTATGTGTGTGAGAATATACACCTGCATTGCCATCAGAGAGTTGTATGCATTGTAGTGATGTGACAGGACACCCTTCACTGTGACACGTGTTTCATTTGACCTGAATTACAATGATGTCACATCGTGTGACAAAAAATGACCATTTCCTTGAGGGTGTTGCAGTTTCCTTTTTCAGCAGAGTACATGGTATGCATTTTATTGTAACCTGTCTAGTTTAGTAAATAAATTACCTTCCTTGACAAGGATCTCAATATTTGCTTATTTTCTGTTTATTGTTGTTACTAAGTATATACTACAGGTCAAAAGTATTCGATCACCTATGAAAAAAAAAGCTGTACACTTTATTTTAATTGACAACTACACTCTTCAAACTAAATAGGCTAACAATACAAATATTTTCTCTCTCTGTCATTAAGTTCCCTTCATGCTAATAACAGCTGCACAGACTGTCAGCATTATGGAGATAATACTTTTGCTGAGATTACAGTCCAATACATCCGTAATCCATAGATTTTCAACATTACATTACCTCAGTTCTCTGATCTCCCTGCCATGTTCATCCCATAGGGTGAGGTGGTGCAGTGGTTAGCACACTGACTCACATTCGGGAGGATAACGGTTCAAACCCGTGTCCAGCAGTCTTGATTTAGGTTTTCTGTGATTTCCCTAAACCGCTTCTGGCAAATGCCATTATGGTTCCTGTGAAAGGGCACAGTTGACTTCCCTCACCATCCTTCCCTAATCTGAGCTTGTGCTCTGTCTCTAATAACCTCGTTGTGAACAGGACATTACACACTGATCTACTTCCTCCCTCCCTTAATTATTCGATGGGACTTATGTGAGGTGGCTGACTTCACCAGACCATATTCTTCAGTTTCGCAAATTTTTCTCCTCTATTGACTTACTGTCAGCACAATTTAGAAGTCTGTTTGGGATCATTGTCTTGCTGCAGAACAACCCACAACTAATATGTCTCTTGGCAGATTGAACTGAATTGTTGATCAGTATCTTGTCATATCCTTCCTTCCTTAATGTACGATTAATTTTCACTAAAAAAACTGATTCTATCACCCACAAAACATCCCCACACAGTGACTGACCCTCCACCACTCTTTGTCATTGGCACTACATGCTGACTTCATATGTTCTCCACAAAGTCAATGAGTAAACATTCAGTGAAGGCTTCCAAATTTCAAATTTGTTTCATCCACAAGCACCATCTCGCATCATTGTTGCGCTCTCCAGTTTTTCCGTTGCTGTACCCATTGCAGTCAGTTCAATTTCTTTCTATCCATCCATTTAAGTCATGGTCACATAAATGTCATTGCACTGCTGAGACAAAAGTTGGAGCTTCTCACATATTGTTTACTTTGTTGTTAATTTGAGGTGCAGGAAGGGTCCTCCCATTTACTCTGTACACAAATGAACTAATCTTTGCTTTACAGTGTTACTCTGGGTCTTCCAGATTGTCAAACACTTGTGCTGGCACCAGTCTGCTTGAACTGGTGCAATGTATACACCACTGTAGGCTTGCTTAAGCCAAATTTTGTTACTATTGCCTTGCTAGAATAGCCTTTGCACTGCAGAGCTATAATTACAGCACTTTTCTCAATTCTGACCTCCTCCTTCCATCTTATTAGGAGGCAATATGGCATGAACTTGATCAAGTTTACAAACTCACTACTAGAGGCACACAGTGTACTATAGACTCACTGCTACAAAGGCAGCAGAAGAAATGAAACCTATTTAAATGTAACTCTCTTAGGTAAAGGCCGTCATTGTTGTGGATACTCACCAGCACCTCTCTGGGTGAACAACGATTTGGAAACATAACAGATGAGCTTAGTTTTTGCATGTTTCTACTTGTTTTACTATCAGAACACTTTTATGATAGAATATTCGCAGACAACAAGTATGATCATTGAAACCAAACTACCACATGATGACCAAAGCTCTAGGACACCAGAAAAGATCAAAATGCATCTGACAGCAAGCCATCCGAGTCATTGAAATTAGTGTTGGCACATCTCAAGGACCAAAGCAGCATGTAAGTGGTTTTATAGTGGTCCCAACATAAACTGTTTCTAAATCTCAGAAATGGAATTGTGTGATTGCAATTCAACCTCTTTAAGAGATCTGATGTGAAAGATTTTAATGTATGCCACTTACTACTAGCACAGACATTCTGCTATTTTAAGTGTTCTCTCTGTCAAGATAACTGTAACTGAATTGGTAGAGATGCGTCTAAACACAGGGATCATATTGAGATGCTACAGCAAAATATAAACAAAATCAGGAATCTCCTCTTTATAACAGTATCTAGTTTTGTAATAAGTTTCTGCCGCTGAATCATGTTCCATCTGTGTATTATAGTGCCAATATGTTCCATCTTCAAAATTTGAATTCAGAATATTTTCATGTGCTTCTGGAAGGTGTGAAATGTCACAACTGGTGTCCCTAAAAGTGTTGGCATTATAAATTCCAGCTCAGAGACAAGGTTATTCAGTACAAATGAAATATAAATGAGTGAGTGAATGTACAATTGCTCATTGGATTACACTGTGTCTGTTATTGTTATATTTCCAATTCTTAATTTTCTGCATTCAGTTACAGTTATCATTCTACAGCTTGCTGCATTGGTGCATGGAAATCACCTCAAGACAGTTAATGTCACAGGGAACATGGGATTAGTAGTACTAGATTGTAAATTGGCAACTGTAGCTCTAATATTTGTTTTCACTGTTTTATTCAAATTTCAGGTTTTATTGTTACTTCACAATTATTTGAAATGTAACTGTGGCATTAACTATCTTTAGAAGTATTCAGTGATGGTTGTGTTCCAACTTATTCCTAGTGATTTCACCAGTCTTCTTAAAAAATAGTTTACTGTAAACCATCAACATTATTTTTCCTGTTATCTTAGATTGTGTGGGTGAAGAGTACATTGGATTTTGTCCAAGGAAAGGGTTTTGTAATGGTTCATCTGCTCTTTCACATCTAGCTGGGATTTCCAGAAGGCAGTTGCCTCAACATCAGTACGAGTGTTTCCCATAGCTTTGTACTTGTGTATGGAAATACATTTTATTTCACATATGTAATGTAGATATTGCAGGCCCTTAGATAGGGATTTCATATTTGTCAGCAACGTTTCTTAACTCATTCACTGATTGTAGATCTCATTGTATTCCTCTTTCGTTACAATTGTGGGCCATTTTCTTAGACGTTTTCCTATTCTATCAAAAATGCAGTCAGTGTATAAGTAACTGTGTCCTTGTAAAAACAATTATTAGTACTAGGTTACATATTATGAGGGAGCACAGAAGCACAAACTGTTGCTCTGCATGAGAACAACAGTGTGACTTAAATTATATGATTATTTAGGTTCTGCTTATCCTGTTTGTTTTGATCCATTGTGTGTCTCGTTAATTTTAAATTCCAGACATGTTTGCCTTTGCATGTAAGCTCCTCATATGTGTCTGGGTCACACATATAAAATTTTGTTGAAGATTAAGACTGAAACAAAAAGCAACAAAGTTCAGTAAATAGTCAGCATGAACTAATGCTGTGCAATTAGAACCTCAGACGAGAATAGTTCTCAGGTTACAATTGTCTTCCTCAACTTCCAGAAAACACTTGGTGGGGGGTTTGGGGCAGGGTGCATGTTAAATGCTTGCTCTGCCCTCATTATTCTTTATTCCACTTTTGATTTTTGGGTCATGACAAATGTTGAACATCTTGATGAGATCAGTCTCATTGACTGGGTGCACATTTGTCAAACATGGATTTCATGAGCTGGGGACTTGTTAACATGAACAGTCTATTGCTACTCTAAGCTCTGGGCATGCTTTTGCCTACCATCCAATGACACAGTAATGGAACATTGTACATCATAGTGCATGGAAATTTGATTTTATTGGCTGAACTGTGAAAATTGTAGGAGGAAAATAATTTTGAAGATGCACAATTTGTCAATAAGGGTTAAGGGGATTGGCTATTCAAGTGAAACAATCATTACTGAGTAACTGCTATGGAATATGCTGTACTGAGGCAAGCAGGGTTCTGTTTGGGTGGGCCCCAATCTCCCTACCTGGGACCATATAGGCTGGTGATTATCTCACTGTATAAATTTCCAGAGGGTTATTGGTTGACCTTACCACCCCATCACCAAGTGAGATCAGCAAACATCATGCAACAGTAAAAATGTGATAGTAACACAGTATCAGGAGAATTATTAAAAAATGTTGCACTACCTACAGAACAAAATGCAGGTTAGCATTGTTTAATTCCAGAGAATTTTCTGTTGCAGAGGGAAGGCATAATTTCCTTAACTTTAGCAAAGGTTGGACACAGATTTGAACCGTTGCCTCCTGACTCGCGTAAATGTGTGTATCTTCTTCTGCTTCTACACAATGAGCACTGATCCAAAAGAATTGCTGAAGAAATGGTCTTGGATGGTTACTGATTCATTCAAGAGATATACTTGAGGTATAGGGACTTCTGAAATTAAGTTACACATCATCTCATGCTAAGACCATTACGCAACAGGCACGGCACACTGCTGGAAGAGTGGGCATGTTCCCTATTTCCTGCAGAGACAATTCTGCTGCAGTACAGACAACAGGTTCATCACATTGTGCGAGTGAAATGGCACTCCAAACTTGAAGTACAGGGAACAGTATGGTTCTTGTTGGCAAAACATCTAAATTGCACACAAATTTGCCATGAAATTCTGGCAGTGTATGTCCCAAATGAGGTGCAATGCAATGTAGCATCCAGTCGTAGTGAAACAGTGCCAACAATTTGATGAAGACCATTCAGTCTTTCCAGCAAGCTGGATGGATATATGTGAGGAAAGAGATTTTCCATCAAAGAGGAAATTCACACAGCAGTCCTCAAATTGTTCCATGACTGAGGGGCAGATTTACACAGTCAATGGATGTTACAATTGTTTACAGATCTTGGTGACTGTAGCAAAAAGTAGTATCTGCATCACTTTGAATTGCATTGCAGCATACAGTAAAAGTTAGTCAGTCTGTCATACATCTACATCCATACTCCGCAAGCCACCTGACGGTGTGTGGTGGAGGGTACCCGGAGTACCTCTATTGGTTCACCCTTCTATTCCAGTCTCGTATTGTTCGTGGAAAGAAGGATTGTCAGTATGCTTCTGTGTGGGCTCTAATCTCTCTCATTTTATTTTCATGGTCTCTTCGCAAGATATACGTAGGAGGGAGCAATATACTGCTTGACTCCTCGGTGAAGGTATGTTCTCGAAACTTCAACAAAAGCCCATACCGAGCTACTGAGAGTCTCTCCTGCAGAGTCTTCCACTGGACTTCATCTATTATCTCCATAATGCTTTCACGATTACTAAATGATCCTGTAATGAAGTGCGCTGCTCTCCGTTGGATCTTCTCTATCAACCCTATCTGGTACAGATCCCACACTGCTGACCAGTATTCAAGCAGTGGGTAGACAAGTGTACTGTAACCTACTTCCTTTGGTTTTGGATTGTATTTCCTTAGGATTCTTCCAATGAATCTCAGTCTGGCATCTACTTTACATGATCATTCCATTTTAAATCACTCCTAATGCGTACTCCTAGATAATTTATGGAATTAACTGCTTCCAGTTGCTGACCTGGTATTTTGTAGCTAAATGATAAGGCAGCTATCTTTCTATGTATTCGCAGCACATTACACATGTCTACATTGAGATTCAATTGCCATTACCTGCACTATGCGTCAATTCGCTGCAAATACTCCTGCATTTCAGTACGATTTTCCATTGTTACATCCTCTCGATACACCACAGCACCATCTGCAAAAAGACACAGTGAACTTCCGATGTCATCCACCAGGTCATTTATGTATATTGTGAATAGCAACGGTCCTATGACACTCCCCTGCGGCACACCTGAAATCAGTCTTACTTCGGACGACTTCTCTCCATTGAGAATGACATGCTGCGTTCTGTTATCTAGGAACTCCTGAATCCAATCACACAATTGGTCTGATAGTCCTTTGCTCTTACTTTGTTCATTAATTGACTGTGGGGAACTGTATCGAACGCCTTGCGGAAGTCAAGAAACACGGCATCTACCTGTGAACCCGTGTCTAAGGCCCTCTGAGTCTCATAGTTTCCTGCTGCTTCCACACCTTTCCTTGACAATCATTAGATGCCAGGTTACTCCTGGATGCATCAGTGAACGGAATCCTACCCCACTGATTGAGCACCCATTCTGTGTTTTCCGGTACCCATCTCCACAGACCAGTGCTTTGGGGGAGGGATGTTAGCGTCATCTGTAATGGAGGCCACATTGATAATGGGGAGGCTTGGATTCTGTGTTGACCATAGTTGCCTGATATCCCAGTTTAGGTAAGGTCATCCCAAATATCTGGTTGGAAACCCAACTCCCAGCTCCCAATTGTACTTTTTTGGGATGGATAAAAATCATGGTTACATAAAAATGGACATCTTTTTATATAATGTTGTGCTCTTCACTTCAAATTGTTCATTACTGATTTCAATTGAGGGGCAGTCTTGACTTTAAACTTCTGCTTTTATTAAGAGCGCAAAGTTGCCATACTTGACTCAATAGACATTGTTTTTGAGCTGTGCATCAGAGGTCAATCTTGACAATGCTTTGTAATTCTCTGCTGAAAAAACTGAATAGGGTTGTGCAGTTTCTTTCCCCTGTTGCAGCCTTAGTCATCATGATGCCGATATATGATGATCATATCAAAACATTCAAAAGAGAAGTTGTGACGAAGGAAGCTGAGATAATTTTTACTTCCCCCTTGTTTTGCCATATGCCTCCTTAAAATTCATTTTTTCACTTTTAACTAATTATTATTAACATATAAGAATATAACATGCATTTTCATAAAAGAGAAAGGTTGGCCCTCAGTTTTAAAGAATTTAACACCAGGTTGAATTTTGTTTATGTAATTGATTTTCTAATTTATATTGAGTATTCCAAAGTTAGTATCTTTTAGTATAGGGCAAAATCTCTCATTTTCATGTAACTTGAATTCTATTGTTGACTTGTAAGCAAATAAAAATCTTGTAATAATTGCAAACATTTGGAATATGAAATGCTAGTATTCGTAAAGTGTCTACTTGGCTCTAGTTGGACACATGTTAGCAAAGCGAGCCCTTAATTAATTCTAAGGTAATTAACAGATTAGACAAAAGTGTTGCTTGCATAACTATATATATATGAATTTCATGATTAAAACAAAAAATTCGGCCTAACTCTTGTAGTAGAAGAAACTGTTAAAAAGACGGAGTTTTTAGATGTATTCAGTTAACTGATTTTAATTGCAATTTCTGTAAATTTAACTTTGAACAATGTGTAGTTTTGGTACCTATTATTGTGGTGATATATAAGGGTCATGAGACAGTCAGTTCATGGCCAAGTTTCAGTCGAGGAAGCTGTGTTGGTTAGAACAACCACGGTGCATCACCTTAACAGTGATGTAAGTGGTACACGAATAGGCCATGTGTTAAAGCAATGACAGTGTCTGTTCCATATGTACCTGATTATTCCGAAAGAACTGTGAATTATTTGGTTATGTTTTTATTGCTGTAGATGTTCAACAGAAAACTATTGTAGCAGTATGTGGATGTTTGCCTGGAAACTAGTAATGAGCCTTATGGGAAATTGTGCACTGCCCATATATAACCGTGTATTATTGGGAGGTTGTGAAAAGTGAAAGTAAAAGACTGTGAAACACAGCTGTGCATCTGTCAGGTACATCATTTATAGTAGACAGTACTGCACGTCCACCCCCTATGTTTTCAGCCAGTATGCCAAGGACAACAGAGAAACAAAGCAGGCAAACCACAACAAAATGGCAGTTTACTTGCAGCACAGTATAAACTTTGGTGAAAAATGATTTGTACTTTGAAGAAAGTGTCTACACAACTTTCAAACCATTTTCACTGACAATGAAAAAGAGCTCATTTTCAGAATTTGTGTAAGTGATTTCTTGTAGATGGGGATTTGATGTTTGAAGAATGTGTGCAGTTAAAGAATTTTCTCAAGGAAGAAGAGAAGAACTTTTTTACCTGAAATTTGATTAGTGGAAGGAATTTTCTCATTGTTATGAAAACTATGACAACTTCTTCAAACTTTTCCGTTTTGCTTCAGATGAGTTTTCAGCCTGATTATGAACACTTGGTGAGCTGAGAGGAACCTTTTTCCAGCAGCAACATTGGAAGCTGAAATAATAATGAAGATGATTTAGTGATTTACATCTCTCAAGTTTTGTTGCTTTCTTGATGAGAAAGAAGATTCTATGAAGGAGATTGAAAAGTGAGCAAAAATCTCAATAAGATGAAATACAGTGATTTGTTATTTTGAATTGTAGCCTGTGTGGGTTTAGTCTTGGTTTTTTAAAAATATCCCGATTTAGTTCAGAAAAAACTTTGTGACTGGTCTGTACTAATACAGCTGCCTTCTAAATGGGCAGTGCACAGCTCTTTTGCATTTTCTTGTGGGTGCCTATGACCCACAACTCTTATGCTCTAATCAGGTTGTTGACTCCAGGCTACCACTGGCTGATGGTTTGTCTCACAGTAGTTGTTCTCTGTTTGAATTAGATTAGATTAGATTAGATTAGATTAATACTTGTTCCATAGATCATGAATACGACACTTCGTAATGATGTGGAACGTGTCAGGTTAATAAAAGAAGATGTCTGTACAAGAAATTACATTACACAAAATATTGCATGACACTAATGATTAAGTTTGTTTTTTTTTTTTTTTTTTTTTTTTTTTTTACTTACTTTATATCTAAAAATTCAGCCAATGAGTAGAAGGAGTTGTCATCTAGAAATTCTTTTAATTTATTTTTAAATGTTAGTTGGCTATCTGTCAGACTTTTGATGCTGTTTGGTAGGTGCCCAAAGACTTTTGTGGCAGCATAATTTACCCCTTTCTGTGCCAAAGTCAGATTTAACCCTGCATAGTGAAGATCATCCTTTCTCCTGGTGTTATAGGTATGCACACTGCTATTACTTTTGAATTGGGTTGGATTATTATCAACAAATTTCATAAGGGAATATATATACTGTGGTGTATGAAAAATTGACAGGCAACTTACCATGCTGCCAACCTTCCTGCCATAGTCTCACAAATTGGATAAGCATGAAATTATCCTTCAGAGCATGTTTACAGACAACATAGTTAAAGGTTTTAATGAATCTGTCTCACAGCGACTTCTGTTCAATAGTAGATTATGATAAATATTCTGGCCAACGAAGTATCTGATTCCATTCATTTTGCAGCTATGTTTTTTCAATAATTACAAATCTGCTGTTCAAAAATGGAAGCCATTTGGATTAATATTTTGTTTGAAATTTCTTTCTTTTTCTTTGATGTTTGAGAATATTAATTACATTACACATTTCATTTTTTTCCAACTGTAAAATGGCATGTGTTTCACATTTTGAAATTATTTGGTTATGAAAATGCCTCATAGCACTTCTCTATCAAATAAAAACTGTTATAATTTTTCATAAACACCAGAACAGTTCCTGAAGTTAATATTGTAAAAATGTGCCTTTAATGCTTTGCACCAATGAGTTGAGTTGATCTATCTTTGTGAACTTTCTCAATGGTTTTAGTGAGGTTAGTGAATGAGAGCAGTTGTGTTGGACCAAGTCTTTGACTTGATATCACATGGAACCAAGTGCAGTTTTATCTGTTGGACTAAGTAATGTGAGCTCAGTGTATCTCATGAACTGTAATTTGTTTTTATAATTCTGCAACTTTGAAATCAGTGTCCATTTAAAAGTGACTCTTTTTAGCCAATCACCAAAGCTTTTAAAATGTGGTGTTAATTGTTGATTACATTTTGGAGATTTAGCAAAAGCTACAATGTTCTTTCATCTGCAAGTCAAGATATTAACTGAAACTATACGACCTAGAGCCCACAATGAATTGTACTGCTAAATATATTTGGATTATGAGCTGAGCCACAAAATACTTCAAATCATGTCGATGATTGTTGATACTGTTTTCTATGCAACAAATGTCATGTCCCAGCGTTACACGTCAGACAGTTCTGACAAAGAAATGTTACAGCTTTAATTACATCATTTCAATAATTTCTTGTTGTTTGGAGTGAGGAACAGGACTCTTAGAAGGCACAGGAATTAATGTTCAGAGAAAAGAAATAAAGGATTTGGAAGATAAGTTGAATGGAATCGAAGGGATGAAAATCATGCATTGTTGACATTCCTACCTGGAATATCCATTGGTTGTTTTATAAATGGTAAAATTCCACTAACCAACATGTTGCCCCTGCCAGTAGTGTAATGTGATGCAGCATGGAGGGGCAGCTGGTCAGCACACCTCTCTCGTGGGACTTTCTGACTGTGAAACCACTACTAATCGGTCAAGCAGCTCCTCACTAGACTCAGTGCATCCTGTACCAGTCACCCCCCACTGAGGAAAAATCGCTGGCCGTACCAGTAATCGAACCCAGGTCCGCCAAATGGTAGTCAGTTGAATGGGACGGCTAAGGAGGTAGACAATGTAATGGATAGTGTGTTAAAGAGCAGTTCTAAGATGAACATAAGACAAGGATAATGGAATGTAGTCAAGTCGAATCAGGAGATGCGGAGGGAGTTATGAGGGATGATCAACGAGTTTCCATTTGGAAGCTGTACAAGAAGGGGTCGAAAAGATTCTACCCTAACAAATAAAGAATGAAAGAAATTTCATAATATCAATTTATTTGTCTATATGATACCTGTGTACACTAATACACTTGAAGGCATGCTCAGATAACTTCTGCAAACCATTCAAATAAAAGGTCTTTGATTTCAAGTCCAACAAAGCATCAGTCACTGCATCATCATCCTTTGAGGTATTTTTTTAGGTTTGGGAAAAGGAAAAAGTGTGACACATTCAGATCTGTAGAATATGGTAGGTGATGTAAGAATTCAAACCCGCAGTCATGCAGAGTTTCCAATGTTGCCAGGTCTTGGTGCACTGATGCATTGTGCTGATACTAAAGAGTTCAGTGAGCCAATTTTCCACACCTCATTTTCCTTATCTCTCTTCTCAAATTTGCACATGGAATTTTGTGTGTGTGTGTGTGTGTGTGTGTGTGTGTGTGTGTGTGTGTGTGTGTGTGTGTGTGTGTAGAGGGTGAAGGATGGTTTCATTGCTGTGACTCTTGTTCTGTCTCAGGATCAAAGAGTCTTTGTGGACCCACTTAGATGAATCTTTCAGCACTCCCAAAATATCCACAACAGTGTCATGAGCACGCCCGTGGGAGATTCCAAATGTGGTTTCAATGTCCTGCAAAACTGTATCGTGAATTGTAGTCACTGTTTCATCAGTGGCAGGCTTTCCATTCCTTGGTGCTTCTCTAGCACTCATTCTTCTGTGTTTGAAGTCAGACGCCCAGGTTTTCTCTGTTGCACAAGACGGAACACTGTCCGTAAGTGTATTCCGCGTGTTCTCCACAATTTCCTTGGAATTTGTTCCCTCCAAATGAAGGTATTCAACCACTACACAGTTCCTTATTCTCCCAGTATTCACCACTTTGCTTAAACTACAGTATACAGTGCATCTTAGTGGCTACACTAATGAAGGTGGAGCTGCGACATTTGACTTGTGTACCCATAAAGGGTCACCATAAAAGTAGGTGGTGGTGTTAATGCGACACATTACAGTAACTATCTGGGGCTAGAAACTTTTCAGCCACCCCTCATATGCGAATCGGGCAAAATTATAATGAGAACTGAGGCAACCACCCTACCAGTGCACCAGGTTGAAGATGCCCACTTGGTAGAACACTGTGTCCTGCTTTGTCAAGAAGTCCGTCACTGCTTGGTGCGCATCCTCTTGCAACAGGAGTCATTGATCCTTCAAGACCTTTCTAAGGGACCAAAGTCACGATAAGCACACAGGTAGAGATCAGGACTGCAGGGTGGCTACTCGAGTGTCACCCACTTTAGCTGGTGCCTGCATTATGGGGATGTGTATTATCCAACTTGATGCACAATGGTGGTTTTCAACAGAAGTGCTCCTTCATACACATTCTTCAATGTATGATGGATGTCTACCAGTGTTTGTCTTCCAGCAGCTGAGAAAAGAACAACAGTATGTGATCCTTTTTGGACATATTTGGTAATAACAGTGCCGTAGTTCCAATTTTTATATTTACTACATGCACTTCAGAAAGGCACAAATGTCACACATTGCTTCTGTAACCACACTGGAGTCATGCTACATTGCTTTTACTCTGTGGCAACACCCTTGAATGGGAACTTTTTTATTGTCCATTACACAAGGTTTGTCCGGAAAATACGTATAAAAGTTGAATAATGTCTTTATGTTAGAGGTTGCAGTCACAGCCAGCTCGGACTACTGCTGTATTCAATCCCATCAACGCTCAGTTTGAGTCAGAGCACTCTGTGTGAAGGTGGGAGTGTGCAGCAGCTTGTTGACACTTACCCTTTTTCACTTGCCGTCGGCATGGAGCTCTTTCTGATTGAGGAACAGTGCGTCAACATCAAGTTTCTTGCAAAGGTATGCAAAAATGGCCTTGAGATTTTTATGGTTTTGAAACAGGTTTACGGATACAATTCTCTAAAGGAACCAACCATGAACAAGTGGTTAAAAAGGTTCTGGGATGGCCGAGAAGAAGTGAACGATGACCCTTGCCCAGGATGCCCATCGACATCGAGTTCTGATGCAAATGTTGAACGAAATCGGGCTTGTGTTCTTAAAGACCGTAGATTCACAGTAAGAATGATTGCTGATGAGCTGTCAATCACCAAAACAATCATTCACGAAATCCTGACACAAAAACTTGAAATGAAGAAATTGTGTGCATAAATCATACAGAAGCTCTTGACGCCAGATCAGAAATCAAAGAGGGTCGAGTGCTGTGAGGATTGGTTGGAAGCAGAGGAACGAGGGGACTTTCTCAACTCAGTCATCACTGGAGACGAGTCCTGGTTTTACGGATACGATGTGGAGCTCAACTCTCAAAGCAAGGAATGGAAACTAACAGGAGAACCTAGAACAAAAAAAGTCGCGAGTCCAATTTGAAGACAATGTTGATCCTTTTCATTGAGTCTAGGGGCATTGATCCTGGCAAGAGAGTGAACAGAAACTTTTACATTGAAGTTCTGACACATTTCAGAGCTCGTGTGGCCCGAGTTCGACCGGAGTTGGCAAAAGGGGCAGGTGGATCCTTCATCACGAAAATGCGCCCCCACTTGCACGTTGCTCGTTGTGCGCGAGTTTTTGGCCCGAAGGTCAATAACCATGACAAACCATCCACCGTATTCACCCGATTTAGCCCTGTGTGACTTCTTCATGTTCCCAAAATGCAAAATGGTGCTTCGGTGGCGGCACTTGGGAGATGTGGAAGCCATCAAGGTGGAAAGGACACAGCAACTGAACAACATTACAACTGAAGACTTTCAGCAATGTTATCAACAGTGGAAACAGCGTTGGCAGAAGTGTATCACATCTCAGGGCAAGTACTTTGAAGGAGGCCATATTGTAATACCTGAATAATTGTAAAATAAAGTTATTATTCAACTTTTATACATACTTTTCGGACAAACTTCGTGGATTAGGAAATGAGACACTGAAGATAATAGAAGTATTTTGTTATTTGGGTAACAAAATTATTGATGATGGCTGACACAGAGAGGATATAAAATGCAGGCTGGACTGTCTGATGGACAGAATATCTGAAAAAGAGGAATATGTTAGGAGTGGATATAAATTTAAATGTTAAGGAGTCTTTTCTGGAGGTATCTGCCTGAACTGTAGCCTTGCTCCAAAACGAGATGTGAACAACAAGCAGTTCAACTAGAAAAGGATGGTATCTTTTGAAATGTGTTTCTAGGAAGAAATTTTGACGATTACGTGGATAAAACATAGAGGCAAACTCTGTCCATTTGTACTGGCCGACCACCGTGTCATCGTCTGCCAATGACGTCCGGCACACCACTATCCTGCCTGTGTCAGTTTTCTTGACCTTGAGACCTGCTTGCTTCAGTAGCTTCTCATTTGGCATCACAAGGGTGAATGTACACCATTCCAGTCCTCTCACCTAGAAAAAAAATCCCTGGCAGTACCGGGAATCTAAACCTGTGTCCTCCCCATGATAGGCAGCAGCAGTGAACACAAAGTTACAGAGGTGGATAGATGACTATGACTGCTACTAGATACCCTCTGCGATGCACATAGAGGTGGCTTATGGAATAATTATGCAGTTGCAGATCAAATTACTAAGAAAATGGTACTGAATGAAATTGAGGAGAAAAGAAATTTTCAGCACAACCTGACTAAAAGAAGGAACAGGTTGATAAGATATACCCTGATGCATCAAGGAATCATCAATTTGGTATTGGTGGGATTTCAGTGAGGGGAGGAAAAACTGTTGAGTGGGAAATACAGTAATACAGTAAGCAGGTTCAAATGGATGTAGGCTTGCGTATGATATTCTAGCATTGAGAGCTGCATGAAACCAGTCTTTGGACTGAAGACCTCAACAAAAACAGTTGGCTGTATGTAGGTATTTCCTGTGTTCAGGAAAGCAATGAGAAAGGATTTTCTGATAAAGAAAACTGCAAATACTATACATTAATGTGGTGTAAAATGTTTCTTGAGCTGTTTATGAAGCCAGAGAAATCTTATATTAGTTCTTTTGGCATAAAAAACCTGTACAGGATGATTAATCTACCCATACCCATGGGTTTTATGCAACTTGCATTTTTCTTGAATAACACAAAAACTGTGGTCTCCAACAAAAACTTATTCCAGTTCAAAATTTAATGTAGTTAATTTTCATACAAAAAGGTCCTGTTCATTGTTTTCGTAGGCCTAACAATATGCATGTAGGGAGGAGAGAAGATTAAAATCATGAGTGTGGTTCTTGAAGATGTTGCAGGTTCCATAAAACTTTATGGCAGGGGCAGCCGAATAACCCTGTATATGATCCAGATGATTCAACAACATGCTTAGTACACCTCATGGCCAAACATGGCTGCTGATAGAAAATAGGTAGTTCATATTGGCTTTGTGTATCCCCGTTATGTGACTGAAGTAAAGAAGAGGAAGTGGGATGTTCACTGTCAACTTTTATACCCACATTGGTAAGGCAAAACACATTAAAATATACAGGGCACAGCAGAAAAGTAAGTACCATTGTGGGAAAAGGATTCATGAAATCATTTCTTCAGACATATGTCATAGTGGTAATCCAACTTTTCTATGCCCTCTTCATAGAAAGATACCACCAGTGAAGACATCCAATACTGATCACGCTTTCTTACATCATCATTGGTGTTGAAGCACCTTCATCCTACTTGATGATGAAGTAAAAGTGGTAGTCAGCAGATGTGAGATCAACACTGATTGGCAGGTGGTCGAACTGTTCCCAACTGAATTGTTTAGTAAGGTTTTCAGTGCCACCAGCACAAATGAAATGTGATGTCATGAAGCAACATAATAATTCGATTAAGAATTTCGCATCTTTTGTTTTGAATAGTGTGATGGAGTTCTCTCGGTGTTTTGCAGTGTCATACTGCTTTCATGATTTCAGCTTGGAGAAGGAACTCAACAAGCAGAATGTCTCATTGGTCATAGAACCCACTGCACCAGATTTTTTGCACTGACAACTTCATTCTGATTTCTTTTTTTTTTTTTTTTTTTGGGGGGGGGGGGGGTGGAGGAATATTGTTGGATTCAGAGTTCCGTCACTCCATACATTGTTGTTTTTGTTTTGGAGTGTCATGAAAAACCCAAGTTTTATCACCAGTCATGATTCTATTTAAGAATTCATCTTCCTTATTACTATATTCAGTGCTGAAATGTCAAAACCCTGCCAAGGTACATGATTTTGTAAGCATTTTTGAAACAGAATTCACAAAAATTTAAGCAATTTATGACTGAGTCATGCAAAACAGTTTTTGAAATACATTCTTATTGTGAACCATGTATTTTCATGAATTTTTCTCACCCATACCATCAGTGACAACAGAAGGCTGTCCAACAAGTGCTTCATCATGAGTGTTTCTTCAAACTGTCTCATCCACTTCCTCACCATAAATGTCTACAAGTTGATGAATTTCAGCTGGCTTAATGTTCTGTGTGTTGAAACAAAACATAACAGAGCGCACTTCACAGTCACTGGGCTCAAAGGCTGTCTTAAAGATTTTGACTGATCACTAACAAATATAAATACCACAAAATTTAGCTGCAGAGTCAACTGTGGAAAGACAATGAACCAGAGAAATGTGTGAACCTACAACACAAGTGCTGGAGTGGCAGCAGAATGATTTGGTACTTACTTTCAGGATGCACCTCATACTTTGAACTTCTATGAAAGTGCCCATCACCTTTTAATGTAAATTTTTGCTTATGATGGAAACTATGTTGAAACAGTGTGTTTTGTTTACCTTTCTCTAGTCATGACAGGTAATGTGATTCAAGGACAGAGAGGTACTTTCTGACTTACCTTAGTCAAGCTCCAACTCTTCTGCCCTGTACAGCTACTTGCTTTTATCCTGCAGTTGTTACTCTCTGGCCTGCAGCTGCTCCTAAAAAAACGGCATACATTGTGTGTAAAAAACTACATTTACAAAGAATTTGTGGGGTCAGAGGAGATAGAGATACACTTAATTACATGTCACTGGTGTGAACCATGTTGATGATATGGATCCATTAAAGTTTTGATGTTAGTAATGCTCGAGATATGGTGTGACTATTGGTATAGGGGCATTTCAGAAAATATCGCCTGTCTACATTATGGCACAACTGGAATATGCTTGCTCAAAACAACCAAGTGTGAATAATGACAATGCATTCAGCTGACTGGTAACCAGTGCTTCATATACCAACATCGTCTCCCACTATAAAAAAAAAAAAAAAAAAAGAAAGAAATTTAGAGGCAGTCACACAAAAAAAGCTTCTTTTTCTCTCCCAAACACATGAAAAGTGTGTGTATGTAGTTTTTTGTTTCAATACACCCCGTATATGAAAAGAGCTGTCACCATTACCTACACTGCTTACATGGTGTTAATTTGCACACAGATTTCTGGTTGTTCCACTGGAAAGCTTACCAAGACATTTACAGCATAAAGCCAATACTCGCTTGTAACTTAAAAATGTACACAGCTCAAAGGTAGTACAACTACAACTCTGCAGAATTACAATGTCTTTCATGCAGTACACATTTTTAACCTCTGGGATAAGCTACAAGGTAATTACTCCATGCCATACAAAAAAAACAAAACAGTTTCACTGTTAATATTTCTCATATATGTAATAGGTAATGGGAACAACGGAACCAACAGAATTAAGAAGACCATTAGCATTTTTTAAAATTCATCTATCTTTTACAGAAAAGAACAGTAAATTTCAACCATTTCGTAGGGACGTTACAACATTAGCAAACACTGTGTTATGATTTGTGACCATGCATTATATATATTATTTGGCACTTCAGTTCCATGGAACACTATTTAATGTGCAGCTATATAAATGATTATTTTTATTACTCAACATGCATAATATTACTTAAAGGTTAATTTTATCATCAACTTACAGAAACAGTTAGGTTAAGAAACATCGATGTATGCCGATGGTTACTTTGCAGCCTGCTACATAGTGTTGAAACCATAGGCTAGGTGGAAGACTCACTGGACAAAAAGTTGTTAGAACTACATACATACATGGGTGAAAAGCAGTTTTGCTGGTCTCAAAAAACTTTATTGTGCGCTTCTGTTCCAAATGACAACTTAAATGAAATTTCATATCTACAATAATTTCACCAATAAGGTGGGCTACAAGTAGGTTCTAATATTCTGACCTGAGTCGCTCTTCAGCAAGTAGAGCTACATAATATGTGGTACTGTTTTTACATGAACACTAACACTAGTCATGTTTGCAATAGAAACAATAATTAGGTCCAATACATTTAAAATTGTATGCCTACAGCAAGCAACACTACAGCCAGAATGTACTGCTTGTTCAAAATGAAAATTCATCAAAATACTTGCAGTACACACTGAAATTCCTTACATCCATTCTCTCTTGCTGCAATAATGCTTAAACTCATAGCCAAAGACCATTGTACATTGTTGTGGGGAACTAGAAGTGCTAATAAATGTAACTAAATAATATCTGTATTCATTTGAGTTTGTTTCACCAAGATCCAGATTATGTTGTCACTTTTGTCCCCTTGTTCTTTCATTATCTGATTGTAGTTTTCAATTTTGGCCAGTTGATATAAGTCTGTCTTGTAACTCCTTCATGTTCATTGTTATTGGAAATAACTTTACTAGCTCGTATTATCTTTGATGACAAATCGAAACTCGATAAACAAGTCAATGCAATCTGTGCCAGCACTTAATCATTACAAAAACCTCTTTCAAATTTTGTTTACCTTCAGTGCTATTCATTTTGTTCTAAGGCTTGTATTTAGTATAAATAACCAGTAGTGCAACTGTAGGCCCTATCAGTTTCAACATTAAAACTGTAATGTTTAAGTATTCAGAGCATTTGCCTCAATTTGATCCCATAGATTGCCACTTTACTGATGTGGGATTTCTTAAACTAGAAAGAGCATCTCTCTTGAAATATTTACAAATGTAATACTGTTGAAACACGTATGTACATTTCGACACAGTTATACAATTGAAAATGTTGACAGATGCTCCTAAAATTTCTTTTGCAACTTGAATACTGAAACATGTTCTCGGAACTACTTTAAAATATTAAAATTCTACAAGAGGCTCTACACTGGAAGACACTCTATTTCATTTTTATATTATTGCAGAGGGGCAGGAGCAAGATGAGGTACTTTCAGGGAACGACTGGCAAGTAGAAGTAATTACCAATATTGCAGGTTCCAGTACTGACCATGGTCTTATTATCATCCAGTTGAAAACATTCACACAATGTTAGTCACAACAGAAGCACTTCCACTACAATGATTGTGACAAGTATGCTCCTAAACCCTGTTGTTCTCATCTACTTTCACGTGGTTTACATTGTTCATTGATAAACAATAGCATCCTAGCAGACACTGTAGAAATAAACTTGGTCCAAACAAGTACAGTATAACAGATGTCAATGAAATGAGAAGTTTATTTTACTTCACACAGTCACACCAGGAATCCTCAATACACATTTATGAAAGAAATTAAGATTACAACTTATAAAACTTGAGCTGTTATCCAAAGCCACTAAAAGAAAACTTTGTTTGAGTAGTGACAAGTTAGCAAGAACCAATACCTCATTTCTGCTTCAGAAGAATGTATGTAACAAGAAGCCAAATTTCATCCACACATTTATTACTTGGCAAAGTGTGGCTCCATATGTGTTTGCACTGTCCACTGGTCATTTCCAAAGGGGAAACACAAGTCAAGGAGCAATTTTCCATAAGAGCTGAAATTAATGAGTTAAAGAGGCACAACATATTTTGGGGGGAAAGAAGGGAGGCTGGAGAGATGTGTGTTACAAGGTTATGGCAGGCCCAATGTATAGCGTTTCTATTTTGATGTAGAGTTCACATAAAGATGTCATTTTTCATGAACAACACTGTGTGAACAAAGAAGAGCTCTCAAGCATAATAAACATCAATGACCCGCTGCCTACTGGAATAATGAAGGTTTCTTTATGGACCGCATTTTGATCACTTGCGAGAAGCAATCACTAGTTTATTGTGGGCTGTAATGATTTCAAACGTAATATCTCATTTCATCTCATACAATTTGTAACTTTGGCATTCAGCTGTGATTACTGCATTGCTGAACAAATCAAAGAAGTCAACAACAGTTAGCCAAGATATGGGACTTCATTCTTTTTTTTTTTTTTAATATATAATACCCACCACTCTGCCTGTGTCATGTTAATAGAAACTGACAGTCTTAGCAACCGCAATGGTTCAATTTTCACTTTCATAAAAAGAAAACCAGACTGTCTGTGGGTTTGGTGTTCAGCAGGAGGCAAAACCTTGTTAGTGGTCTGGCTGTGAGACTTGAAAGCATTCCACTCCCCATGCTACATCGCTGGGTTTTGAGAGAACTGTCAGGAGGTGGCAGTGTTCTGCTTCGAAGGTCCTGAAACACACAAAGTGTGGCAAAAATTACTATTGGGACAGTAATGCATTAAGTCACTAGAAACTGCTGTCAGGTAGAACCACTGTACTGAATAACAACCAGAAGCATATGAGTGCAGCTTATGGGATCTATATGAATGTGAGTTGAAAATCCCTTTCTTATCTGCAGGAATTTACACTAGATTATAGCACAACAGCTGTAGGGACCTAGATTAAGTTTATTTAGTGTAAATACAGAAAATTGCATCAGTCTCATTTCATTCTTTTCAACAGAACAACCAAAGGAATTAGAAAATCTAGCTGAGGAAATTAATAAATTACACCACAAAATTCAATTCACTTCCTATCACTGTAGAAATGAAACACCAGAAAACATTCACAAAACTTGTATATAAAAATGCTCAAACTTCCACGAAACCAACAATTACCAGTGTTACCATCCGTAACTCTTCTTGCTATCCAGATCACAATAAAAAAGTGTTCTTCAGAAGAATGTTTAATCACATGCTTAAAGACCGAATGGATTCAAGTGAAAGATAAAAATAAACACAAATTGTAAAATCAGCTGCCTCCAGTTATGAATAAAATCCAGCTGTAATACATAAATTAAACCAACCAGTTTCTGGACAACCACCCACAAACAGGAAGACCATCTTTGTAATAAGCTGACTTTCCTCAAGGAAGGTTTCATACCAAATTGCCAACCTCTTCAAGTTGTATGTCATACAAACAAGCTTCTTCGCAAGCAACAAAATACAGAATAATATCATCCACAGTACCGAAAGCACTAAGCAAGAATATCAAAAATCAGGTATGTCCGAACTTCTGCAATAAACAAACTGGTAGAAGCACAGGGATGCACTCTATCTTAACATACAGAACAAATCCAACTTTGCAGAATGAGTTACTGGGCAAGAATTGTGGCAAACAGTGTAGAAAAGAACCAGGCAAGAAATTTGACTTTCTTGAAGGAACTGAAATATCTTTCAACACAGTTACAGCACCAGCCTACCTACTCAATGACAAGTTTCGCCTTCACAATTATGAAGACTTACTATATATATATATATATATTAAAAAGAAAGATTCCAAGACTTACCAAGCGGGAAAGCGCCGGCAGACAGGCACATGAACAAAACACACAAACACACACACACAGAATTACGAGCTTTCGCAACTGGCAGTTGCTTCGTCAGGAAAGAGGGAAGGAGAGGGAAAAATGAAAGGATGTGGGTTTTAAGGGAGAGGGTAAGGAGTCATTCCAATCCCGGGAGCGGAAAGACTTCCCTTAGGGGAAAAAAAGGACAGGTGTACACCTGTCCTTTTTTTCCCCTAAGGGAAGTCTTTCTCCCTTAAAACCCACATCCTTTCATTTTTCCCTCTCCTTCCCTCTTTCCTGACGAAGCAACTGCCAGTTGCGAAAGCTCGTAATTCTGTGTGTGTGTTTGTGTGTTTTGTTCATGTGCCTGTCTGCCGGCGCTTTCCCGCTTGGTAAGTCTTGGAATCTTTGTTTTTAATATATTTTTCCCATGTGGAAGTTTCTTTCTGTTTTATATATATATATATATATATATATATATATATATATATATATATATATATATATATATATATATATATATATATATAAAGAAACATGCCCCCTCTCAATCTCTCTTTGCATCTTACCTAAATTGATATCACCATATAAAATCTTGCATGATATATCTAAACCTTCTACTCTTGTTTTTTTAAAAAGTAAAGTTCATGTACATATCAAGACCTGTAAATATTGGAACTTCACTCTATTTCTCTATTTTTGGGCATTCATGTTCAGTTTTGAATAAAGTACTTACCCACACAATTTTATTGTCTCTGAGCAAAGTATATTATATCTTCATAACACGCATCAGTTGTACAGTGCATGCTGGATGCTGGCTGAGTTTAGTAATCAATTGTGTCTCATGGGCTTGACTATTGTCTGAAGTAGTGATGGAAGGAATTGACACTGTGAATGCTGCATAGAGGGCTATGTGAGGTTTTTTTCTGAGTAGCACATTGCAAATCATCCCAGATATGCTCAATGTTCAAACCTGGGGAGTTTGGTGGCCATTGGAAGTGTTTAACCTTAGAAGAGTGTTCCAGGAGCCACTTTGTAGCAATTCAGAACATGCCAAGTGTATCATTGTCCTGCTGGAATTGGCCAAGTCCATCGGAATCCCCAATGGACAGGATGCTTATGTATGTGTCAACTTTCAGGGTCATACCTAGCCATATCACTCCAAATGCACGCCTTCTACACCATTACAGAGCCTCCACCAGCTTCAACAATCCCCTGCTGACATGCAGTGTGTGGTGTCACTGCCAGACAGCACACTTGCTAGGTGGTAGCCTTTAAATCAGCCGCGGTCCGGTAGTATACGTTGGAACCACGTGTCGCCACTATCAGTGATAGCAGACCAAGCGCCGCCACACGGCAGGTCTAGAGAGACTTCCTAGCACTTGCCCGAGTTGTACAGCCAACTTTGCTAGCGATGGTTCACTGACTTCTATGCTCCCATTTGCCGAGACGATAGTTAGCATAGCCTTCAGCTACGTTATTTGCTACGACCAAGCAAGGTGCCAGTATCTGTACTATTGATATTGTGAATCATGTACCATAAAGAGCGAAGTTCTCCATTAATGGATTAAAGTTAAGTATTCCACCAGCTACGTCCATTTTTCTCAATTCTAATTCTCTTGTCATGTTCCAGACATCATTCCAGCCTGTGTGAGCTGAGACGCGTGCATTTCGGCCTCCTTTAGGTATATGGATTGGCTCTCCTGCCAAACACAACACAGTGTCCATTCAAGAGGATGTCTCCATGCATGTACGTGTCCATCTGCACGACACACTTTGAAACGAGACTCGTCCAACCAGGCAACATGTTTCCAGTCCAGTATCGGCGTTGATGGACCCAAGTGAGGCAAAAAGCTTTGTGTCATGCAGTCATCAAGGGTACACAAGTGGACCTTCAGCTACAAAAGTTCATATCAATGATGGTTCATACTCTTACACTTGTTGATGGCCCAACATTGAAGTATGCAGCAATTTGCAGAAGGGTTGCATTTCTGTCACTTTGAACGATTCTCTTCAGTTGTTGCTCCTGTTTTTGGAGGATCTTTTTCGGCTGCAACGATGTTGGAGATCTAATGTTTTACCAGATTCCTGATATTCACTGTATGCTCATATGGGAAAATAACCACTTCATTATTACCTTGGAGATGCTTTGTCCCATTGCTCGTACACCCACTATAACACCACATTCAAATTTACGTAAATCTTGAAAAGCTACCATTGCAGCAGCACTTAGCAATCTAGCATCTGTGCCAGACACATGTTGTCTTATTTAGGCATTGCCGACTGCAGTGCCATATTCTGTATGTTTACATATCCCTGTATTTGAATACGCATGCCTGTGCCAGTTTTGTTGGCAATTCAGAGTATGTACATATCCTGTGAGAAGATAATGATATATTACCAATCCACATACTATGATGGAAGAGGTACATGATAGGGAATGTGTTGTGTTGTTTGGCGGTTGATGGTATTCTGGGACAATTCCCCCCCCCCCCCCCCCCCCAAAAAAAAAAAAAAAAGCCAGTTACCTTGATATGCTCTGGCTGTTACTATGACTGGCTGACTGCCGAGATACAGTCTTTTTCCAGTAATATGGTGCACTGGCACATTGGGCTCAGGCTGTGGCAGATGTTGCGGACCAGGTGTTACGAGGTATGCTGAATTGGCAGGGGTGGTCCTATTCCCTCGTGTTCTAGGCCACCAGACATTAGAAAGGTGGGCTTGTTTCTATCAGCATATACGAAGGACAGAGTCGACCAAGCAGCTGTCAACCACATCAAAAATTTAATGAACAAAATCATTTCTGCCCTTGCCACAGGTGATGCAGATATAATGTGCTGAATGTGGATAGATCCTGATAACAGACTGGAAATTGTGCCCACCACCACTGGTGCACACATGCTGAAACTGATTAAACTCCATAAAATCTTCATGACACTATGTCACATAAGCCAAACATGGTGTGAATACCTTAGGTCTAATTAGTTCGGATGTTGTAACTTTTGAGACAATCTGTATATCCTCTGTCCATAGCAGGTTAAAAACCTTATTGTGCTGTCAGAGCCTTTGATATGTTCTCAGAAAGAGGCAAAACCACCACACATTTCAACTCACCTACTGTCCAGTTTGTATTGTGTTTGCTCCACTGACAACATGTACATTCTTATGCCTCAGTAGTCTTCTGCAAGGGTCCCACTGCATGCAACTTGCCATCACAATATTTGGCTGAAAACTAGTAGACATGGGTCTGCAGCGATTCCTGTTGTGTTTGAGACTGACTGTCAATGGCAACTTACAACGTTCATCTCTATGACTAACAACAAGTTTGGGTCTTAATGTGGCCACTTTTATTATTATGCCACATTATGTGGTTGCAAGTGGTACAGCATTCCTTGCAGACACGCTGGACAGTCTTCACTGACACACCAACAAATTGGGCAGCCTAATTCATTGGCACATCAAAAGACAATAGCTTTAATCTGTGGTTTCAATCCATTGTACTACACAGACTCCTTATAGTCGACTGGCACATACACACCTCTTCAATGATGTGGCTTATGTCAGCAGTGAAGGCTCAGATGACTGGCAGGTATCAGTTCCACTCCATGTACAGCACTTCAAAGGGACCTGTGTCCTCTTTTAAGATGGCAAACTTATAAGGCTGTTAACACAATTTTTAAAGTACACTCTAAGGAAAGAAGAAAGTTGCACAACACAGAAATTATCCAAAGGGTTGTAACGACTAGATTTGATGTTCATGTGCACAGAAACAAATGATTACAATTTCAGAACACTTGGATGGGTTGGTCAACAGGAAGAGCATCACAAACTGAGGGAGTCATTAATGCATTGATAACCTGTAGCCCATATGCAAGCAGTAATTCGGTTTGATATTGGTTGATACAGTTGTTGGATGTGCTCCTGGGGGATATCATGCCAAATTCTGTCTAAATTGTGGACTGGAGCACTGAAATCTCAATATGTTTGCAGGGCCCTGCCCGTAGCACTCCATTCTCAATTGGGCGTGGCAGGTCTCGGAAAGCATAAAGACAAGCAGTAGAAGCTCTTTTCATTACCACACTGACATGTGAACAGTTTACAGACTTAGTCTTTCCAAAATGCTTCCACCTTTCCCCAAACGCCAATGACTGTGCACATTTCGACATCATCTTGTCTCCTACTTATAGTGACAACTGCACCCTTTTTTGTGGCTCCCAACATGCTTTATATACCCTTGACTGCTAGTGGTGCCTTCTGTGAGTGGTCACTGCATGTCGATTTTGGTCACATTAATGTGATGGACCGGACCATGTATCTACACAATAAAGAAAAACCCAGTGTAGCACATCAACAGTATTCCGTCACACAATATGCAAGTTTTTTCCACAGAAACTGAAAATTTCTTGATTCATTCCCCTGTTGAAAAAGAGTGATAAGTTTAAAACAGGAAACTACAAACTTGTCTCACTTCTCCCAACTTTCTCTAAGGTTTTAGCGATACTAATGATGTATACAGTCACACATTATCTTAATTGTGGAATATGATAAACAGTAATCAGCATGGATTTCTAGCTGGGAGAAGTACCGAAACAGCTGTACTGGTATACGCAAAAGATATAAATAGTAAATTGGAAGAGGCATAAGTGTTTTTGGGATAAATCTAGATCAGTCAAAAGCCTTTGACACTGTTGACCACAGCATACTTTTGGAAACATTTGAAGCTATAAGTATCAGAGGACTGGAAAAAAAAGTGGCACGAGTTGTATCTGGAAAAAGAGGATGCAGGTGGTTGAATTTACAGCACCAAAAGAAGTGTATTATTCCCCTTGCTGTTCCCCATTTACATTAATTATACTCAGGTGTCATAGAGAAAAGCTAGAATCATGTTACTTGCTGATGATACTAGTTTAATTGTTTGTTATATGAAGCAGTCATTGCACAGTACTGTGGACCATCTCCTACAAGATACACAAAAATGGCTCAGCGCAAACAAGCTAACACTGAATTCAAAAAGAAAAAACTAATTATGTGCAAAATGGAAGAATAAGTGAACATGACGACCTACATCCCACTATGGAGGGAAACAACTTGAAAATTCCTGGGTATGCACATTGATGAGAAGATAAACTGGAAATGCCGTGTGGTGAGCTTAGCACTAAAACTAAATTCAGCATGTTTTGTACTTAGAATTATTATAAGAGTTTGTAGTAACGACTGCACCAGATTAGTATATTTTCAGTCAATTGTGGCCTATGGGATAGTATCTTGGGGAAAAAGAAATTGTCGCCTAAATGAGATTTTCAAATTACAAAAATGCGCTATTCAGATAATGACCCAGAACCCACATCAAACACGTTGTAGGCCCCATTTTAAAGCATTGAAAATTTTAGCAATTCCGTCATTATACATTCTGAAATGTCTGTTGGTGATCAAAAGAAAGCAGGACAAAATTAAAACCATTACAGATTACCATACACGGCAATGTAAAGATCTCCACTTACACGCTGGAACAAGGACCCTAAGTCAGAAGCATGTATGTAATCCAGGCATCAAACTTTTTAATGCACTACCAAAACATATCAAAGAGCTGGAAAATTGGGATAAATTTAAAACTGTTATAAAGAACCACATGCTTGACAAATGTTATGCTGTAATAAGTGAATAGCCCAGCAAAACTGTATAAGGATTTAATTTCATGTGACAAATGAAATTTCATCAATGAATATGTCTGGCAAACCCATAAGAAGATCAATAACCACATGGTTAACAAATGTCACAACAGTATAAGTGAATAGCTCTGCTCAACTGTACAAAAATATATGATGTGACAAATGGAATCACAACATCAAGGAATAGATCTCTCCACCACATAATTTCTTGTGTTATAAAAACAGTTATTTGTTGTATATTGTATTAAACATAAGATAAATTCATATGAATGTAGCACAAATGTGATCATTCGGATTTTGTGGTCTTTAGTCCTGAGACTGGTTTGATGCAGCTCTCCATGCTGCTCTATCCTGTGCAAGCTTCATCATCTCCCAGTAACTACTGCAACCTACATCCTTCTCAATCTGCTTACTCTATTCATCTCTTGGTCTCCCTCTACGTTTTTTACCTTCCATGCTGCCCTCCAATACTAAACTGGTGATCCCTTGATGCCTCAGAACATGTCTTACCAACCGATACCATCTTCTAGTCAAGTTGTGCCACAAACTCCTCTTCTCCCTGATCCTATTCAATACCTCCTCATTAGTTATGTGATCTACCCATCTAATCTTCAGCATTCTTCTGTAGCACCACATTTTGAAAGCCTCTATTCTCTTCTTGTCCAAACTATTTATTGTCCATGTTCCACTTCCATACATGGCTACACCCCATACAAATACTTTCAGAAATGTCTTCCTGACACTTAAATCTATACTCGATGTGGACAAATTTCTCTCCTTCAGAAACCCTTTCCTTGCCATTGCCAGACTACACTTTATATCCTCTCTACATTGACCATCATCAGTTATTTTGGTCCCCAAATAGCAAAACTCCTTTAGTACTTTAAGGGTCAAATTCCCTCAGCATCACCCGACTTAATTCGACTACATTCCATTATCCACGTTTTGCTTTTGTTGATGTTCATCTTATATCCTCCTTTCAAGACACTGTCCATTCCATTCAACTGCTCTTCCAAGTCCTTTGCTGTCTCTGACAGAATTACAATGTCATCGGCGAACCTCAAAGTTTTTCATTTCTTCTCCATGGCTTTTAATACCTAGTCCGAACTTTTGTTTCCTTCACTGCTTGCACAATATACAGATTGAATAACATCAGGGAAAGGGTAAAACCCTGTCTCACTCCCTTCCCAACCACTGCTTCCCTATCATGTCCCTCGACTCTTATAACTGCCATTCGCTTTCTGTACAAATTGTAAATAGCTTTTCGCTCCCTGTATTTCACCCCCCCTCCCCCACCTTCAGAATTTGGAAGAGAGTATTCTAGTCAACATTGTCAAAAGCTTTCTCTAAGTCTACAAATGCTAGAAATGTAGGTTTGCTTTCCTTAATCTAGTTTCTTAGATAAGTCATAGGGTCAGTATTGCCTCATGTGTTCCAATATTTCTACGAAATCCAAACTGATCTTCCCTGAGGTTGGCTTCTACTAGTTTTTCCATTCATCTGTAAAGAATTTGCGTTAGTAGTTGGCAGCTGTGACTTATTAAACTGATAGTTCAGTAATTTTCACATCTGTCAACACCTACTTTCTTTGGGATTGGAATTATTCTTGAAGTCTGGGGGTATTTCGCCTGTCTCATATGTTTTGCTCACCAGATGGTAGAGTTTTGTCAGGGCTGGCTCTCCCATGGGTGTCAGTAGTTCTAATGGAATGTTGTCTACTCTGGGGCTTTGTTTCGACTCAGGTCTTTCAGTACTCTATCAAACTCTTCACGCAGTATCGTATCTCCCATTTCATCTTCATCTACATCCTCTTCCACTTCCATAATATTGTCCTCAAGTACATCGCCCTTGTATAGACCCTCTATATACTCCTTCCACCTTTCAGCTTTCCCTTCTTTGCTTAGAACTGGGTTTCCATCTGAGCTCTTGATATTAATACAAGTGTTTCTCTTTAATTTTCCTGTAGGCAGTATTAATCTTACCCCTGGTGAGACAAGCCTCTACATCCTTACATTTGTCCTCTATCCATCCCTGCTTAGCCATTTTGCATGTCCTGTCGATCTCATTTTTGGGATGTTTGTATTCCTTTTTGCCTCCTTCACTTACTGTATTTTTATATTTTCTCCTTTCATCAATTAGGTTCAATATTTCTTCTGTTACCCAAGGATTTCTAGCAGCCCTAATCTTTTTTCCTACTTTATCCTCTGCTGCCTTCACTACTTCATTCCTCAAAGCTACCCATTCTTCTTCTACTGTATTACTTTCCCCCATTCCTGTCAATTGTTCCCTTATGCTCTCCTTGAAACTCTCTACAACCTCTGGTTATTTCATTTTATCCAGGTCCCATCTCCTTAAATTCCCACCTTTTTGAAGTTTCTTCAGTTTTAATCTACAGTTCATAACCAATAGATTGTGGTCAGAGTCAACATCTGTCCCTGGAAATTTCTTACAATTTAAAACCTTGTTCCTAAAGCTCTGTCTTACCATTATATAATCTATCTGAAACCTGTCAGTATCTCCAGGCTTCTTCCATGTATGCAACTTTCTTCTATGCTTATTGAACCAATTGTTAGCTATGATTAAGTTATGCTCTGTGCAAAATTCTACAAGACGGCTTCTTCTTTCATTTCTTTCCCCCGATCCATATTCACCTACCACGTTTCCTTCTCTCCCTTTTCCTACTACCGAATTGCAGTTACCAATGACTATTAAATTTTTGTCTCCTTTCACTATCTGAATAATTTCTTTTATTTCATCATACATTTCTTCATCATCTCTAGAGCTAGTTGGCATAAAAACTTCTACTACTGTGGTATGCATGGGCTTCGTGTCTATATTGGCCACAATAATGCATTCACTATGCTGTTTGTAGTAGCTTACCCCCACTCCTATTTTTTTATTCATTATTAAACCTACTCCTGCGTTACCCCTATTTTATTTTGTATTTATAACCCTGTATTCGCCTGACCAAAAGTCTTGTCCCTCCTCCCACCAAACTTCACTAATTCCCACTATTACCTATCTATTTCCTTTTTTAAATTTTCTAACCTACCTGCCCGATTAAGGGATCTGACATTGCACTCTTCGATCCGTAGAACGTCAGTTTTCTTTCTCCTCATAACGACATCCTCCTGATTAGTCCCCACCCGGAGATCCAAATGGGCGACTATTTTACCTCCGGAATATTTTACCCAAGAGGACGCCATCATCATTTAACCATACAGTAAAGCTGCATGCCCTCGGGAAAAATTACGGCTGTAGTTTCCCCTCACTTTCAGCCGTTTGCAGTACCAGCACAGCAGGGCCATTTTGGTTAGTAATACAAGGCCAAATCAGTCAATCATCCAGACTGTTGCTCCTGCAACTACTGAAAAAGCTGCTGCCCCTCTTCAGGATCCGCACATTTGTCTGGCCTCTCATCCGATACCCCTCCGTTGTGGTTGCACCTACGGTATGGCTATCTGTATCGCTGAGGCACGCAAGCCTCCCCACCAACGCAAGATCCATGGTTCATGGTTTATTGGGATGAGGATAAACAAAAGTTGCAGCTGCGAGTGGGTGAGTGTGTTATGCATTGTAAGCAAAACACAGTCAACTGTGCACGGTATAGCAAGAGCCAACGCTGCAGCACACTACTGGAACAGAAACCTTTCATCATTTGCCACTATGGGAGTGTTTAAAGTATGTGAGCTTAAGTCCTAAACGAACATAGTGTGGATGTGTAAGCCCTCAGTCTTCGTGCACTAAATTCTTCTCGTCTCAGTATCACAACCTTCGCCATGGGCGTAATTGTGGAATGCAGTAAGGTGTTCGCTGTTCGACCACAAGAAACGGCAGCATGCCCTGAGTTACAAGGGGTGTGCCCACTTGCTGGCGGAAATTCACGGCGGTCATCAGCTGCACTGTTTTGCTGCTTTACCTACAACTCAGACTATTGTGATCATGACATTTCTTATACCAACTAAGTGTTGCAACAATGTATTTGTATGATTTCAGCTGTTACAACTGCGACTCTTTGGCATCACGGTAATAGGGTACGGCATTTTTTCGCTTGTTTAAGTGCACAGTTTTATTTTTCGCTATCGATTTCCTGTAGTACCTTAGAACATATTCTGAGGTCAAACAGAACGACCTCAACGCCATCCAGGATGTATTTTGAGAATATAGACAGTGCAAAACCCAATTCATTTAATAAGCACAATTTTGCTAGTGAGCGAAATGCGTTTCGGAAATCAGTAAACACTGTTTTCCCCTGTCTGCCTTGATCCGTGGTTTTCAGACTGTCGTTGGAGTCGGGTTGCACGTAATCGATGTTTTCGGAATCCATGCTGCATAGAAGGGGGGTGGGGGGGGGGGTCATTCAGTCTGAGGTACCTCGTTATGCCTGAGTTCAGAATTATAAATTTTCTGCTTGACCAAGATTTCGTGCCACCGTGAAGACCAGCCTAGACTTCAGGGTGGCTCTAATGCCACTCCTGATTCCTTGTGGATGGCTTGGAAGCTAATGCTGATAATCTCTGAGAACTGTACACAGCCGTATGCGTGCATACAAGGTGCATTGATAAAAAGTAAAACATTTATTAACTGTCGGCTGCTACTTAGATAATCAGCACGTGATTACTGACGCAAAAGGTAACACAGAGTTTGACAGTAAGAGTACAAAAAAATATCTCGTGATCAAAGACGCTAGCGTAGTTATGGCGATTAGCTTCTTAAAAGTTTACACAAGAACAGATGGAAATTGTGCTCGAATATGTGATAACACAAATAAAGCAATATTCTGAGTTTCTGAAGCGAGTTTTACTGCTTTGTAACTGGCAACAGGATCGCGTTTACGTGTATGTTTATCTGGGCATGACAACCAATTACAATAAATCCTCCTCCTCTCCCCCCCCCTCCCCCCCCCCCCCCCATAAGCATAAAAAAGCTAATGTCGGGCTTGGTAGTCTAGCGATAATGAGCGTGCAGGAACAGTAGAAGTCGCGAGTTTGAATCTCAGTGCCTCTCTTTTTTGTATTTTTAAGTGTAGTGTGCCATGTTTTTGTCTAAATATACCACTTAAGCTTTTATAACTGGAGCTACCATATGCTCTGAAACTAATAATACTTTGTCTTTTTTTTTTATTCCGTTCCTCAATCGGAAAAAAACAGAACCCTTGTTTTTCGTCTGTCTGTTGCACATCCTATGCTTCAGGAACTTGGAGATGTATCAAATTGAAATTTTTTTCACATACTGAGGTTGTGTTCCCTTCACGGTGTAAAATATACAGACCTATAGGGCACTTTCTGTTGACCTACACTAATGAAAATTGGCAAGAAGCAAGGTAAAGGAAAAGTCCGAAAACTGGCAATTTGTAATTATATCACACGGAAATTGTTATCCAACATCGAACTTGAAATTACAACAATCAGTAGTTCTGCGTTCATGTTGACTGGATCGCAATACTAAACGTCAGATATCGCGCAAGGAATGCCAGTATTGCGTTTCGGAATTTAGCCGTCATCAGATATCCATATGCGATTACTGCATGTGCATATGTCGTTCAAAGTTGCACGTGAAGCAAAAATTCGCAGAATAGACGCAATCAGCCTCAATGCTACTAATTACTCTAATAATACTACTTAAATATCTTCAACATTACGCGGCCCTGTCAGCAACTGTATAAATATTAATTTTAATAATTAACAGCCTCAGTTGCACCGTTTATCTAGAATTTACCTATGTTTCAGTCGGTATAACCCAACCTTCCTCACAATAACAGTACCTACTGTTTGTCCATAGTGGACATCGTCAAGTATTCATAAATTATCGTCAGACTGTAAAAGTTATCTGGCACTACGTCGGCCCCACGTCGCGGCAGCCACGAGTGCTGTACTGGAACTCCACTATGGACAAACAGTAGACACTGTTATTTTGAAGAATGTTGGGTTATCCCGACTGAAACTTGGGTAAAGTCTATGTAAGCGGTGCAACTGAGGCTGTTCATTATTAAAATGAAAATAATAATACTGGTCGCCTGCTTCCTGCATGATCTTGTCATATTTACACTATTAAAATGAAAACATTCTCTCCAGACAAGTTTTAGCATTTTTCTCTGACAAATTTTGAGGTATCAAGTCTAAGTGCAGACCTAAGACGTAAAAAAAAGTAATGACTTCTGTATTTCTAAACGTCTGAACAAAAATCGTAAGTACTTAACATCAAAATGTTGTGTAATGAACTGCTTGTAGATGGAGAAAGGAAGCCCAGTGGCAGACTGTTTCATTAAGATCACTGATTTTATTTTCATAAAGCGAAACCCATTTGGTGACAAAAATATGCATTTTCTTGGAGTTGCGAGACACATTCCTGAAAGCAGTGATGGTATGCGTTATGTCTATTATCTACAGGTATTGTGTGATTTTTTTTCTTTCAAGAAATACTTGACGTCATAGTGTACAAACTGCCTGCGATTGCCACAATTTTTTTTTCTTATCGTCCATTCTTTCAAATATATAAACTACTTTCGAAGTGCCAAAAGATACTATAATAAATAAAATTTGTATCAAACGCCGCACTGTACAATGTACTTGCTGTGAGACAGTCACGGTTCCCGAAACACATCGCCTGGGGCCGAGGAGGGGCACCACAGTCCTAGGTCCGTGGTACTACGCCACACACAGGCCAAGTCAGAGGACAGAGCCCGCACATTAGTGGCAAACTATTGGCTTTGGATGGGCAGGCCCGATCCGTTACAGATGCCTGCAATTTTATCCCGCCACGAAAGTGCATTCATGTGGCCAGCTATTCACGTGCACAAACACCACGTCGATGAAATGAGACCGCGGTGATCACACACGCAACAGGTAACTCTGAGAGTAGTCAGCAACTCACCGTAAGGATGATCGCTCAGGCACATAGAAAAGACCATCACACTCTATAACTAAATTTTTGGCTGCAGCCTTTGTCAGAAATCGAAAGTTGCTGTGACTTTTTTTACCGCCAGTACATTTTTCCAGTCGCGGAAGCCGTCAGGCGCTGACGCCACCCTGCAACACACCTCTGCCAGGCGGGCTGAATGGAGCACAGCCCCTGTAAATCATTAACTGCACAGTCCAGCGAGCTAAGAAAGTTGCAGCTCGGTCCGCAGAGGTCCTTCGTGCACACGAGACACTATAGCAGGTGGTGCATACAACCGCGACAGGGTCACTGCTGCTGCATCCACCGTGACTCGTGCGGCCACTCGAGTGTAAGTGTGCTTCCAGTCGCAGCCGGCAATTGGTGTCCACCGCTACAAACCCAGAGAGAATCTTCTCCAACACAAAAACCTAATGTACAAGAAATTAAAGATGTCATTAGGTTATTACTTCTGATATTCTCCTATAACTATTTCCAGTTTAACGCTGAAATTCTTTTACGACCGGAAGCCTTTGCTGTACCCATTTGTATAACAAGTACACTTGCTAAGAGTTTTGTTAAACTTCACAAAAGGCAGTACTTTAAGAAATTGTTGTGACCTGAGCAATTTTCCAGTCTTTAGGTACGGATCTTTCTGTGAGCGGTTGTATATAATTGCTAAATATGGAGCTCTTGTATCAGCACATTCAGAGGAACCTGACTGGTATCTAATCTGAACCGGAAGCCTTGCCTTTATCAAGTGATTTAAGCTACTTTGCTACACCGAGGATATTTACTTCAATGCTACTCATCTTGGCACTTTCTGTTGACTGCACTTCGGGAATACTTGCTTCGTATTCCTTGATGAAGGAGTTTCGGAAAACCATGTTTCTTAACTCTACTTTAGTGGCACTGTCATCAGTGACTTCACCGTTATTTTCGCGCATTGAAGGTACTGACTGCATCTTGACACCGGTGTACTTTATGTATGACCAGAATCTTTTCGGGTTTTTCGCCAGATTTCGAAACAGAGTTTTGTTGCAGAAATTATTAAGAGCATCTCGCACTGAAGTAGCTGCTATATTTAGAACTTCGCCAGTCTTGCGGATTTTGGATTCTTTCAGATTTGGCATGCCTTTTCGTTGCTTCTGCAACAGCGATTTGACCCGTTTCGTCCATGGGGGATCAGTATATCACATATTAATTTATGTGCTATATATATATATATATCTGAAATCATTCCACATCTTTTCTACGCTTACATGATCAAATCGGAAGGAGTGGAGGCTGTCTCTTTAAAAAGCGTTAAGAGCGTTATTAGCTTTTTTTAAATAGATGTATTTTGAGTTTCTTTTAGGTGGTTGTAGGCGTTACAGTTTTCAGTGTAGCAGCAACTGCCTTGTGGTCGCCAATCCCTGTATTCGTCATGATACTACATATTCATCCAGGAATAATTGCTGCTAAGAGGTCAAGTACGCTTTCGTAACCATTTATGCTTCGAGTGGGCTCACGAACTAATTGTTCAAAATAATTTTTTAAGAAAGCATTCAGTACAATTACAGATGACGTTTTATGCCTGCCGCCGGCTTTAAACGCATAAATTTTCCAGCATATCGAGGGTAGATTGAAATCACCACCGACTATAATTGTGTGAGTGTGCTACCTATTTGAAATGAGACTCACGTTTTCTTTGAACTGTTCAGCAACTATATCCTCTCAGTCGGGGGCCGGTAAAACAATCCAGTTTAATCCGATAGAAGAGTATAGCCTCTACCCATACTATTACGCAGGAACTATCTACTTCAGTTTCACTACAAGGTAAACTACTTCTGACAACAATAAATACTCCAGCACCAACTATGTTTAATCTATCCCTTCTGAACGTTGTTAGGTCGTTTGAAAAAATTTTGGCTTAACTTATTTCCGGCTTTAGCCAACTTTCCGTACCTATAACTGTTTGAGCTTCAGTGCTTTCTATTAGGGCCTGGAGATCTGGTTCTTTCCCAACACAGCTAAGATAATTTACAACACCGATCGTTTCTACAACCACCTTACTGTGTGTTCCCTGACCCCTTTTAGACGGGAGCCATTGCTATGGTTTCCTGAGACCCTCTAACCTAAAAATGCACCCCCGCTACCCGTGTAGTGGACTCCTCACCTATTAAGCGGAATCCGGAAACCTACCACCCTGTGGCTCAAGTCAAGGAATCTGAGGCCTACGCAGTCACATAACCGCCTGAGCCTATGATTCATACCTTCCACTCGGCTCTGCACCGAAGTTCCACAGTCGGTTCTGTCGATGGTGGTGCAGATGGTGAGCTCCGCCTTAATCTCGCAAGCAAGACTGGCAGTCTTTACCATATCCGCTAACCAAAACCAGAGAGAATCTCCTCCAATCCAAAGCGACATACGCCATTGGCATCGAGTTGGGCCACCACCTGCAGTTGGGTGCACCCTGTACTCTTCATGGCATCCGGAAGCAATCAAGAGTGACTCCCCCACCTTGTGCACACTGCCGTCCTTCCCCTCCTTGGCAGCCATGTTACTAAGGGGGCCCAATTACGCGCCTATTATTGGAGTTCCGAACTACCGGCAAACTGACCTTCTGTGAACGCCCAGAATTTGCGTTCCAAGAGGCTTCCTCTGGACGCCCTACGATCGGCCCCTCGCAAAGCCTTTGGCTGCCTGCCACACTTTGGAGTGGTCCCTCAGTCGACCACAGGTGAGGTTCAACCTCAGCGCTGTAGACCAACATAAATTTAGGCTAATGGCATCAGTGCTGCTCAGAAATCTGCAGTCTGAGAAGACAATTCCCAATGCAAGGGGAAAAGACACAAGAATGCTGTAAGTAAATATCAGAAACTTATCTATTATAAAGAACGTTCCTAGATGTTGAAAGCGACCAAAATTGTAAATTCCACTTACGATGTTTTAAAAGAATAAAGTGATATGGTAAACTAAACTAAGTGTGCTTTTCTTCATGGTTACGTGACGTTACGTATATATCTGTTTTGTATTTTTATTCGTCCATGCCTTTCGTTTAAGCACTCACTCAAGCTAAACAGGTCTCTGCTACCAAGTCATTATCACTTCCATCGATGAAGGGTGAAAAACAAAGGAAAGAGTATTCAGTTTCTTTTGCCTGATGGCGCATTTAGGGAGTGGGGATGCATGGCAGAAGCGCATTCTTACGCAGCTTTGGTAAAAATAAACGTACGTTTATACCGTAACAGCGTTGCGTACGTTGATTAGGACTCTATAATCATACAAATATACTGAAAAGGACAACCAAATCAGCATCCACTGAAACGTGGAAATAGCACGAGAAGATTTGTTTTTACTTTTTAGACATTACTGCAGACTCTAGAAAATTCGAAGCTCAAGGGACCGTTACAATCAAGTATGCATAATTCGAAGTTCAAAGGAACTATGAAAAAGTTCGAATAATTAAGAGAAAAAGTTCGAATAATTAATTCTATTTAACTCCACTTTATTCTAGATGAAATCAGGGAAAATCTAAATAAAATTTCGACTTTTTTTCTTTTGTATTCCCAGTTTTCTTACATGTTATTAGCTTTTGTATTTGAAACGGAAGGCACACACAAATGTTCGAAAATACGTAAATTCAGCTTCATTCATTTTTCAATGCTGAATAAACTCAGGAATGGATGAATTTTATGAAGTAAATTTTTTATAAACGCCCTTATGCCTTTGGAGTTGGCGTGTCACTCCTTATTTGTATCTGAGACTTCGGTTCCCAGACTAACCGTTAATGATTGAGCGCTCCGTTAAGCTATAATCTCTGACAAATACCTTTTGTACCCTGCATTGAGCAAGCCAATTCCATAAGCTTTCAGCAAGATGCGCGACTCGCCTCGCCGGTCTGCTTGGTTTCGCCTTTTAATACTTATCAGCAACATTATCTTTCCGCTCGATCATTGTTTGCAGCATGGATGGTGGAATCCCGAAACAATTCGTTACCTGCTACTTCTTATTGCATTTCACAGCGTCGAAACTCGTTTCTGTTTTACGAAAGTCGAAAACTTCCTGGATGTTATTCTGACGTGAAAACGCCAACTTTCTCCTTTGTCGAAGTTTCTTCTGTGGCAAAGTGGCGTCAGATTTGAATCACTAATAACAACGAGACCGACAGTGCGCAAACAAAGGTTAAGTCCACGCCGTCTGTACGTGGTTGTCGTTTATTGCCTGTGTTGTCAGCGTGCCAGTGTAGGCAAATGCGCGTCATTGTTACAAATCAGCTTTGTGTAAAGTTATAAACTGGTGTAGCTGTAAGCTAGGATTCTGATTTGGGTGTCATTGCGATGAACAGCTTAGGGAGCTGCGCTAGGATTCATAGAAAATAAAAATACTAGCGGGATATAAACGAAAATCTATATTGAGTTTAAACCTACGACACGAAGGAAGAGTTCGTCTCATAGGAGTTGTAAATATGCTCTAAATTACAGAAAACGTGAGAAAAGCCCTCCCAGAAGCCTAAAAAGCGCTGAGCAAATGAAACAGCTCCCGCAGAGTCGGAAAAAAGGGAAGCAACGGCGCAACCCGATATCGTACTCAAGGGCTATATCGTACACCGGCCACTCCAAGTGGGACCACTGTGAGTAACCGTGTGACCACTGTATTGCAGATACTAATTATCAATATGTAATTTAATATGTAACACCTGTTACGATTTTATCTCGACGTTTTCACGAAAAATCTACGGTGCGGGCCTGAACTGCACACATAGAAATTTATTTGCAACTGATTAATATGCTTTGGTATTTCGTGCATTGTTAAAACAAGTGATGAAACAAATAGAATTATCCGGTGTAAGCTAGGCGCTGAATTGTAATTATAGAATGTTTGTGGGTCGTTCTGCTATGACGCTCGCCTAAATTAGTGAAGAAGTTTCTTCGGTTTCCTAGAGGCATTTGGGATCAGGTTGAAACAAACGATTAACAAGCGTCGACTGCATACAGTCGCAGAGGCTGATTTCAAATGTGTTTGATAACTGTAAAGCTACTTCAGCTGGGTTAGGAGAACAGCTACCAGTCGGAGGTAAACACTTCCCCCTCACAGCGTTCTAATGTTGCCGGTTACACTACGCCACTCAGCGTCTGATGTAAACACAGCCGACAACAGGAAGTGCTGTACTGTGACACGACCACCAGACCGAGTACAGAGCAGGAAATGGCCGGGGTCCCCGGTGGTCTCGTGGTAAGGGGTCTGGAACGTTCCAGCGGCTGGGCTGGGGCTATTCGCCCCAGCCAGGCCAGGGTTCAATCCCCGGCCGGCGGTGGAATTTTCAGACTTCCGAACACTAACCTCCACTTCTGCCCTGCCATGCCATGTGGCGCATGCCGGGCACCCCCGTGGGGTCCGTGCTTCGGATCCCACGTCGAGCTCACTCCCACACTACAAAATATACCTCATTATGCTTTTTGCAATCACTTATTTTAAATTTTAATACGCACACTTGCTTCACCAGACTAATTGTCACTAAGTGTATTTTCAAAACGAACACAGGCTCTTTTTTTTTTTCTCTCTCTTCGAGTTATTCAAGTGTCAAAATGAGATTATGATGTGACACAGGTCACTAATGGGATAAACTCTTTCTTTGTATGAAAGAGGATAATTCTCCTGGTTTATGTGAGCTGAATGCTAAATTAAACAGATACAATTTAAAAAAAAACGAATTTCTTGACGGCTTTATTGACAGGTCTACATGTTTCATATAATATTTCTGTTGGTATTACATGACAGCCTCTCAGGCTCAGCTTTATATGAAAGTATCTTGCACGTCAGAAAAGAAATTATATTACTACCAGTACAGATTCAGTTGGTCTATTATTGTTGTACTATTGTATCATTGACGTTGCATTGCAAGAGAGAGACTGCTACTATGGCTGTTTTCTTTTGCTATTAAATTCCGTGCCATATCTCCACTCTAAGTGCTAAAAGGCGTGGATAAAACTTTTAGCAATACTATTTTCCTGTTCACCACATCGCTGCTAGGTGTCGCTACTGGTCCCTCACAGTCAGTTGTCTGTAGCGCAGGGCTTCGCTACCAGAGGGCTCTAGCGGAGCTGGTGACGACTCACTCTGCCGGGATTTGCTGCTTCACTCCTGAACGTCTACGCCAGCAGAAATAACCGCTAAATCCTTACACTAAACGAGAAGCGTAATAGCACCAATGCCAAATAAGGCAAATCGGGGTCAGTGAGAATATTGTCAAACCACCACTTTGATAACTCGTAGCTGAAAATACTGATACAAACTATTTACAGAGGAATCGAGCACCTTACAGAAGCTGATCTAGAGGAAAATCCATTTGGAGTTAACAGAACCCATATTTATAACATCTTTAGTTACAGAAAAAGCTTTTGACAATGTTGACCAGAATATACAGTTTGAATTTAAGATGCAACCAGGAATAAAATATAGCGAGCGAAACGTTACTTAGAACGCCACCAGAAATAAGACAGCAGCTGTACTAGTTGAACGACATAAAAGAAAGTAAATACGTGACAAGTGAGTGAGACACCGTTCTAGTCCATTCCCTGATGTTATTCATTCTATATACAGGGTGTTTCACAAGTCATTCTTTACATTACTAGGGGCTGTAGAGGGGAATTAACTGATCAAGTCTACCATAGGAATCTACTTCTGAAAACGTCATCTAGCGACACTACAGACCGTCAAAGTTATAGGCATCGGCGCCTACAAAAATAGAGGGATCCCACGAAGATGTTACAAACTTTCTAAGATGATGCAGAGGGATAAATGTATAAATTTGAGATTTTGTCCTTGTACCGGAAAATTATAACAGAAAACTTTTCTGTTACCTCTGACAGTATGTACCGTTATCGTTGTTGCTAAGATGTAGGACAGGAAACTTTCAGAGTTGGTGGTACGGAACGGAAGAAGCAAACAATGTGCAGTACACATAGGCTGTAAAATGCATACATCATGAACCATGAGCACTTGTTCATCTTCACACCCATCTCCACTGTTGAACAAGTGCTTATAGCTCCAGGAGCATGCAGTTTAGAGTCCATGTTTACTGCACATTTTTTCTTGTTGTGGTCTATACTGCCGCATCTGAAAGTTGCCTACCCTACAGTCCTAGCAACAACAGTACCAGTACTTGTATTCCACTGTCAGAAGTAGGATAACGATTTTCACTTACAACTTTCGGTACAGGGGCTCTTACCTCAAATCGATACATTTGTCTATTTCCATCATCCTAGAAAATTTGTAACACAATCACGGATCATCCTGTATATACATACATTTACCGGAGCTGGCGCCTGTAACTTTGATGCTCCACGGCGTCGTTGCGTGACGTTTGCAGGCATGAGTTTCTACGTAAAACTGCAAGCTCAAAAAATGTGTGACATGATTTGTAAAACACCTTTATAAAGACAGCAACAAACAAAAAGGATGAGGAATTCTCGAAAGTAATGAAACGTGAAGAAGAAGAAATAGAAGTTGTTCCCAAATTGAACTCTCACTTTGCAGTGGAGTGTGCTCTGATTTGAAATTTCCTGGCATTTATTCGCCCTGAAGAGGATCGCTGAAAAGATGGTCGAAATGTCGGTAGTTTGGTTTTTCAGTGTTTATCATGGCATGGCCTAGTACCCAAAATGATTCTCTTCAAGTTTGTTGTAGGAACTATATCCCTTCTCTCCGATATTTTCAGAACGATAGAATTATTTTTTCCTAAAACCTCAACTGAATTAGTGCTTCAAACGATATAAATGGTACTTATGCTTTATGGTATGGAGACAGAAATGGTACTTGGCTTTAATGATAACAATATACAGGAAAATTCAGTAATGTTTCTGCAAAGTGCCATAACACCGAAATCCTGAAATATAATCGGATATTTCGAATGTCGTACGACACCAGCTATACAGTTTACTGGACAGATACCGAGTTTTCCGAAATTCTAGCACTTTTAGAAGGAACTAAACGACAATATTTTTAAATTGGACACACGTACGGAAACGTATACTCTCCGTGCTACAGTCGTTTGAATACATGCTAGCTAGGTGGGTATGCAGCAGGGTAGTCATCGTGGGAGGCGGAGGGGGTGGGGGTGGGGGGAGGAGCTTACGTCGGATGTCATTCACCGTCTGTCCTGCCACTCTGACATGGCTCGTCCGTCACTCACGTGTCTCTCAGTATTAGAGCAACATTGCAGAGAGCACTTTTGCCGGATACACCGACATGATCCTTCTGTATGACGAAGCTCGTCGCCTTTATCAAGTTCGTTCTCCGCAGCGTCCGACTTCATAGCATACGCTTTTCGCCACAACTGCGCAACGACTTTGAGAAAAGAGTGCGTTCACCGTCAGCAGGGGTGACTGCAGTGCTTCAAAGAGACGCAGCGCACCCGAGTTGTAAAAGTCCGTATTTTGAAGAACAGTGTTTCTGAAAACTTATCAAGTTTCCTTTTAATGAGTGGAACTTTGGCACTTTTGTTGTACTGGGTCACACCTAATCACTTACTTGTACAAGTGGTCGCGTTACCAATGTGTTTTCCGATGGCTGTAGCGAGGAAACAGTGCGTTGCAGCAGATGGGCTAGAATACAGAATACGAGTAGTATGTACTCGGTCCCCCTTTACACCACAAGTCTGTAACAGGGATGTCGGAACATCCTGCATGTTTATGGTATATTGTACAGTTGTTGTCCCACGATAATTGAAATCTGCGAAAACATTTCATAATTTCTGAGAGCTCATCAGGCGCGACTACCGTTTCCGCAGTATAAAACCCAGGGGGCGTTTTGCCTACGGCGGCTCTGACGCCCACGAGAACAAATGTAGGTAGAGAGCGCATCACAGCTACTTTGATGGATATTTTCCTCTAATGCTGCCAGATGTGTATATTTTTAGAGGTATCTTGACCCGCACCAGCCTTAAGCGGAAAGCCAAATATCCCAACTTCTGGCCACTGCTAACATTCTGAAATACACTATCCGATCAAAAGTATCCAGATAGCTAGTAGTGGACTTCAATATGCGGTATGACCACTTTTTCTCATTACGAGGGGTTAACCTCTGCTGGGAACGCTTTCAGTGTCGACGATATTTTATGCACCACACATGTTGAGAGTTTCATCTGTGTGTACGTACCAGGCAATAAACTGGCCAGCAAGATCGCCGCCTCTCTCCCCAATTTTGGAGCAATGCGGGCAACTCCTTACAACCACGTCTGGATTTTGTCGATGTAACGAATCAATTGAAATGAACATGGTACGACATCCGTCAGGAGGACATCCACCAACTTTATCAATCAAGATCAAGCCGAATAGCTGATTGCTTAAGGGCCAGAGATGGACCAACGTGCTATGACTTTCTCCTGAATGAATCACCCAATTTTCCTGGAAGGGTTATCATTAGTTTGCCTCTACACGTACATCACATCTACCGATTTTATTCACACTGGGGTAATTTCTTGGTGGTACGGTTTAGAGTGTAAATATACAGGGTGTATCAAAAAGAGTCAACCGATTTTTAAAAAAAGTAACTATTATGTAATTCGACATATGTGCGTGAATGGCGTACTGCTGGAAAGAGCAAACCCTCGGGCTTCACATGGTTACCGCATGGCAGCAGCACTGTCCGCCCATTTCAGTCCTAGTAAAACTGGTGTCGCGACGACAGAACGCGTTTTGCGTTCTGCATTTTGAGCAGTGTGGGCAGTAATAAGTGTTCGGCGTGACTTTCGTACAAGGTGCTGTGCGGATCCTCCTACAGCACAGAGCATTAGACGATGGCATCAACGATTAAGAGAAACAGAATGTTTGCGGAAAGGCAAATCGCCGGGCCGTCCCCGAGTGCCTGACACAGACGTCGAACGCATCCGCCACAGTTTCACGAGGGGTCCGCAGAAATCCGTTCGCCGTGCAGCTCGACAGCTCAGCACGCCCCCGATGTCCGTCTGGCGTCTATGCGTCGACGTTTATGCATCAGATAATATTAAAGTCAGCTACTGCGAGCTCTTCGTGATGGTGATAACATCGTGTGAAGTTCCGTAATTTCACTCTTGGCTAGGTGGAGGATGGCTATTTTCTCCAACAGTAAGTGTTTAGTGACGAGGCAACATTCCATTTATACGGAGTGGTGAACTGCCATAATGTGACAATATGAAGTACGGGACAACCACACGAAGTTGTACAACATAAAATAGACTCTCCTAAATTTAATGTGTTTTGTGCAGTTTAGAGGGAAAAGGTGTATGATTCATTTTTCTTTGCCGAAAACACGGTTACAGGAAGCATATATCTCGATATGCTTGAAAACTTTCTTTTCCCACAGTTTGATTCGAACGACTTTATTTACCAATGGGATGGGGCACCGCGAGAGTGGCATCTGGAAGTGTGGGAATTTCTAAATCAAACAATTTCTGAACGATGGGTCAGTCACTCAGCCTTAGATTACTGGCCTCCAAGGTCACCGTACCCGACTATATGTGATTATATATGTACGGTTTTGTAACAGACTCTTTATGTACCTACGTTACCTCCAGAACCAACAGCAATAAATGAACTGAGACATCGGATAACAGTACCTGTGTTAACTGTTAATCCAGACAAGCTTGCTGCAGTGTTGGTACAATTTGAACACCGCATTGACACATTCCGTGCATCTCAAGGATGCATATTGAACACCATTGAAAAGGATGAAAAAACTTTTTCAGTTTCTGTTCATCAAAATCAAAATTATTTGTATATGTTTCTTAGTTTCAGAAATATAGACGGGCCAGAGTGTATTATTGTTTTTCATACACCCGATGTAGATAGCGCACTTTAAAACCTCCCAATAATTAGGCCACTACCAAGACGGGAGATGACAAGTATTCACACATGTGTCTTTGCATGTGTTGGATAAAAAATAGTAGCACAGTGCCGTAACATGAAGGATGAGAGTCATTTGGTACGCACGCTTTCTGTTGCTGATAGATGGTGGGCTGAAGTAGTAAAGTAAGCGGCATAGGTCGTGTTTGAGTAAGTTGCTGTGTGTACTACTTCAAAGTTGGAGAGGCTAGCTCAACTGCCTTAATAGCATGTTTGGGAAACACGAAAAACGTGCTTGGGTCAAGACTGGAAGGGCACGTGGTCGGAGCGCGCAACAATCTTTCCTTCCAGCGCTGCATTCCACCAACTTTCACGACAGTGCACGACGCCAAACGACGAGCCCTGTGCAGGAGCACCGAGTACGTGGCAGCGGGACATACTGGGACATCCACCGTATTCATCCGGCAGAGTCACTCCAATTATGGCTTGATCGCCCAAATGAACGAAGTATTTCGTGGCACGCCTTACACCAAATGATAAGACACCATATGGCGGTTCTAGCGAGACATCATCACAGATGGATGCACTGACAGTGTATGACATCTTTCATGTGGGTGTGGAAAATGATAGAGACGCGAGACGGAAATGTAATAAAGTGAATTTTAGTCAGTGAAGTCTGACATGAATTATAACCGAACTGCCACTACTTTTCATCCACCTCCATGTATATTACTATAAACGTTTATTTTTACTCATAAAAATTTTTCAGTAATCTTGTATGAAATGTTTTCACAATTTTGGTTTGTTTTCTAGATGTATAGCAATTCGGTAAGAAAGATGGAAGAGCTTGATTTTTACTTACAATACTGCCCTGGCTGCACATTTTTCTGGGTTCGGAACTGATGCCCTTAGCGTGAATTTACTTTGGCTTGCACCACAGCACATTTACTTGATATAAAATACGACGAAATACAGTTCGATTACCGTCTCGTAACTGTTGGACCTGGTGGTCTACCGGCACAGCGCGTGCCTGCAAATCGAGAATCGCGGGATCGAATCCCAGATGAACCAATAAATTTTTCAGTCTGCTTTTAATCCAGCCTTCACCTCTCAATGATATGAGGAGTCGGTAGAAACAACATGTGGTGCGGATTCCACGCTAAACTGCCGATTCCCTTTCCCGGTTGGACAACTGGTCTACGTTAATGATAAGCAAGTCGCCAAAGTGCCGTCCAATTGAAAGACTTAAACGAGGGCACTGAAATACGCCAAAGTTATTAGTATTATTACACTGTCCAGTCGCAGTAATCTGACCATGTGTTAAAATCCCGAATAAACGCACTTTGCAGCATGAGACGTACAGGAATAGAGTGAATGAGGCAATGACAGGGATAAGAAGCCATTCGGACTCCACTACCTGTCCAGCTGCGTTAGAATTTTATCGATTGAGGATCCGTGGCACAAACTACTCGATCGAGGTGACCTCTCAGATTCTCGATTGGGTTTAAAGGCGGAAAATTTGGCGGTGAGGGCAGTACGGTAAATTCATCCTAGAGCTTTCAGAACCACGCACATACACTGCGAGCTATGTTACACGTGCATCTACTGGTGGATAGGGTCCCCAGGGATAGGTGCGTACTAGGGTTGATCCATTGTGCCTTTCAGAATAACGAGATCACCCGGGGAGCGCCGCGAAAACATTGCCCACACCATAACGGTCTCTCAGGGTTGCAGGGCGTTTGCTTTCAGACGTTACACGCCGATGGAAATCTGTCCGATGGAGCATAAAATGTGATTAATATGGAGAGGCCACCTGTAGCACTCAGTGGACTTTCAGTTGTGGTACCGGCGTGCAAATGCAAGCTTTCGACGCCCATGAAGAGCAGTCAGCATGGGGCAGGGACCATGTGCCTACTGCGGAAGCCCATACGTTGTTGAGGAAACATTAGTGGCAGCCCTTTGTTCGCCTGGGCGGTCAGCTGCACTAAAGTGGCACGTCTGTTCGCCAGCACACACATCTACTCGACTACTTCGATGTTACACGTTCGGTATCCTACTCTATGGAGCTGAGTCATGGACTGTATGAGGCAAAAAACTTGAGGCATTTGGAAAGGGGTCGTATCGAAAAATATTAAGGATACCACCGACAGATATAGTCAAAAATATGGCGGTACGAAGACGCAGAAATTCTCATCAGCATCCAGAGAGCAAAGCGCCATTATTTTGGTAGCGCAATTCCGCAACAATAAATAAAACCTGTAGAAATTAATAATTCAAGGAAACATTAATGGCCGGCCAGTGTGGACGAGCGGTTCTAGGCGCTTCAGTCTGGAAACGCGCGACCGCTATGGTCGCAGGTTCGAATCCCGCCCCGGGCATAGGTGTGTGATGTCCTTAGGTTAGTTAGGTTTAAGTAGTTCTAAGTTCGAGGGGACTGATCACCTCAGATGTTAAGTCCCGTTGTGCTCAGAGCCACTCGAACAATTTTTTCTTTTTTTTTTTAAAAAGATTAATGGCATGCGTGACCCACGACGCACAGGATTATCCTGGCTTAATAACTCAAGCCAGCAGCTTCGGTTCAGCACTGAATCGATGTTCTGAAAAACCATGGACGGACAACAGGTCATGCTACCGATCGGCAGCGTTATTGGAGGACGAGGCAATACAGACAATGCTTAAAACTTACATAAATGCTCACCATTAAATTTAATACTCCTCCACTCATATAATCGCGCTAGCTGCAAATAAAATTAATCTGCAATTGCCATACAGTTAAAATGTTTTAAACGTAGTGCTGTTAACAGCACTCATGTCACCACTTATTTTGATCAATGTACGTATTTTCTCAGACATCCACCGTACGAGGACGCACTGAAATGTAATGTCGACAGATGTTTTATGTGAAAACTCGCAACGCTTTTTAAATAAAACAAATTTCATTAACATTCTGCATCTGTATTCTTCACGTCTATAAATTTATCTCTCAACACACTCATCCCGGGAACCAGAACAATTTCCCCAACTAGATACTATTTTGTTGATACCGTCACAATATATTGTTTGACTATGTTAACAGAGCCGCAACCTTACCTCTGCTTGCACCACTTGAAACAATTGAAGTGCTAGAAGTTTTTCTTAGTTTTGCACAAAGACGAAAATGGAGACTGTGTGTAGGATGATCGACGGCAGTGAACCAAGGACGTCGGTTTGCTGCAGATGTCGCAGCGCTCGTGTGTAGTTTGGCACTGCCGTGCTTAAGAAGAGTGTGTCCACATGCGGACGAAGTCTTCGAATTCGTGCTTTTAGTTTTGTGAGCTCCTTCTCACCCACCAACATAGTCACGTCACACACCGCTATGTTACGCGGTACAAAGCAGAGGGCTGCAGATATCCATAGTAAAGATGTACAATGTTACTGACTACATCAAATAAAACAGACCGAGTTATGCTGGTGATATATGGTGACAATTCGTATTTATATTTACAATGGAAAGAGATTGACCAGTGGCCAACAGACCACTAAAACGCAAGTTGCCAGATGGATAATAACTGCAATACCGCCCACGCTGTCACGGTAAGTAGCAGGTTTGGTCTCCCGATACATGCCTGTTTCCCGAAAGTCAAAGAGCAATTTCAAGATTTGCGAGATTACGTCGCAAGTATGACGAATTATGAGAAACACTGCACTGTGTAAGGGAAGCTACTAGAAGCCCTATAACCATGGCACTAGTTCAGGGATTCAGCTGCGCGAAGAGAATTTGAAACTGACTAAAGTTTTTTAGAAAACTGATAGTAAACCTGTTTCCAACAAATGAATCCGGGTGATCAGTTGCGAAGAAGGGGAGAAAATGTGTGAAAATAAATCTCTTCTTATGGAGGGACATTTCAGAGCAACTGTAGAGCATTGCATATTGATATCTGAAGTGCGGAAGACTAGCGTTTCTACCAGGGGAAAGTCGAAATAATTGTGAAATATTTTATTCTGGACCGAGTAATGTCATAACTGGGTGGTCATTTAAAACTGCATTGGTTTACTTCGAAATGGCTGCAAATTAAGCTATGCAAACAGTGTTACCCTAGACATCTATTTCCAGTTGTAATTTTCATTTCAAGCAATGTCTCTGGAAGACTTACAAGAACTGGAATTAGTGGAGAAATACAGGGATGAAGAAGTAGTTCGATTGTCTTGCCGAATGTATGCTGCAGAGCACATCTTCCACCGGACTGCCTTGATGACGCATGGAAGGTAACAGCGTAGCAAATGCCCAGTGGCGAAAATATCATGAATTCGTAGACTATATGGTCAGTCCATAGATGGAAAATCCTAGTACACCATTTGAAATGTGGAATTGGTGAAAACAGACAGTCAACAGAAATTGTTTCGAAATAAATTCACTCATAACTTGGCTTCAGTTTCGTTAGGTAATACCTCGATACCTAATACAACTGTATCAAAGTTATCTGCGTTCAGAGAATTTATTTCGAAGTGATTTCGGTCAGCTATCTACCGTCGTCAATTCGATGCAAAAGACCATGAATGCTGTCGAAGTTTGGCATAGCAAACGATACTCAATAAGACAAATATATCTGAACCTACAATTTCTGATCAATACGCTAAAGGAGAAGGTAATAAAATCAATACCTGAAATTTAAAAAAAAATAATCCGGTGGTCAGTGAAAGAGATAAAAGATACATATGTGTTGAAAAAGAGTTTAAAGATATTTTAAGAATACATAATGACTCGGTGGATTTAACACGCTTAAGATTTACGTCATTCCTTCGAAAAGTTCGTAAAATAAGACAGGAAGTAATGTTCTAGAATGGAAAAGGTAAAAAAAAAATTATTTTTAAAACACAGCTATGCACTATGTGCATAGACAGTTTTAAGCCTAGATAAAATGTGGAGCGGCGTTCTTATTACAGAACGACAGTCAGAGCCTCCCCATTGTCGCGGCTTCCTTTGCAGGTCGGAGAACCCGCAGCTAAAATGTATGTGGCCAGAAACACCGCGTTGACTCACGGGTCGCCGAGTCCACGGCCGCAGAAGCCCATGACACCCTTCAAGAGGCAGCGAGTCATCTCGTACAGTAGTTATTTGAGAGTGAATTTATTCCTCGCTCCTCATGAGACGTCATCAAACTGATCTTCCTGCTTCTGGAGTGTCTACAGCGACGTTACATCTTATTTTAGTTCTGCTCTCCGTTCCACACCTTCAAGGACCCACTTCTTTTCTGTGGCATTCGAACACTTGTACATCTTCGATCTCATTTTCGCGACGGATTTATGTACTGTGCTTATGCGTTATTGAGAAAACACGGAAAGTTTTCGAAGTGTATAGGGTTGAGAGGATTATCTTAATAACGGATAAAACCATTCCAGATATCGAGTATTACGTACCGGCCGACACTTCGTTACAAAACGTTTACGGGGCTATCTGTTATGCGAATCGCTTCCGTTTATGGAATGTACTGCACACAGGAGGTTTCTTCGATAAACAGAAGTTTTTACATGGGTATTGATAACATGATCGAATCACAGAGGTTCAAATAGTGAGGTGCGACTGCGTGTAACTGCTTAGGCAGATTTTTGGTCCCTGCAAATAATTGTGACGCAACTATGGACATTATAGCGACACGAACGTCAGCCGGGTAAATAAGCCGCACACTAAGTGGACATCCAGCGGACGCAGGTAAACACTTCCTGTTACACCACGCCACTGCTGCCTCGGTGTAAACACGGAGGACAGCAAGAAGAGCTCTACGACCACTAGCTGGACTCCAGAGAAGGAAACGGCCGGGGTCCTCGGTGGTCTATGAGGTAGCCGGCTAGCTCAGTAGGTAGAGCGTCAGACTCTTAATCCCAGGGTCGTGGGTTCGAGCCAGACGCTGGGCGGAACGGAATTTCACAGTCGCCTTTCGGCACGCTAGCGGCACGGACGTCTTGTTTACGTCCTCGCCGCGCAGCTCGCTCGCGGAGTTGTTTACGTGATTCTGCCGTCTTAGCGCGCTATATTTCATTCGACAGAGAATGGCTTATGCCCACCGAAAATCGACACTGAAGATTAGCTTTGCACCTGAATATGCCCGACCAAAAGCACTGGAAATCGAACAGTTTATCAGAGATGAAGTCAAGATTGACTGCAACGATCTTGTTGGCATCCACCTTTCTATAGTGAGCAGTGTGGTATACGTGAAATTGGTCAACGAAGACATATGTGAAAAAATTCTAGATGCAACTCGAAGTGGTCTTAAGTTCCGTCACTCTGATGGACACATCGGTGACGTAACTGTGGAACATGCGGGACTTGGACTGCGCACGATACGTGTTTTTGAACTCCCTTTCGAGGTGCCTTCAGAGGTAGTGGTATCTGCATTCCATCCATATGGAAAAGTGATTAGCCACACAGCTGAGAAGTGGGTTCAGTTCACTACATACCCGGTTCTCAATGGAGTACGGCAGATCCGCATAGAACTAACCAAACATGTGCCGTCCTACTTATATATTGGTGGCTGCCGTGCAATTATTATTTATGATGGACAGCCGAAGACATGCTCGGGATGTGGCAAAGAAGGACACCTCCGTTCTAGCTGTCTGCAGCGCAGAATCACACAGTTACCGCCTGGGGACCTGCCGGCCACGACCGCTCCGACGTCGCTACCGCTGACGTTTGTCGAAGCTCTCCATAGCGACCCCCGACCGCGAACACCACTGGCTCCTACTACTGGTACATCGTCGTCTCCGGTACTGCCTCAGGCTGTTGCGGACGGACCGACGCCCTTGCCTCCTCCTCCCGACGTGTGCAGTGGTGAGCAATCTCAAGGACAGGGGATGGCCCTTGACTCCATGATTGTGCCTACCGATGCTTTTGTGCCTGAACTTCCGGATCCCCAGGCGTCTTCGGACACTGAAGATCACGTGCGCAAGCAACGGTCGCCGAAGAGACGTCGGAAACGGCGGATCGCCCCGTCTGACACCTGCAGGACGCAGTCTCAAGACGATGAAGATCAAAATTATCAAGTTGTTCCCCCGAAGGACGAATCCGTGGTGGAAGCACCAACTTGCACTCCGTCGGACGTACAACCATCCTTGCATGCACCAGGCGCTATACCTATGGACGTTGAACAACAGCTGAGCCAGGACAACTCTTCCACCACCGACGTGACACTGCCTTCAGACTCTGCTGGTACTCCACTGGACGCACACCATCCACGCACCCTTGCGTGGTCTGACGATGTAGCCGACGAAACACCAACTAGTGAGACAGCCGCGAATGCCGCTGCTCCAGCCCACGACTCCTAATCGACAGGGTTACAGGATGGGGATGTGCAGCCTACTGGGACAACGTTCTTGTTCGCTGCTGCTCTTCGTGCCTCCATGAGCGTCCCTGTAGTCCCAATTCTACGACAAGCTTACAGGATTGGCTCCATCAATGTCAACACCATTGGCACCCCTGTCAAACTACAATTGCTCCGTGATATGTTGAGGGCGTCGGACCTAGATGTTGCCCTTTTGCAGGAAGTTCGCCTGGCGACGTTTCCTAATGTCTATGGCTATGTTTCCTACCTCACGCCGTGTGCCGACGGTGGCAGTGGGACAGCTATTCTTTTAAAGGAAGGCATTGATGTAGATGACGTGATTTACCTACCATCGGCTAGGGGTCTTGCTGTGACTTTCCACGGTGTTCGAGTCATCAATGTTTACGCTCCCTCGGGCACGGCCAAGCGACGGGAGCGGTCGCGATTCTATTCAGAACAGATCGCTCCTTTGTTTGTCGGACGCTACGACCATATTATTCTTAGCGGCGACTTCAATTGTGTGTTATCCCAAAAGGACCAACATCCCCATTTCACCACATGCCAGGAACTCAAGCTGCTTGTGCATGAACTGAAACTCACCGATACTTGGGACCGCGTGCATGGTGATCGGCCTGGGTATACGTACGTCACCAGCCATTCAGCAAGTCGTCTTGACCGTGTCTACGTGTCCCCAGGACTCGTAACTGCCACGCTTGACGCTGAGTTATGGCCTACCGCCTTTTCCGACCATATCGCCTACATTTGCACTGTTTCGCTCCAGAGGCAGAAGGTGTGGCGCGGTCGAGGCCTGTGGAAGCTGAATGTGGCCCATCTCAAGGATCCGGAATGTAGGCAGGTCGTAGAGACGACGTGGAACAACTGTGTGAGACGCCTTCCAGCGTATCCTTCAACACTTCGGTGGTGGATCGACTGCGCCAAGCCTGCTTTACGTCGTTCTATGATGAATTACGGTCGCGATAAAATGTTATGGCACCGACATACCATGGAATACTATTTCACAATTCTCCGGGAACTCTCAAACCTCGCCCCCTCAGTTCAACGACAGGTTGAAATTCAACGTATTAAGGCGAAGATAATTTCTCTTATGCGTCACCGCCTTGAAGGCACAGTAGTACGCGCAAGATGTCACGAATGTGTACCAGGAGAGCTCCCGTCCATGCATCATGTTATCCGAGAGAAGCAGCGGTGTCGTAAAAAGTTGATCAACGCCCTCGACATGCCAGATGGTCGTCGATTGACGTCCCAGAATGACATCGTAAGAGCCTTTGTGGATCACTACAACGAGTTCTATGCAGCAGAGGACCGGAACGTGGCGGTAATGTCTGATGTCCTCCGTTCCTTGACAGATACCCTGGACGAGTCTGCTGCGGAGATTCTCACGGCGACAATTACGGCTGATGATGTTGCCGATGCTCTTCATAAGGGTGCGGCAAACAAAGCCCCAGGTCCAGATGGGTTCCCGCTGGAGTTTTACCGCACATTTCATGACATCATGGGCTCACGCTGGACTGCGATGTATGAAGAACTGATGAACCCTGACTTTCCTCTCCCACCCGAATTCGTAGAAGGCTTGCTTATCCCGGTCCCCAAGCCATCGGGAGGTCGAGGAGTGGAACATTATCGGCCGCTGACCATGTTAAATTGTGACTTCAAGATTTTTACCCGGATTCTTGGCGCTCGCATTAGGCGCGTCGTCCCTCAAGTTATCTCTCTGGATCAAACGTGCTTTGAAGGTGATAGTAACATTCAGACGGCACTCAGCGATTACCGTGACGTTATAGCCCTGACCATGACCTGTCGCAGTCGTGGTGCCTTAGTGACAGTGGACTTCGACCACGCCTTTGATAGAGTGAGTCATGACTTTCTCGAAAACGTACTCCGACGCATGGCCTTTCCCCACAGATTTATACACCTCGTCTTGCGGCTTCTCCGAGGTGCCACGTCGCGGGTGCTGGTCAATGGCCGTGTGGCGGGCCCTATTAACGTCATGCGGTCGGTCCGTCAAGGATGTCCGCTGTCGATGCTGCTTTTCGCCATTGCCCTTGAGCCACTATTACACGGTTTGAGGAGCCGGTTGACAGGCATAACAATGAGGGGGACTTCTTTCATCTGCGTCGCCTATGCAGATGACTTGGTGTTCTTGGTTCTATCGGAGGATGAAGTGCGAGAGGCACTGGCGTGGATCAACCAGTACGGGGCTGCTGCGGGCAGCCGTGTGAACCTGACGAAATCTAGTGCTATGTCCGTCGGTAGAGGCCTTCCAGCTGAGAGTGTGGCACCATTGCCATTAGTGGAAAAGCTCAAATGTTTGGGGATCACCTTCACGCGTGATATACAGCGCACGATTTCATTTAACTACAAACGCCTGCTTCAAGCTATCCGCACGAACGTTCGTGGCAACCTCCTGAGAGCATTGGACATGTTACAAAGGGTGGATTTTGTTAACACTCATCTAGTCTCGCGACTACCCCATTTAGCACAGATTTTACCGATGCCAAAGGCAATGGCACACAGACTTCAGGCAGCGTTCGGCTACTTTGTTAGCGCGGGTCTTATCTTCAAAGTCCGCTACGACACGCTGACACTTCCTCCTCGAGATGGCGGCCTCGGCCTTGTCAACGTCCGAGCGAGAGCAGCTGCCCTTTATGTAAGTACGATGGTTAAATCGTGGATCCGCCGCCGAAACGGATTATCGGGAAGCCTGATTGATGAAGTGGCCCCTCCCTCTCGAGTGGCACCCGTTGCAGTAGCCCATATTTCTTCCCCTCTCTCACATATCCGGACCTTTTTCATCGAATACAGTTATGTCCATGCCGACTTGCCTAGTACCAGACCCCCTATGGCACGTGATGTTTACCGAATCATGATGAGAAATCACACTCGGAATGTTGTGGAAAGGCGATATCCTACGATCGCATGGCCCGTGGTATGGCGTTCTGTACACCATATATACCTAGACACGAGCGCACGTGCGACCTGGTATTTGGTCGTTAATGGAAAATACATGACACAACTTCGTCTACATGCCATAAAAATGACAGATTCGCCGCTGTGTCCTCGCTGTCAAACGCTTGATACGGACGAACATCGACTGATGTGTGGATCTTCTGCAGAGGTGTGGCAGCTGATTCAGAAGATGCTTGCCTTTCTTCTACGTACGGCTCCCCACGCCATTACACCGAAATCTCTTCTGTTCCCAGATGAGACATACTTCCCAAGTACGAAGACCAACGCTGTGATCTGGATAAAAGGTCTCTCGATCTCTTATTTGTTCCATGAAGGTGATAAGAGTGTTCTGCATTTTTGGACATTCCTGCAAGATCGCTTTACTTTTCTCATGCACCATCCGCGATACCGTCAGTACTATGCCAATTTTTTGGGTAGTGCCTTCTTCGATCCCCCCTGCAGCTGGGGTGTCCCAGGTATGAGAAGATGACTTCAATGAGAATGTGTAATACCAGGACTCAGTCCCATGTACCGGAAAATGCAATATTCTTCGTGAAGACGTGCCTGGAACATGCCTGACTGCCTTGGGATTCGGTGTGCGTCTACCCACAAGTTGGCGGGACGCGGATGCTGCTTTGTCTGTTCTGCCAGGAGGGCGTTTTCTTTAATTCCTATAATTCCCTTTCTATTTTATATGTTACTGATGGTAATTCCACATAATTTTTTTTCGCCTGGAGGGCGTCCTATGTGATATGAACAAATATATGTAAAAAAAAATAAAAAAAAAAGTGGTAAGGGGTCTGGAACGTTCCAGCGCCTCGCCTGGGGCTATTCGCCCCAGCCGGGCCGGGGTTCTATCCCCGGCCGGCGCTGGAATTTTCAGACTTCTGAACACTAGCCTCCACCTCTGCCCCGGCATGTGGCGCATGCCGGGTACCCCGGTGGGGTCCGTGCTTCGGATCCCACGTGGAGTTCACTCCAACACTGCAAACTAAACCTGATTATGCTGCTGCAAACACTTTAAATTTTAATACGCACACTTTCTTCACCAGACCACATCTATATATATTTTCGAGGTACTTTCTACAACAATGAAATAAAATCCTTACTAAAAAAAAACTTTTCCTTGGTGTACTAAATGATGCTAAGATAAATACCAAAACATATTCCATTTTCTTGTACTTAAATATCGGTATTTGAAAAAAAATTTGGCTATAAAAACTGACATATATATTACATGTTGTACTTCGCACATTCTCAGTGACAAAACAGGATAAATTATTTCAGTCATAAGAAAAAAGGAAAATATTATATCAATAGCAACACACAAGCCAGCAATGTGTTCTTTTTAGTATCATGATTGACTATGTGATAAATAAATTCTGTATGAGAAATCGTTTCGTAACAGTTGACAATACCTTTTAAAAATACCATGTTTTCACTAATTGCATTTTCCAAAACGAACACAGGCCTTCTTTTTTCTCAAATTATTCTATCGTCAAAATGAGATGTTTTATGGGACACATGTCACTAACTCTTTTTTTTCTATGAAAAACTATATTTCTCGTGGTTTTATGTGAGCTGAATGCTGAATCAAAAAGATAACACTTAACATTAATAAGTGGAATTTCTTGGCGATTTTACTAACAGTTCCGTATATTTCATATAATATTTAAATTAATAGTTACATGACAACCTCTCTGCCTCTACTTTATGTAAAAGTATCTTGTGGAATAGAAAAGAAATTATATTATTACCTCTACAGGTTATGTCTGGTTGAATGAAAGAAATTGTAAAGGCCATAGCCGAAGATGCAAAATGTTACCTTCTCGGCAAAGCGTTTGCCATAAGTAATGAGCGAAACTGTAAAATAAGGAAAAGGGATGTCAAACGTCTATTATTGTTGTATAATTATATCACTAACGTTTCCTTGCAAGAAACTTACAGTTGCCCTTGCTTTTCAAAATTCTTTAACCCGCAATACCGCGCCATTATGCAACAGTAGCCCCGACACCTCACTGCACGGAGGAAATTGAACCTACATTTTGTATTTTTGTTAATGAGAGAGAGAGACTGTCAGCTAGTATGGTTGTTTCTTTTGCTATTAAATTCCGAGCCTCATATCCATTTTTAATCTTTAAAAGTGTGGACAAAACTTTTATTAATACTAAATTACGAAGAGGGAATGATGAATGTAACATGCTGCGTACATTAATGTCACTGGATATGTAGTTTGCATTATATGTTACGAGAACAAAATTATTTTGTAACGTGTGAAATACACAAAAATACGGTAACAGACAAACAAAGCAGTGATGCCACAGTCTGTTTTGTAATAATAGTGTAAAGGAAGAAATAAACAGCAACTAGACATTTAAGTCACTCAGTTTTCGCGGCCATTTTGCGGTTCATCACCTCGCTGCTAGGTGTCACTGCTAGTACCTCACACACTCAGTTGTCTCTAGTGCAGGGCTTCGCCACCAGAGGGCTCTATCAACACCAGCGAGGACTCTCTCTGTCGGCGTTTGCTGCTTCACTCCTCAACATCTATGCTAGCTTACGTCACTGCTAAATCTTCAGACTAAACTAAAAAAAATAACACCAATACCGAATAAGGCAAATAGTGATAAGTGCGAATACTACTGAACCATCACTTTCATACGTCGTGGCTGAAAATACTGATCCGCAATATTTACGCAGGAATGGAACACATTAGAGAAGACGAGCTACAGGGAAATCAATTTTGAGAGAATACACTAGCCGCTAGAGATAAGTTGAAGAAATTCAACCTATATTTATGACATCAATAGATGTACAAAATAACTTTTGACAGTTTTGACCAGAATATACAGTTTGAATTTTAGATGCAACCAGCGATAAAACACAATGAGCGGCATGTTGTCTAGAACTCGGCCAGAAATCAGACAGCAGTTGGAAGACTTATAAGGAAGCTGGTACTTGATAGTTGAGAAGAGAGAGAAGAGAGAGAGAGAGAGAGAGAGAGAGAGAGAGAGAGAGAGAGAGAGACAGAGAGAGAGAGAGAGAGATAGAGAGGGGGGGTTCTAGGTCCTTCTTCCATGTTATTCACTTTACATACAGAATGTTTCACACGTCATGCTACACACTCATCGAGTCTGTAGAGGGGACCTAGCTGATGAAATTTTACATAGGAATCGATATCTGGAAACGTCATCCAGCAACGCTACAGAGTATCAAAGTTACAAGCTCTGGAGTCTGTAAAATGTGTGTAAACAGGGAGATCCAATGAAGATATTACCAATTTTCTATGATAATGGATAAATGTATCAATTTGAGGTTTTGTCCCTATAATGAAAAATTAGAAGACATCCCTGATATGTGTGACAGTATGTACCGGTATTGTTGTAGCTAAAATGTAGGGCAGGAAACTTTCAGAGGTGGTAGTATGGACCGAAAGAAGAAAACCATTTCCAGTACACATGGGGTGTAAAATGCATACCTTAAGAGCTGTGAGGACTTGTTCATCTTCGCTGGCATAAAACATATCTCCACTACTGAACATGTGCTCATAGCTCCTCATGTATGCATTTTGCATCCCATGTTTAACGGACATTTTTTCTTACTTTGATCCGTACTACCACCTTTGAAAGTTATCAACAACTGTACCAGAACTTGTATTCCGCCGTCAGAGGTATGATAACGATTTTCCCTTGTAACTTTCGACTCATTCGTTTCCAGTACTGTTGCCATTACCTCAAACTTATACATAATCACGGCATCACACTCTATTTACATACATTTGCCGGAGCTGGCGCCTGTTTCTTGATGCTCCATAGCCTCGTTAGATGACGTTTGCAGACATGAGTTAGTAGGTAAAATTGCAAGCTCTAGAAATGTGAAACACCTTGTATAAAGAAAGCAACTTACGAAACGAACGAGATATTCGGGAAATTAATCGAGGATAAGAAAGAAGAAATAGAAATTGTTTCCAAATCGAACTTTCATTTCGCTGGTGCTGATTTGAATTTTGTGGCATTTATCCGCTCTGAAGAGGATCGTTCAAACGGTGGTCGAAATGTCGTTATTTTAGTTGTTTCACTGTTTTATAATGACATGGCTTAGTACCCAAAATGATTTTCTTCAAGTTATTTATAGGAATTCTATCGCTTCTTACCGATATTTTCAGTATGATACTAGTATTTTTTTCCTACACCTAGCAACTTTAATAGTGCAGAAATTATGAAAATACTACCTAATACTTTTTTATATGGAGACAGAAACGGTGCTAGGGTTTACTGATAACAATGTACAGTAAACTTCAGCCATGTTTCTGCGAAGTTGCATAACGCCGAAATCCTGAAATACATCCGTATATTTCGAATGTGGTACAACGGCTGTAGGAAGGAGACGAGGTACAGCAGAAGTAAAGCTGTGTGGACGGGGCATGAGTCGTGTTTGGGTAGCTCGAATAGTGGAGCACTCGCCCGTGAAAGGCAAAGGCCCCGAGTTAGAGTCTCGGTCCCGCACACAGTTTTAATCAGCCAGGAAGAAGTTTCATATCGGCGCACACTCCGCTGCTGAGGGAACTAATTCTGGAAACAGGTGTATAGTTACTGGAGAGATACAGGATGTTCCAAAATTCCCGTTAAAAACTTCTAGGGAACTGAGTTACGATATTTTGAAGAGGAGCCCATGTATGGAAAGGTATATTCATGCTACAGCCGTATAAATACACCTTCGCTAATGTGGTATGCAACTGGGTAATCGTCACTGGAGGTGGGTTACTTACGTCGGATCGTATGATGTCGTTTGACGGCTGTCTCCTCTCTGACCTGGTTCGAGTCTTTTCCATGTGTCTGTGAGTGTTAGAGAAACACTGCTAAGTACACTTTTGCCGAATACACCGACACGAGAATTGTGTGTGGCCAAAGCTCACAGTACTGGAAGAGCTGCTGGTCGTCTTTATCAAGATCGTTGTCCAAAACATCTGACTCCTCCCCACACGCTTTTCGTTACCATTGCACAACGTCTTCGAGAAAGGGTGCATTCACCGTCAGCAGGGGCGTCGTGGAGACGCAGCGCACGCGAACTGGAAAATATATTTATATGGATATGGTGTCTGTTCTTTCGGACATGTCCGAAAGGACACTACGAATGTAGTGTGTGGACATACAAAGTGAGAATGTGGGTCTCGCAGGAGGCGTGCGCGAGATAGTCGCTATAGTCTCACTATCCTCTGTGCCCTCGGTGGCTCAGATTGATAGAGCAACTGCCATGTAAGCAGGAGATCCCTGGTTCGATTCCCGGTCGGGGCACACATTTTCACCTGTCTTCGTTGAAGTATATCAACGCCCATCAGCAGCTGAATGACAAAAAAATCGGTCTTCATAGAAACTGTTTTTACAGGAGGGCCCTTTCCAGTTCGAAATTAGAATGATATTAATACATTCAGCTGCTTGGTTATTAACGAGTGAAACTGTAGATGTACTGGGTAACATCTACACTGAAATGCCAAAGAAACTGGTATAATAATGCCTACTGAAACACAGAGATATGTAAACAGGAAAGATATGGTGATGCCGCCGGCAACGCCTGTGTAAGACCTGTGCCTGGCGTAGTTGTTAGATCGCATACTGTTGCTACAATGGCAGGTTATTTAGATTTAAATGACTTTGAACGTGGTATTATACTCGGCGCAACACCGATGGGACACAGCATCTCCGAGGTAGCGATGAAGTGGGGATTTTCCGGTACGACCATTTCACGAGGGCACCGCAAATATCAGCAATCCAGTAAAACAACAAATCTCAGACATCGCTGCTGCCGGAAAAAGATCCTGCAAGAATGGAAACTTAAGAGAATCGTTCATCGTGACGAAAGTGCAACCATTCCGCAAATTACATAAAATTTCAATGCTTTACCATCAACAAGTGTCAGCATGCGAACCATTCAACGAAGCATCATCTATATGGGCTTTCAGAGCCGATGGCCCACTCGTATACCCTTGCTGACCGTACAGCACAAAGCTTTACGCCTCATTTGGGCCCATCGGTACGAACACTGGACTGTTGATGACTGGAAACATATTACCTGGTTGGACGAGTCTCATTTCAAAATGTATATAGAGTATGGATGTGTACGGGTATGAAGACAACCTCACGAATCCATGGACCCTGCATGTCAGCTGGGGACTGTTGAAGCTGGTGGAGGCTCTGTGACGTTGTATGGCGTGTGCATTCGGAGTGATGTGGGACCCCTGATAAGTCTAGATACATCCTGTCTGATCAACTGCATCCATTCGTGTCCATTGTGGATTCCGACGGAAGTAGGTAATTCCATCAGGACAATGCGACGCCCCACACAACCACAATTGCTACAGAGAGGCTGCAGGAACACTCTTCCGCGGTTAAACACTTCCGCTGGCCACCAAACATCCTGTACGTTTCTAGTACATTGTATAGCATTATCGAGCATATCTGGGATGCATTGCAACGTGTTGATAAGAGGAGATCTCTACCCCATCGTACTCTTACGGATTTATGGGCAGCTCTGCAGGGTTCCTGATGTCAGTTCCCTCCTGCGCGACTTCAGCCATTAGTCGATTCCATGCCGCGCAGTGTTGAGGCACTTCTGCGTGCTCGCGGTGGCCCTACACGGTATTTCTTTGGCTCTTCAGTGTAACAGATTACTTGTCAAAGTGACAGCGTTACCAACATTTTTCTAAATGGTTGTAGCACACGATACGTTTCCGGAGGCGGGTTACAAATTTAAAATACGAGTATTATGTACTCAGTCCCCTCTACAAGTTCTAGCACTTAGTGACGGCAATTTCGGAACATCCTGTACGTTTCCAGTAAACTGTATAGCCGTTGTCGTATTACGATTGGTATCTGCGAGTGCAGACGTCCGCAGCGTTTACCCAGGGGGCGCCTTGGCTACGGCAGCTCTGACGGCCACGAGAATAACCGGAGTTAGAGAGCGCAGCACGGCTAGTTTGAAGGCCACTTTCAACTAGTGTTGTCAGAGGTGTCTCTTTTTAGAGATAATACGACTCGCCCCACGTAAGCTTTAAGCGGAAAGACAAATGCTCCAACTTCTGGCCCCTGCTAACATTTCGAAATACAGTATCCTATCAGTAGTGTACAGACACCTATTAGTGGACTTTAATATGCAGTGTGTCCACCCTTTGTCTCTCTGGCGTCTTGAACTCTGCTCGGGACACTAAATGAGGTGCCTGCCGGCAATTTACGCACTACACACGGAGATAGTATTTACGTGCTCAGCAAGACTACCATGTCTGTCACCAATTTTGAACGTTTCGAACACAATGGGCAGGTTCTTTAAACCAGATCGCGATTTTGACGATGTAACGAACCAACTGAACTGAATTTGGTAAGTCATCCGTCAGGAGGACATCCACTATCACTATCAGTCAATGTCAAGCCGAATAACTGCCCGCGTAAAGGCCAGAGGTGGACCAACACGTCATCGACTTATCAATTTGTGAAGCTCTTTCTCTTGAATTAATCATATACTTTTTCTGCAACTCTAGTCATTCATTTGCCCCTACACATACATCACATGTATCTATTTCCAACGCACTGGGGTAATTCCTCCGGGATACGTTAATTTTCCTTAGTGTGTAAATATATTCGTAGCAGGTCATTCAAAAACTTATGAAACGAAATAGAAGGGAGCTGGTTGTTGTTAGGAGTGCAGAATGTATTAGACTCGCGGATCATATGGTGTTGGCAGAGAGCGAAAAAGGTATGACTGAAATGTTAAAAGAATTAAACAACATATGAATAAATTTCAATGAGAAATAATAAGAAAAAGGCAAAATGTCCGGTGATAAGTGCAAGAAAACTAAGCACAACTAAAATGTTAGGCAGGAAGATACAGAACAAATTAGTGTTTTTAGATAACTGCCGGCCAGTGTGGCCGTGCGGTCTAAGCGTTTCAGCCTTGAACCACGTGACAGCTATGGTCGCAGGTTCGAATCCTGCCTCGGGCATGAATGTATGTGATCTCCTTAGGTTAGTTAGATTTAAGTAGTTCTAGGTTCTAGGGGACTGATGACCACAGATGGTAAGTGACATAGTGCTCAGAGCCATTTGAACCATTTAGATAACTGCGACGCGCTATTATGGACGACATTGGAAGTAATAAGGAGGTGAAAACACGTATAGCAATTGCCAACGAGAAGTTTCATAACAGGAGGCTTTTATGTGGGTGCGTTGATAGGGGATAAAGTACGCAAGCATAGTGAGAAATGAGGTGGTGTTGAGTGGGAGAACAGAGAGAAAATTTAAAGTTAGCAGGATGAGGAAACACAGTTAGCATGGACACTGAATGAGAAGAGATTGTTTATTTATGGTATGGAGGAAATAGTGAATGGAAGTGGAACACGACGCAGAACATACTAGGTGATGGACAGTGTAGGGACAGAAAACAGTTGTGAGAAGACAAGAGGGTAACAAATGATGGGACTGCATGGAGAGGGACATGTGAAGACCTGCCCTAGGGCAGAACACTCATGGTGGTGACGATTAAGAGGAGACTTATTTAGGACATTTTGCAAGACGCACCATTTTCTTGGAATCCAAATTCAAACAAAAATTAGGCAGCTTATAATTTGTACTCTACAAACGACCGTGAATTGCATGGCAGATGGAACTTGCCATTATACTAGTTATTATGACTTATTCCCACTTAACTGATGTATGGAGCGTGCGAAATGTGACTGCTTAAAAGCCTCTGTGCGTGCTGTGCTTAGTCTAATCTGGTCTTCACGCTTCCTACAGTTACCATACGTAGGCGGTTTCAGTATATTCCTACATTCATCACGTAACGTCAGTTCTAGAAACTTTCTAAGTAGGTCTCCTCGCGATACTTTGCTCTTCCGCGGTATAATCTGTGTCTATCATCAACTGTGCGTTAGTTCAGTTCTTTGAACACCTTCCTGACATTCTCCTATGGGTCTAACAAACCTTGAGCAATCTTTACTGCCCTTCTCTGTATAAGTTCAATATCCCCTGTTCGTCCTATCTGGTACTAATTGCAATTCTCCAGTATTGTCCAAATGAACCGCACGCGCTTTATCTACTAATGTGCTTATGTGATCGTTCCATTTCATACCACTACAAATTTATACACTCAAGTATTTACACGAGTTAAAAAATTGCAGCTGTAGTCATTGGACTACGTAGTCACATTTTGTAAAATGTTGATTTTGTCGATACCGTCACAGTAGAATATTTGACTGTGCTAACAGAGCCTCAACCTCACCTCTGCTTGCACGGCTTCGAACTATAAAAGTCCTTGAATGTGTTCTGCAAGTTTTGGAGACAGATGAAAATCGGATGGGACCAAGTCGGGTCCGTGTGGAGGTCAATCGACGGCAGTGAACGAACGGCATCGGAGTGCTGCAGAAGTCGCAGCGCTCGGCTGCAGTTTGGCGTCGTAATGCTGAAGAGGAGGGTGTTCCACGTGCGAACCAACTCTTCCAATTCGTACTTTCAATTTTTTTGAGCTGTTTCACAAGCACGGACATAGTTACATCACACACCGCTATGTTACACGGTACAAATCGGAGCCCTCTAGCGGCAGAGGACTGCAGATTCGTGGAATAAACATGTAGAATTTTGCTAACTTTTTTAATTGGAAAGTTTTCAGTTTTCAAATCAAACATTTGGAGTCACTACTCCTCAGCACGCCCTCGTGTTATGTGCACAAGGATCAAAAGACTGTTTCCGAGCAAAGTATGCTATTCTTTCAATTGAACATCTTTGTAATGTACATTAGTAGTAAACCTTATGGTGATGGTGAAACTTCTTATTTATATTTACATTGAAAGACGATTAATCTGTGGCCAATACACAATGACAACGGCAGTTGCCAGGTGGATATTAACTGCAATACCACCCACATTGTCAAGCTAAGTGGAAGTATTGGCTTTCCGACACATGTCGCCATGTAACTGTCGCTCGTGGCGATACATTAAAAGAGTTCTCTGTCTCCCTGTCAGAGAGCCAGTACCCGGCATCACTCTACCGAAATAAAGACGGAAATTCTGTGTGCCACATTTGAAGATGAGTCTGTAAAGGTTACAAAACTAGTTAATGGAATTAAAAGTATTTCAAAGAGTGAGTTGTTCCAGTTTTCCGTATTTATATTCAATACACTAGTCTCAGAATCTAGAACATCCTTACGCGATATGCTAAGTCGGTTGAGAGTGTGATGTGTCCCTCCGAGATTAATTTTGCCAGGGCTTTAAGCAACTCACGGGTGAGCATTTACAGAGCTGCCAACTACATCTCGCACCGGGAATATTATCAGGATTAGTTTGCATCGCAGCCTTGGGAAGAGAGCGCAAATCGAACGAGCATTCGCAGTCATTCCCTCTATTGACTACCATTCGCCTATATTCCTCCGGAAATAATCCAAGTAGACTTTCTTCGGACATTTTGCGTTTGTTTCCAGGCGCCTGCCAGTTCAGTTTGATCAGAAACTCTGTGACACTCTCCAACGGGTCAAAAAAACCTGTGATCATTCGTGCCGCCCTTTTCTGTGTACATTCAGTATCCCCTGGCAGTCGTATCTGACTAGGATCAAGAATCTCGAGCAATATTGGGGGATGTGTGCACGAGTGATTTCTAAGCAATTTCTTTTGTACACTGATTGTATTTTCCTAGAATTCTACCAATGAATTCCAGGCAGTCACCGTCTTTCCCTAGGACTGCGACTCGGTTCCATTTCAAATCTCTAGAAATTTTTACACCCAGGTATTCGTGTGGGTTGAGCGATTGCGAATTTGACTCGCTGACACTATACTCGTAGGATAAGGTTATTTCGTTTTGAGAACAGAACATTTTTACATTTCGGGAACATGTAAACCAAGTTGCCAGTCTTTGCACTACACTAAAATCTTATGAGGGCGTGGCTTCTTTCAGACAGTACTTCATTACAGACAACTGCATCATTAGCGGAAAGACTGAAGTTTCAAATAGACCGCGTAACCACCGCCCCCTTCTCCCCTCCAAATCGCTATCTGAAAACTGGAAGTCCCATTTGTAAACCACTTTCAGAAGTTCGTTTACTTTCCGTATCAGTTAATGTGTTAAAAACTTGACCTGAAGAAGCATAATCCTTTTCAGTTGAAGACGCTCTGTTTTAAGAGACGCTAGTTTTTCGAAAACATCTCAATGTTTATGTCCTGAACTAGGTGTTGCTATAATTTTTCAGGTACGTTCAACGATATGTGTGAATACTGTTTGACAAATGTATTCCGAATAGAGTGAGTAGTAAAGAAGTAATCAATTCAAAATTCATGACTGATGCTGACGCCTTACTGCATGAACAGCTAAAATGTAGAAGTGATGAAAGTCTTTTTTCCTTTCATCATTCTGTCAGGGATGTCAGAGGGAAAAAAGTTTCGCAAAGTTTCAAAATTAAGTGTGAAGTTTGTTGTAAGTCGCCACGTGCTGCCATTCACAAATGCTCGGTGTATATAGTCTCGATAATTTTCGCGCCATGAAAATATTCTGCCTTAGACGAATACGCAGTTTTTAACTTTTAACTCCCGACTTATTGCGTTAAACCTATGCCTTTAAGCGAAGAACGGAAGGAGGATTGTATTTAATGTGCCATCGATGTCGAGGTCATTAGAGAAGGAGCAGGAGCTGGCACTGCGTCAGGGAAGGGAAAAAGAAGTCCGCCGTGCCCTTTCAAAGGAACCATCCCAGCATTTGCTTCGAGCGATTCAGGAAAATAACGGAAAACATAAATGAGGGTGGCCAGACGCGGATTTAAACCGTCGTCCTCCCCAATGGGAGTTTCTGCTCTGGATCGTGGGATTCCGGGTTCGATTCCCGGCAGGGTTGAGGACTTTCTCCACCCGGGGACTAGATGTGTGAGTTGTCCTTATCATTTCGTATTCATTCGTGAAGGTGGCGAGATTGGACTGTGTAAAGATTAGGGCTTTAAACAGGCGCTGATAACCGCGCAGTTGAGCTCCCAACAAACCAATCATCATCATCATCATCATACAGTGTACTTACCACTGCGCCAGCTCGCTCGGTATACATTTAAATGAGTAGGTTATGTCAGCATTTTTAGTATTTACATTGACTTCATTCTTCATAAATAAAAGCATGAACTACGAGCACACAAAGGAATTGGGATAACGAATGAGAAATATCTAGTCAAAATATCCACGGGTGTACTGTCGGTCTACAGGCTCCAAAGAGCACAATATTTCGGCGATCATTCATGTTGCCATCATCAGGTGAACTGACGGACTGAGCTACTGTGAACGTGCTGGCACGGAGATCGGTGGATTCTGGTACAGATGTCGAGATACAGGGACAGCGTTGTTAGAGAGGCCATCGAAATACGCACCAATGACGACCTCATAAACCGTGACTGTGTCTATAATCTTAGCAAGCCTTGGGAACCAGCGATTGGGTTAATCGAGAGTAAACCGAGCAAACGTGTAGGTGAGACGACCACGGCGGACAGAGCCATCACACCGACGTCTTCTCAGACGCCGCCGCAATCTGTTCCACCACGCGACCGTGACGCGGGGCGCGGACAGCGGAGGGAGGGCGCTGCGGGCGGAGGGTATTTAAAACGGCCGCCGCCGCGACCGAAAATTCGTCACGAAGAAGGACCTCCACACCATAAACTCCAACCCAATCTTCACGCCGCCGACTGAGGCTTCATCTTGGAAGACGCGGTCGCGCGGCTGAGGAAAGAAGTTGGAGATGGCGCGAGGAAGCTCACACCCGAGCTGGAGTCCGCGCTGAACAACATAGCGCGGGAAGAGAAGATAACCTAGTCCCACAGGAACATCCACCGACACCGCCAGCATGCCTGCGTGCTGGCAACCAGGATCTACGACCAGGCAACACCCAAGGACCAACCCGAACGAGAGGGAACACCATCCCAACAAATGAGGATCTTGGAGGAATAGCTGCACCAAGCGTAGACTCCATACCTCGGGCCAGTGATCAGGCCTGTATGTCTAGCGTCAGCAACCGAAACCAGGTCCCTCTGAGCAGCCATAGCGTACGGATCTCCGTGCCGGCACGCTCACAGGAGCTCAGTCCGTCAGTTCACCTGATGATGGCGACATGTATAATCGCCGAAATACTGTGCACGTTGGACACTGTAGACCGGCAGTACCCCCGTGGATATTCTGACTATCAAATACGCCGGGAGAAACTTAAGAATCACGAGAAACACCTCATTGTGCTTCTGTTTGTAGATGACATGATTCAAGTGAATGAAATGACCTCCAAAGATCTATGTACCACCTGAACGAAATATGCAACGAATACAACTTTAAAATTTCTAGTAATAAAACGTAAATAAGTGCACTTCGAGGAAAATATTCAGTCAGTTTAAAACTAGTTTTGGATAAACCTGCTTTAGAACAGGTCTCTTATCTTTCATTTAGGCTACGCTGTAAGATCTGATTTTTACTCTCATACTGAAAATAAATTACACAAATTCTAAGCTGTCTGTGGCACCATTATCCGAACATTGGGCAATAAAGTACAAAAAGAGATTGTCCCGAAATTCTATAACGTGGTCGCGGTTCCTGTGTTATGCTGTGAAAGCGAAAACATGGTTATAACAAAAAACATTCAGACGGCAGAGATGAGGTTCCTAAGAAATTCGAAGGGCTGCAGAACAAGAAATGATTGGAAATGTAGATACTAGAGAAAAATTAAGTATTTTCAACATAAACTAAAAAATTCTAAAATATCGTAAAGACTGGTGAGAATGCTAAGTCCCAGACTTCCCCAAAATATTCTGAACTACGAGCGGAATGGGAGAAGTGATATTGAAAGGCCTCGGACGTGGGAGCAATTTCATTTGAGAGACTATCCCGCGAGGAGACTACTGAAGTACTTATGCATTATAGAATTCATAAGTTATACACCAACATAAGTAAGTTTTAATTTAGTTTACGTTCACTGACTTAAAAAAAAAGTTTATTGCCTTCTGAAGTGGGCTTTGTTCTTTCTAAGGGTTCAAACGGTCGCCATGTCAAATTTGAACAATATCTGTTAAGCGGTTTCGACTCGAAAACGAAACAGACTGTGCTACAAAGAAGAAAAACAACTGAGTGAAAGAAGCGGCGTCACTTTCTGCAGCACGCGGCCATCATTTTGCAGGACAATGTTCGGGCACGATTGGTTAAAGTCGTGACTGATTTGATCGGTATATGGGGATGGGAAGGGCCGCACCACGCACCACACTCCACATACCCCGGACTTACGCCCTCGTGAGCTCAGCTTGATTCCTAACGCGAAGGACGAACTTTGGGGTATTTGGCTCGGAGCTGCTATGGAGATTCGTCGGACAATAGACCGCTCCATTCGAACTACCTAACACAACTGGCGCAGCTATGGGTATCTTGCTCTTCCGACATCACTGGCGACGGCCTATAAACGATAGCTGTTCAAAAATTATCCGACCTTTTTTAATTGTTGAAATCAACAATGGTATCAGGGCGTTCGTGGGCTCATGTTTTCAGGCATACATAGCACAAATACCTGATTTTCTCCAATATTTCGGAACACTTGTAAGTGGTACACGTTGGATTTAGTAATGTGAGCAAAACGACGACGTTGCATCACATTTGGCTTCAAGCTTGGCGATTCTCAAGTTGAAACCATAGTGTGTTTGTGGACGAAGTCATGGGTACTACACGGCATAAGGAGTGGTACAACCATTTCAAAGGTAGCCGCTAATCAATGAAGACAAAAGTCAGTTAAGGTACGCCCTCAATATCCGCCAATCAGGTCGTTACTGACCCCGAAAAATCCCTGGCGATGCAGAATAAACGAATCACAATCAGAGAAGTTGTAGTCTAACGTAAAGGCCGTAAATTCAACTAAATACCTACGTATTACAATAACGAACAAGTTAAATTGGAAGGAACACATAGAAAATGTTGTGGAGAAGGATAACCAAACACTGCGTTTTATTGGCAAGAATCTTAGAAAACGTAACAGACCTACAAAGGAAACTGCCTACACTACGCTTGCCCGTCCTCTTTTAGAATAGTGCTGGGAGATGTGGGATCCTTACCAGATAGGACTGACGGAGTACATGGAAAAAGTTCAAAGAAAGGCACCACGTTTTCTATTATCGCGAAATATGGGAGAGAGTGTCACACAAATTATACAGGGTTTGGGCTGGACATCATTAAAAGAAAAGCGTTTTTCGTTCCTCTCCAGCACCATGGAATTCTAACAATCAGTTGTCTTACTCGAGGGCATGCAGAGTCGAGGGGCATGAAAGGCGAGCAGTGGTTGGGAAGGGAGTGAGACAGGGTTATAGTCTATCCCCAATGTTATTCACTCTGTTTGTTGATCAAGCAGTAAAGGAAACAAAAGAAAAATTCAGAGCAGGAATTAAAATCCATGGAGAAGCTTTATTATAAAGAACTCTGTGGTCTTTTTATTTTTGAAATTTGCCCACAAAACCTGTCTTTCAAAACTTTTTCAAAAATTTCACTATTAATATATTATTCGTGAAAAATAGTCAACTTGTTGGAAAACAGTGGAAATGCATGTAAGAAATGTTTTGTGTTTACCGTTAATATAACACAGCTTGAGATTAGGGACGTGGAAACAGATCAATTTAAAAAGGTGGAGATAGAAGATAGCTTCTCCCCGTGAAATTTGTCTTTAAAAACAAATGAATATTTTCAAATCAACAGCTCATTGCATGCACTAATTACAAGAAACATGAATAATCTCCACAAAAATTTGGAAGTTAATTACTTTGGTGCAAGAAAGTCTCCATCATTCAGGAAAACGAATTTTCAATAAATTGTCAGCAGCCATAAAAGTTTTACTACTGACAAAATTCAGTTTAAGAGCACCCTAAAGGATTTATTTCACCATCTCCTCTGACACCATTAATGAATTGAATTTTTTAGTAGAACTAGGGCGTGCGCGATTGACAGTGAGTGAGGAGTGAGTGAGTGAGTGAGAAACAGAGAGAGAGAGAGAGAGAGAGAGAGAGAGAGAGAGAGAGAGAGAGAGAGAGAGAGAGAGAGAGAGAGAGAGGTGGGGGGGGGGGGGGGGTGTCAAATAATACGAGTACGATCAGAAGTACGTCTAAATTTTCATCCCTCAGTTCACGACCATGATCAGTCCACTTGCGATCTGTGGAAGGTAAATTAGCATATTAGTTTCCCAATGAGCATCTCCTCATTATGGATCAATTGCAACGGAAACTACATATAGTCTAATCTAACCCTCTTGTCTGTCCCATTTCTGTTGAAAGGTACAAATGAGACAGATGCTTTCTTATTGTTGTTGTTGTGGTCTTCAGTCCAGAGACTGGTTTGATGCAGCTCTCCATGCTACTGTATCATGTGCAAGCTTCATCTCCCAATACCCACTGCAACCTACATCCTTCTGAATCTGCTTAGTGTATTCATCTCCTGGTCTCCCTCCTCGACCTTTACCCTCCGCGTTGCCCTCCAATACTAAATTGGTGATCCCCTGATGCCTCAGAACGTTTCCTACCAACCGATTCCTTCTTGTAGTCAAGTTGTGCCACAAAGTTCTCTTCTCCCCAATACTATTTAATACCTCGTCATTAGTTAAGTGATCTACCCATCTGATCTTCAGCATTCTTCTGTGGCACCATATTTCTAATGCCTCTATTCTCTTCTTAACAAAACTCTTTATCGTTCATGATTCACTTCCATACATGGCTACACTCCATACAAATACTCGGATAAGACACTTCCTGATACTTAAAGCTATACTCGATGTTAACAAGTTTTTCTTCTTGAAAAACACTTTCCTTGCCATTGCCAGTATACAATTTATATCCTCTCTACTTCGACTGTCATCAGTTATTTTGCTCCCCAAATAGCAAAACTCCTTTACTACTTTAAGTGTCTCAGTTCCTAATATAATTCCTTCAGCATCACAAAACATGATTCGATTACATTCCATTATCCTCGTTTTGCCTTTATTGATGATCATCTTAAATCATTCTTTCAGGACACTCCATTCCATTCAGCTGCTCTTCTAGGTCCTTTGCTGTCTCTGACAGAATTATAATGTCATGAGCGAACCTCAAGGTTTTAATTTCTTCTCCACAGATTTTAATTCCTACTTCGATTTTTTTCTTTTTTTCCTTTACTGCTTGCTCAATAAACAGATTGAATAACATCGGCGATAGACTAGAACCCCATCTCACTCCCTTCCCAACCACTGCTTCCCTTTCATGCCCCTTGACTCTTGTAACTCCCTTCTAATATCTGTACAAATTATAAATGGCCTTTCGCTCCCTGCATTTTACTTCTGCCACCTTCAGACACTGAAAGAGTATTCCAGTCAACATTGTCAAAAGATTTCTCTAACTCTACAAATGCTAGAAACGTAGGTGTGCCTTTCCTTAATCTAGCTCTTAAGAGAAGTCGTAGGGTCAGTATTGCCTCATGTGTTCAAGTATTTCTATGGAATCCAAACTGGTATTCCCCGAGGTCGGCTTCTACCAGTTTTTCCATTCGTCTGTAATGCATTGGCGTTAGTATTTTGCGCCTGTGACTAACTAAACAAATAGTTCGGTCATTTTCACATCTGTCAACAACTGCTTTCTTAGAGATTGGAATTATTATATTCTTCTTGAAGTCTGACGGTATTTCGCCTGTCTCATACATCTTGCTCATCAGATGGTAGAGTTTTGTCAGGGCTGGCTCTCCCACGGGTGTCAGTACTTATAATGGAATGTTGTCTACTCCCGGGGCCTTGTTTCGGCTTAGGTCTTTCACTGCTCTGCCAAACTCTTCACGGAGTATATAATCTCTTATTTCATCTTCATCTACATGCTCTTCCATTTCCATATTCTGTCTTCAAGTAGATTGCCCTTGTATAGATCTTCTATATACTCCTCCACCTTTCTGCCTTCCCTTCTTCGCTTATATCAGGGTTTCCATCTGAGCTCTTGATATGCATTCAAGTGGATCTCTTTTCTCCAAAGTTTTTTCATTTTTATTTATTTATTGTTCCGTGGGACCAAATTAAGGAGAAATCTTCATGGTCATAGAACGAGTCAATACTTGAAATTATAACACGATAGTAGAAACAGATAAAATGAAATATTAAAACATAGTCAGGCGACAAGTCTTAAGTTAAAATAAAGAAAATCAACAACGTAACACTGAAATTTGCTTAATTTTTTAGCTCTTCCAGGAGCTCCTCGACAGAATAGAAGGAGTGAGCCATGAGGAAACTCTTCAGTTTAAACTTAAAAGATTTTGGGCTACTGCAAAGATTTTTGAGTTCTTGTGGTAGCTTATTGAATGTGGATGCAGCAGAATACTGCACTCCTTTCTGCACAAGAGTCAAGGAAGTGCATTCCACATACAGATATGATTTGTGCCTAGTATTAACTGACTGAAAGCTGCTAACTGTTGGGAATACGCTAATACTGCTAACAACAAACAACATTAAAGAAAATATATGCTGTGAGGGCAATGTCAGAATTCCCAGACTATTGAATAGGGACCAACAAGAGGTTCTCGAACTTACACCCCATATAGCTCGAACAGTCCGTTTTGAGCCAAAAATACCATTTTTGAATTAGAAGAATTACCCCAAAAAAATAATACCATACGACATAAGCGTATCAAAATATGCGAAGTAGACTATTTTCCATGTTGAACTGTCACTTATTTCAGATACTGTTCTAATGGTAACTAAAGCAGCATTTAGTTTCTGAACAAGATCCTGGACATGGGCTTTCCACAACAGCTTACTATCTATCCGATCGCCTAGGAACTTGAACTGTTTCGTCTCGCTTATAACATGCCCATTCTGTCTGATCAAAATATCGTTCCTTGTTGAATTGTGAATTAGAAACTGTAAAAACTGAGTCTTAGTGTGATTTAGCATCAAATTGTTATCCACAAGCCACAAACTTATTTCATGAACTACATTATTTGATACTGTTTCAATATTACACACAAGACCCTTCACTGCATAGTTGGTGTCATCAGCAAACAGAAACATTTTTGAATCACCTGTAATACTAGAAGGCATATCATTTATATAAGTAAGAAACAGCAGTGGCCCCAGAACCGACCCTTGGGGAATGCCCTCTTAACAGAGCCCCATTGCGAATGATTATCACTACCACTCTCAATATTGCGGAGAATTACCTTCTGCTTTCTGTTCTTAAAGTAAGAGGCGAACCAACTTTATGCTACTCCCTTACTCCATAATGGTCCAACTTGTGCAGTAATATTTTGTGGTCAACACAGTCAAAAGCCTTCGTTAAATCAAAGAAAACACCTAGTTTTCGCAACCTTTTATTTTATCCGTCCAAAACCTCACAGAGAAAAGAGAATATAGCATTTTCAGTTGTTAAACCATTTCTAAAACCAAACTGTACATTTGACAGCAAATTATGTGAATTTAAATGCTCCAGTAACCTTGTGTATACAACCTTCTCGATAACTTTAGCAAACACCGATGGCATGGAAATAGGTGTAAAGTTGTCAACATTATCCTTGTCTCCCTTTTTATAAAGTGGCGTCACTAGAGAGTACTTTAATCGGTCAGGAAACCGACCACTGCTAAAGGAAATGTTACAGATATGGCTAAGTACTGGGCCAACATACACAGAACAATACTTCAGTATTCTGCTAGATACCCCGTCATATCCATGAGAGTTCTTGGTCTTTAGAGATTTAATTATTAACTCAATCTCCCTCTTGTCATTATCATGGAGGACCATTTCAGGTAACATTCTCGGAACACTTTTTTCTAAGAGCGCTATATGATTCCCTGTTGGGGCTAGGTTTCTATTTAGTTCATCTGCTACATTCAGAAAGTGATTATTAAATACTGTACATATAAGCGACTTATCAGCAACACGAACATTCCCACTACGCACTGATTCCATATCGTCGACCTGTCTCTGCAGACCAGCCACTTCCTTTACGACTGACCATATGGTTTTAATTTTATCCTGAGCTATTCTATCTGCATACCACTTTGCCATACCAGTTAGCATATGATTATATGAATTAAGGAGATCTACCAGCATGCTTTTACTTGCACACTCACTTTACAATTAATATTGAAATCACCACATATAAATAATTTTTTGTATTTCCTACAAAGTGTACCAAAAACCTCCTCTAGCTTTAGCAAAAATGTTGTGAAATTGGCGTCTGGGGCTCTATAAATAACAATTAGAAGTTTAGCTCCATTAAATTTAACCACACCTTCACAACATTCTAACACCTTTTCAGTGCAGTACTTTGAAACATCAATTGACTCTAATGGGATGCTGTTTTTCACATACATGGTTACTCCCCCACACCGAAAAGAGCTCCTAGAAAAGCTGTCAGCCAGCCTGTATCCTGGTAAAGGAAGCCTCTGAATTATCTCCTTATTTAAGAAGTGCTCAAATATACCAATAATTTCAGAGTCAACATCTATAAGCAGTTGACTAACTTTATCGCTAACATCTTGTATATTTTGATGAAATATACTAATTCTCTCATTACTTGGATACTTAAGCTTTTTTAAAAGTGGATCTTTTGTTAGAGAGACTTCCCCTAAGCAGGAATACCTATCAGCTGACTTCAATCTAAAAACGGTGCAGCTCTAACATCCACTACTGCAGGAATTTTCCCATGAGTGATCCCACCACCCCTATCAATGCTGTCACTTTAATTTTCCTGTAGGCGGTGTCTATCTTACCCATGTGTCCTCTAGCCATCCCTGCTTAGCCATTTTGAGACGTTTGTATTCCTTTTTGCCTGCTTCATTTACTGCATTTTTATATTTTCTCCTTTCATCAATTGAATTAAATATTTCTTCTGTTACCCAAGGATTCCTACTAGCCCTCGACTTTTTACCTACTTGATCCTCTGCTGCCTTCACTACTTCATCCCTCAAAGCTACCCATTCTTCTTCTACTGTATTTCTTTCCCCCATTTCTTATGCTCTCCCTGAAACTCTGTACAACCTCTGGTTCTTTCAGTTTATACAGGTCCCGTCTCCTTAATTTCCCACATTTCTGCAGTTTCTTCAGTTTTAATCTACAGTTCATAACCAATAGATTGTGGTCAGAGTACACATTTGCCCCTGGAAATGTCTCACAATTTAATACTTGGTTTCTAAATCTCTGTCTTACCATTATATAATCTATCTAAATTCTTGCAGTATCTCCAGGTCTCTTCCACGTATACAACGTTCTTTCACGATTCTTGAACCAAGTGTTAGCTATGATTAAGTTATGCTCTGGGCGAAAACCTACCAGGCGGCTTCCTCTTTCATTTCTTACCACCATTCCATATTCACCTACTACGTTTCCTTTTCTTCCTTTTTCTACTATCAAATTCCAATCACTTGTGACTATAGAATTTTCATCTTCCTTCACTATCTGAATAATTTCTTTTATCTCATCACACATTTCATCAATTTCTTCCTCATCTGCGGACTACTTTTAAGACTTTGGTAGGTGTGGGCTTCGTGTCTATCTTGGCCACAATAACGCGTTCACTATGCTGCTTGTAGTAGCTAACCCGCATTCGAATTTTTTTTATTCATCATTAGACCTACTCATGCGTTAGGTTCATATTAGCCTTCCTAATACTTAAATCTATATTCGATGTTAACAATGACGCCGGTGGATAGACTATCATGAAATTACTGACCGTCGGTAAAGTCACGAATATAACCGACATGCTATTGGGCCCTTCGCAGGGAAAGGTTTTTCGCCGCAAAAAGCGGGAAACTGGAATCCAGCAAATGAGTAAAAAATATATATTCAGTGACAAAAAATTGGTGTACGTACACAACATACACCACAATAGTCTGGGATTTCTGTATTACGTAACACAGTTTTTGTGATTGTATCTTGCAGCTTTAGTTATTTTTAATTAAAAGACATTTTAAAAGGACAGCAAGAGCGTTTTGGATTACGCTACAGATCATGCTGTTAGTACAGTATTAACTTCGTAAACACTTTCGTCGACTTCGGCAACTCTCAACCAAAATCTCCATCCTAACCGACACAATGCGCTACGATACAGCCGACATCATGACAAGAGAATGGGCTACATCAAACTCGAAGTAATTTTATATAGATAAGGATCTCAATGACCTGTGTACGTCTAATATAAAAGATCTCCGAACAATTCTCCTCAAATAGATCGCAATCTTCACTTGACCTTTAACTGTTACTATTTCAGAATTACAAACTGAATTCAAAGAAAATTTGGCTACCAGTCACAAAACTAGAAAAATAAAAATAATAAAAGTGAGAATGTGAAACAGGTTAGCAATAACCATAAACAGGAGATCCTACAGAAAATCAAAGTGAGAAAGGAAATTATTAATATTATCGACCGTGTAGGAACTCTATGCTACGAAAGGGATGAAACCACATATAGAATAATTGGTGGAAAAGTTAGTGTGTTTTAAGATTAAATCCAAACAAGAATTAGAGAAAAATATATCGAAGCTAGGCCTACATTACGAGAAATTGCTAAATCTCGAAACAAATTGTGTTCTCCAGTATTAGATGAAGTGTTTGTGCCCCTAGTACGGATAAAACAGGATCTACAGCATCAACAGAAACTTCGGATATGTGTTTCATATTTCATCCAAGCCTACAGTCTATAAATACCAAAACAAAATACCACTACAGGGAAACTACCTAAGAAGAAGTTCTTGGTAAAGAAACACAGGACACAAATACGTATGTAGGCTTAATATGCACTACAACTGTGTTTAAAAATAGCTATAGTTGCCTTGGACTAACGACGAGTGAATATCAATGTAACCTGTACAGACTGTACGCTTTCCAAAGCTGTTATCCAAGAAAGAGCTAAACGACGTTTTGTTGACAAAACACAATTTAAGACCGAAACAACTAATAAAATTATCTGACAATAGGTACTGTTGAAAATTTGTGCCAGACCAGGATTACCACCCGAGTCTCCTGGTTACTAGGGAGAGGCGATGATCACTGTGTCCGAATTACGCAGTGGTCAACATAATAGCACAAACTGCCCGAGCATGCCGTTCGTCAGATCCAAATTCTAAATTTCTCCATAGACCGCTAATGCAGTGCTCCTTGAACATTATCCTCCTCGCCTTAATTAAACATACACAGAATATATACAAACTTGGCCTTACGAACATTGCAGACGCCGTCTATGCAACACACGTCACACTTCAAAGAATTTACCAATACATTGCATTTGTTACTATCGACCACGAATCAGGTTACGTAAACAGCACTGCGTGTACTGAGATCATGATTCAGAGTTTAAAAAAAATAATAATGTGTCGCCTACGTATTATAGTTGCTGCCGAAAGAGAAGAATCACTATTTTCCCACAAACGGAAATATAGTTAAAATTACGCTTCTAATTCGGCTAGTTTCGGCGGCTACTAAAATTTGTAGGGAAATTACATAGTGAACTCTCCCCTCCCCCCACCAGAAACGTAGTTTTCGTCGCTGTTGTGCGACTTTTGTACACCGCCAGAGAAAGTGTGTTAAATATGGCGCGGACGGAAACACTAGGCTACGCTACAGGGAAATCTGCTCACACAACGTTTACTCGGCATTCATAATCGTTGGCGTAAACATCTCTAAATCAAATTACCCCCTTCCAACCTAACTTAGATCTCGGGCTACACTGCCCATCGGCCTGTCATCACAACCAAAATTTCAGTGTGTGGGGGATTTCCTGTATTTCTCACTAATCTCTCTCTAGGCAAAACTGTCTGTTATTGTAGATTGATTGTCAGTCTCAACTACAAGATTTACTAATGATAAACACTATTGAGGCGGCTCATAATTTTAGAATAGTCCTCTTCGTCTTACTTGGCATACATTGTTCGCTGGCGTCCCAGCAGCTAGCTCCCTCAGTGTCTGCTTCTGCCATCGCACCACGCCAGTCTGTTGTTGTCCTAGCAGACAGAACGCACCGCACATCCGACACCTTCGGAACCACTCACTGGCCAGATAGCAACTGAGCCTAACACTGTTTACATCGTCAAAGGAAAACTAAGCAAAGATGTACACTCGAATGGCACGACTGAGTAGTACACACACACACACACACACACACACACACACACAGTAATATCTGTCGAAGTCCATCGACACGCGCAGAACGAAATTCTTCTGGCGAACGTACAGCGTCTCCGAAAAAAATCTCGTGACTATATTCCAGCGTTACGGCTAGGTTCTCATTCAAATGAGCAAAAAATGGTACTTTTTTTTGAGACAGTGAAAATACATTTGAAGGATCTGTTTGGGAATTACGAGCGATCATACTATGAGCTTTATTTTAGATTTTCAGTAAAAAAAAATGGCGCCCGCAATTATGATTTGATCACGCAGACTGCGTGCAGTGTGGCCCCTCAGATGTTACCTGAAATCAAAAATGGATAACATTAGTTGATACTAAATTACTTCTCTGAAATTAAAAATGGAAAACATCAGTCGATATTACATAAAATTTATGGGAGCGCATACCTAACCGCAATGAAACAACCGTAAATTTTCCGATACGGAGCTAATTTGAACTCTGAGTTAGATTTTTGGGGGTTTATTTCACTCCTTATGCCTTCACAAATATTAGTTAATATTAATCAGTGTCATATATTATAGATATAAGCTCCTAAGAAAAGTGTTTACTTTTCTGGATCAGAGGTAGAAGTTAAGAGATTGAACCATTTTTAGTTAATGCTGCATGCCGTTCTGAGAAAATCGTTTCTCCAAAAAAGTTCAACGTCTGGGGAAACCTTTTAGTTATATTATTACTTCGATTTGCAAGAACTGAGTGTTACATATATATTTTTAATGTCGCTGAACACGAATCTGCAGTCAGATTTTCAATATTCAAAACGGCTAATGCAATACGGAGAGCACAGGATTCTGTTTTGACCAATTTTTACCAAAAATGCATTTTCGTTATTTACGTTTAGTGTGCAATCCAAGGAGCATTTATCAACCCTTTCTCTAACTGGAATTGTTCCTAGATAACAACTCCCTGTTCTTCTTGGCAGGAAAAACCGATCTGTCTAACCTGGATATGCAGCACTCGTTATTCGTCAGTGTTTTCGGCTAGTATGTTTGCATGCATTGTGCAGTATGAATCATTTTGTGCACGTGCGTCACGGGACGAGCTTTGATCTACATCTATATGGATACTCTGCAAATCACATTTAAGTGCCTGGCAAAGGGTTCTTCGAATTCCCTTCACAATCGATAGTTAATTGAAACCCTCAGCTGCCGATAGGTGTTGTTGATATACTTCGATGGGGACAGCTGAAAATGTGTGCACCGACTGGGTCTCGAACCCGGGATCTCCTGCTTACATGGCAGACGCTCTATCCATTTGAGCTACCGAGGACACAGATGAATACCGCGACTGCAGGCATTTATCCCTTCCACGCTTCCCGTGAGACTCACATTCCCAACTGTCCACAATCCACAAACGTAATGTACGTAATAGGTATTTGCCCATCCACTCAATACTGGCCCACACTAACGTGACGATTCCCGTAAGATTTCGTGCAACCTGTGCTCATTCGCACAGACGAAGCTCAATGGCTGGGTAGCGTTTAACCATATATATGAAGATAGTAACTGTTCTCGAAAGAACAGGTGCCACTGACGACCGGGCAGCTTCTCTAGAATACATGATAGATCGGCTTATGTGGCCGAGAAGTTCTAGGCGCTTCAGTCGGGAGCCGCGCGACCGCTACGGTCGCAGGTTCAAATCCTGCCTCGAGAATGGATGTGTGTGATGTCCTTAGGTTACTTAGGTTTAAGTCGTTCTAAGTTTTAGGGGATTGATGACCTCCGATGTTAAGTCCCGTAGTGCTCAGAGCCATTTGAACCATCAGTCTCTATGCTTACACACTACTTACATTAACTTATGCTAAGGACAACAAACACACACAACGATGCCCGAGGGAGGACTCGAACCTCCAACGGGGGGAGCCGCGCGAACCGTGACAAGGCGTTTGAGACATGGCGGATACCCGGCGCGGCCCATGGCAGTCGTGACACTTTTTGAATGAGAACCTGTCCCTATGGAATACCGTTGATAAAATGTCACAGGGATTATGTACTCAGGTTTCACATGTGGATTAACACTTCCCAATCAATATCCGGAATGAGCAGGGCTTAAAACTTTGAAGCGTTAAATTTCAAGGGCCGTTCTCTTGTTTGCAAATAGTTTCACAGCGGAAATTTCTTTGGGTTTTTTTTTTTTTTTTTTTTTTTTTTTTTTTTTTTTTTTTTTTTTTTTTTGCTAGAGGGAAAGAAGGATGATACATAATTTTTATTCATTACGAGATTCTCAGCCACTTGCAGAAGTGATTTCCCGTGATTCTGCAAAACTTTTCCTTTAGCCAATCGTACCAACTATAGGATTTGGTTCCTGCTGCATGACACTGAAACTGACCAACTCATTTGCGTAAAGAGCTAGCTTATCATCCGCTTCTTTACTTGCATAGACCGTTTATGGTCTGCAAAGAATTTTTTTCTTTAATCGTTTTTTTATGTCTTTTATAAACTGCAACACTTTCTAAACTTAACGCCATTGAAGTATGGTCTTTTACTGAATGACCAAAAAGCTATGCCGACAGCTGGAGTCGAAGGTTTTTGTTAATCAAACCGTTTGTATTCTTGTGGTGATATCTCCATAGAATCTTTCATTCCGCAACACATATTTCTTTTATATAATTGAGAAGTGAAATACAGGTTTTCATAGATGCAGATTTAAAATATTTTAATATAACGCAATAAATATTTCATTAAAATTTTCATCCACTTAGTATCGAAGTTCCAAAATCACTGAAACATATAGTTTTTAAAAATTCTAACAGAGGAGCCGAATGCGAATTGTCAGATATATTTAGTAATGCTTTCATAATGAACCATTTTCAGAAATATCTCACACCCTTTAGCAGTTAGGTTTTCAAAAACAATTGAACATGTATTCTTCTATTTAGAACCAAGGAGCCAAATTCAAATCTTCATCCACTTAATTCTAAAAGTGCTTTCATAGTGAAATATTTCATAAAACTTTTCATCCCCTATTTCACTCTATTAATGAGTTAAATTTCCAAAAGCAACGAAACACATTTCTTTTACATCCAACTGAGAAGTCAAATACCTATTTTCATAGATGTAGCTTTAAAAATGCTTTATTAGTTCTTTAATAATGATTTATTTTCAAAAAACCTTCACTAATTATTTTATCCCCCCAACGGAAGAATTTCGGAAAATGATAAAAACCTGTTTTTTTTGTTTCTGGCTGAGAAACCAAATGTCAATTTCCGTAGTTTTGTAGTTCTAGCTTCAACAGTAACATAGGGACATATTTTTTTTCAAAAAAACTTTTCAACCCATATTTCACCCCCTTAGGAGTGGAATTTCGAAAAATTTCTTCTTAAATGGTTCTTTCAGCGTAATATTTACACCTTCATCAAATTTCAAGTCCCTATACTTTGCAGGTTGGGCTGGAAGGCGGTGAGAGAATGAATACATGTGCCCCTATCGCACCACCTTGGAGGTTGTAGTTTCAAAATCAGTGAAACACGTATTTTTCAATAACAGAATTTTCATAGATTTAGCTTTAAAAATTCTTTCACACTGAATTATTTTCATAAAACATTTCATCGTATATTCCACCTCCTTATGAATTGAATGTATAAAAAACAGTGAGACATGTAATTTTTTTTATTTTTACTTCAACCGAGAAGCCAAATTCAGGTGTAAATATATTTAGCTTTAAATATGCTTTCATAATTAAATATTTCATGAAACATATCATCCTCTATGTACTGGGATTGTGGTAGTGACACACCAAAATCACAATAGTAATCCGTTGTAGTTGCTACATATTTTATTACAATCAAAAGCATTATAAAATCACAATCACAAAAATACAAGAGACTGCCTTATAAGGACAGATCTGTTGGACAAATAGTAAATAAATTTCTTTACGTGAAACAAGACCCATTAAACTTCAAATTTGAATATGACTAGGTAAATATACTTAGGTAAGGCTTTACTTAAATAGTACAAATGTCCATAGAATGTGCAGCAGAACTCTCATTACTTCCAATCAGCAGAGAAACAGATTAAGCCTAATAAACAGATTTTTTAACATTTGGCTAGCCAACCTTCGTAAACAAAACTATATACAAATGATTAAAGCAATTAAGGAGGTGCTTTAATTTTGACCAAACCGACCTTCAAATTTACTTACTCAATTGATTAATCAACAATATTCTTAGAATGATTACAACTAGAACATGACCATATGACAATACCCTTAAAATAAGGTTGCTTCAATATTTCGTGTGAATTGGCGATAGACGCGAGCAGAACAAGGATTCAAATCAATACGAGAGATCCACGAGACAGGGAGTGACATAGAAATATACTCAACTTGGCAATGCAATTGAACTTTGGATGCTATAGTTCTCCACCGGAAAGATGGAATCACGCAAAAGTGACAACATAACCCAAGATGTAAAGGAGAGGACATGGCCTTAAATATCTCTCTGTCTCCGTGGTGCTGTGCTCCCAATATTCTAGCGTCGACCTTTGCCAATTATCTCTAACACAACACACATCAAGGGCAGACAGTTTTCTGAGACATATACTACACAACCTTATCTGGAGAACAGGTGAGCATTACAACTGAACTGAAACAAATGAGCCGCCGTGAGTTACTTGGACAGTGCCAGCCCTTAAACTTTGATTAATAAGTTCGCTAAAAGTCATGCCGAAGTTAAGATGACAAGATTTATCTCCAGGTTCGGCATATTAGGGGCAGAGGCAATGAATTGGCGACGCTCTTAGCCGTATGTTCGCGGGAGAGTCTGGGGAAGGCAAGGGCCACTTGGAGCCGGATCTTGGGGCGAATTTCCTTCTCTCCGAGACACCCGGTTTCTTCTGCGACTCAGCCGGCAAACAGGCTGTGGACCCCAGGTGGGGACCGAATAGGCAGCAATAGGCGGATGGCGACGTCGGTACTGGCTGTTGCCTTCGGGGGAGACAACCGTGGTGAAGTGAAGGTCTGTATTCCAGAGGAACGAGTTAGCATGATATATCCACGATTCGGTGGTCGGGGGTCATTTGGCGTTATACAAGACCTAGAACCGAGTTCGGGAACACGTTTTGGCCCAACCTATATCGCGATGTCAGGCAATTTGTTGGCAACTGTGTCAAGTGTAAGCGCGGTAAGCCCGATGTGGGGACGCGCAGAGAACTACTACAGTCGCTTAGGGAGCAGTGTCCTCTGGACCGGGACTCAAAGATCGAAACAACGATCGATGGAAACTGGCGCCAGAAACGCACCAGCTCGCTCTATTGCATCCCCTTAGGGGTTGAACTTCCAAAAACACCAAAACACGTATTTTCTTATTTGTAACCTTGAAGTCAAATACCAATTTTCGTAGATGTAGCCTTAAAAATACTTTCATAGTTCTTCCATAATTATTTATCTTAAAATAAAATGTTCACCCACTAGTTCACTTCATTCCCAATAATAATGGAACACATATTTCTTTATTTCTGACCTAGAAACCAGATACAAATTTTCGTATGCCTAGCTTCAAAATTACCTTAATAGCTACATGTTTCAAAAATCTTATAATTTCCTGTGTCTCCCCCTTGCAGTGTAGGAGGGATAGTGTCGTGCAACAGACAGTATACTCAGTAGACAACGAACTGTTCGTTGTGAAATCAGCGACACAGGAACCGAGACTGACACAGAAGATGCTGAAGGTGAAGCACACTAGACTCGTGTCTACCACGGCTTCAAATAGTATCGATTTATCATTAACGGAATTTCCGAAAAGTGAGCAAGTAATTTTACAGTAAATTCAGTACCGATGGGGAGGATATACAACGAAAAACATTTCTATAAAATTTCAGAAATAATGAAACATTCCACTCAAGTCGCGTGGCAGAACACGCAATGGATATGCTTGCACTTAAGACGGAAGGCCCCACGTGCTAACGCAGGCTTACGACAGATCGCAAAATTCGGCAGTAGGCGTAAGCCAACCTCGTGTGCTGCCATCTGTTGTTGATGCCAGGCATCAAGGTCTCAGTAGTACGGCCATGCACTGGAGAGTAGTTGCTTTGTAAGCACTCCGTCTTCAGGTCACGAGTGGCCTACTGGGACGGGACCATCCGACTGCTGTGTCATCATCCGTGGAGGATGCGAACAGGAGGGGCGTGGGGTCAGCACACTGCTCTCCCAGTCGTTATGGTGGTTTTCTTTGACCGGAGCCGCTACTATTCGGTCGAGTAGCTCCTCGATTGGCATCACGAGGCTGAGTGCACCCCGAAATATGGCAAGAGCGCATGGCGGCCTGGATGACCACCCATCCAAGTGCCGACCACGCCCGACAACGCACTTAACTTCGGTGATCTCACGTGAACCGATGCAACCTCCTGGGCAAGGCCGTTGCCGCAGATATTTTAGAGTAGTTGCTAACGTTTCATAATTATCTAGTTTATGGGGAAAATGTAAAAAACGCGATTGTCACCGAAGCTACAACTAATCTGAATTTCTGGTTAGCTATCAAGTGGTCTTGTGTGCGAGCCTAAATTTTTCATCCTATGCGGTGGGAATGATTCAAACCCGTCATGTTCTTCTTATGAGGTTTATTTAGCACACAATGATCGTTTGTAGTTGTGTTGAGTTACTAACTTGATAAATGTTAGGATGGCGCACGTATCATAACTGAGATCTGCGCTTGCGCTTAATGGCTGAAGGTGAATTAGCGCAATGAGTAGTAGCGAATGTTATAGTAACATGTTTGTAAATTATTTCAGGTAAATTACGTTAGTCGTGTAATATTATCCGTATATCAGTACAGTATGTGGGCCAATTACGTTAGTCATGGAATACTATCCGTATAAGACTATGTCACCTTAATGTCGCGAAATTTGCTTCAATTTTGGAATCCACGAAAGAACTGGAAATTTTCCTTTACACAGCTTTCCATATAATTTCTATTACACTGATTTAGTCTTGTCTGTCACTCGACTTTTCTGACCGTGAAATAAATTCAATCGCTCAGGTGCTTATTACCTCTTCGTGTTTCCATTTGTCGATATTGCGCATAAACACTTACATATCTCAAAGTTGCTATGGACAATGATGGAACGACACACTTTTCTATGGCGACACTGCAGTTTAGAGATAGAAAAACCGATCAGTTAAAACAATATGGGTATTTTAGTTCTGAATAAACGATGTCTTTCGGTATTTGTTTGCTCTCGGTTATAACAAGCATCTTTTTATTTTTTTCTGATAACCACGTAAAAACAGATATATCAATTAGCCACAGCAGCCGTAGTAAAATTTTTAGTTTTCAAGTAATCCTTTTTTAAAAAAGACGAGTAATTTTTATTCGTAAGATTTTCGTAGCTCTGAAATACTGCGTTATTACAGAAAAAATGGGAAAAGTGATGTATGCTACTTTAATAACACTGCTGACAGAAACGAGCAACAAATGGATTGGTCCAGCATTGCCGAGACAATATTGTTCCTGTTATACAAGCAGTGCGCGAGACTGGACGCAGTTTCTCGCTGTTGTCGAACGTCAGTTGTAACACAGAATGGCACCATCTGGAAGTATTTTACGATATGCGGTACGAGTGAAGCACAATGGTTGATTTGGTCGACTTGCGACATCATACAAAGAAAAAAGTTAAAATTTTCGGGATAAAAATAGAAAGTGCCTGATCTGCTGCCTGTGTCTACGGAGTATGCCGTTATCTGCTTGTAGCCCTTGAAAACAGAGAAATTAAAACGAAAAAGAGAGTTCTCCAGCCAAAGTTTTCACCCTTTATCGCTGGACTATACGTAACGTCCGCATAGTGCTGTGATAACCGATTACAATATAATTTCTGAGCAGAGCTTCTAAAAACTAAAATCAGTAGGAGAATACTGGCAGTTTTCTGTAGTACAGAAGCACTCGCCATATTTTGAGAGAAGCAGCGAACAGCGGACAAAGTTTTATTTGACTATTTAATTTAAATTATGTCCGAAAGAACAGACACCATATCCATATACGTATATGGTTCTGGCAATACCAGCCATGACCTTCTTCTGTGAAGATGCACACGTATTCCCCGAACTGTTACGGGACTTGGTAAGAATGTCTTCCACGAGTAATGAGTCTGGTGGTGTGGGACACTACGAATGTAGTGTGTGGACATACAAGGTGAGCATGTGAGTCTCGCGGGAGGCGTGCGCGAGATAGTCCCTGCAGTCACTCTATCGTCTGTGCCCTCGGTGGCTAAGATGGACAGAGCGTCTGCCATGTAAGCAGGAGATCCCGGGCTTTAGTCCCAGACGGGGCACATATTGTCACCTGTCCCCGTTGATATATATCGACACCCGTGAGCAGCTGACGGTATTAATATAATTCTAATTTCGTTCTGGACGGCTGCCGGTCATCATAAAAGTATTTAATTTAACGTGTTGATTCCATTTATCAAGAAACTGAGAAAGTCAAATTTTTTTTAAATCTTTGTTTGATTCCTACGTTTACTAGAGGAAATAATGTAAATAAAAGGCTGAAAATCGGTTATTACAAGAACTGGAATTGTGACGGGCTTTAAAAATTAGGTTAAAGTGAGCCGAAACCAGTTGTTTCAGCGATAACCGACATTCCCACTGGAGTTCTGCGTGGTAAGATTGACGGGCAAGGACATCTGCCAGGAAGTTTCATATCAGCGCACACTCCGCTGCAGAGTGAAAATCTCATTCTGGAAACATCCCCTAGGCTGTGGCTAAGCCATGTCTCCACAGTATCCATTCTTTCAGGAGTGCTAGTTCTGCATGTTTCGCAGAAGAGCTTCTGTAAAGTTTGGAAGGTAGGAGACGGATACTGGCAGAAGTAAAGCAGCGGAGTGTGCGCTGATATGAAACTTCCTGGCAGATTAAAACTGTGTGCCCGACCGAGACTCGAACTCGGGACCTTCGCCTTTCGCGGGCAAGTGCTCTACCATCTGAGCTACCGAAGCACGACTCACGCCCGGTACTCACAGATTTACTTCTGCCAGTATCCGTCTCCTACCTTCTAAACTTTACAGAAGCTCTCCTGCGAACCTTGCAGAACTAGCACTCCTGAAAGAAAGTTGTGAGTACCGGGCGTGAATAGTGCTTCGGTAGCTCAGATGGTAGAGCACTTGCCCGCGAAAGGCAAAGGTCCCGAGTTCGAGTCTCAGTCGGGCACACAGTTTTAATCTGCGAGGAAGCTTCATATCAGCGCACACTCCACTGCAGACTGATGATCTCATTCTGGAAACATCCCCCAGGCTGTGGCTAAGCCATGTCTCCGCAATATCCTTTCTTTCAGGAGTGCTAGTTCTGCAAGGTTCGCAGGAGAGCTTCTGTAAAGTTTGGAAGGTAGGAGACAGATACGGGCAGAACTAAAGCTGTGAGTACCAGGCATGAGTCGTGCTTCGGTAGCTCAGATGGTAGAGCACTTGCCCGCGAAAGGCAAAGGTCCCGAGTTCGGGTCTCGGTCGGGCACACTGTTTTAAGCTGCCTATTATTTCGTCTACCAAAAACCGTCTCTCACTATGGCGTCTTCAGTACAGTTTTGTTTTCCACTGCTGACAATAGAAACGATCTGGCAGATGTGGCACTGTAGATGCCCAGTATGCGTGTATTAATGGAAATAAACCGCCTGGAACATTTTCCCTTTAACGTCCCTTGAATCGGATTTCATGGAACGTTATTACTTTCCTGTGTCCATTTCTATCACACCAGCTGATAGCCACGACTGGGGAGGGTTCGGAGGGGGTGGGGTGAAACTTGGCACCACTTTGAGTGGCAGAAAAACCGAAGAAAACCTAACGTTTTCGTCATTTGTTTGACGCAGTGCCAGTTCGTCACATCGGACGCTTTTCTCTCGGAAACGTTTACATTCATCGTCTGGCAATCAATGTCGCCTGCTGAGGTATGCAGTGGCACCACTCTGTACGAAATAGAAGCTTAAGTTGATGGAGTCGACAAGTAAGGAGCAGTGTCTGTCTTGTTTTAGATATTGAAAATTCAATTATAGGCCTTATTTGCTGCCTTGTAGTTGACATAGGACCTTGCGATTTTGCACGACCGAGGTCCGGTAGCCACACCACACGGGAAAATGCGAGGAGTGTTAATGTGTAGTAAAAAGCGAAGAAAACCTTACGTTTTCTACATTAGTTTTCCTAACGACGAAATGGGATATCGTCAGAATGGACGCTTTTCTCTCGGAAACGTTTACATTTATCATCTGGCAATTAATGTCGCGTGCTGAGGTATGCAGTCGCACCACTCTGTACGAAATAAGTTCTAAGCTGATGCAGTCAACAAATAATATCGAAATATATTGTCACCTCGAAATACATCGACACCTCGAAATAAATCAACACCTCGAAATAAATCAACACCTCGAAATAAATCGCCACCTCGAAATAAATCGAAACCACGAAATAAATCGAGACCCGGAGATAAATCGAAACGTCGAAGTAAATCGACACATCCAAATCAACCGACACATCGAAATGATTCGAAATAACGAAATGTATCGACATCTAGGCGCATTTCGACGAACGAAACGTATCGATACCTCGTAGTAATTCGAGGAAGCGACATAGCTCGTGTTACAGGAACATCGATATCTCGAAATATATCGATACCTCAAAATATAAAAATTCTCTAGAAAAAGCGGTATCAAGAAATTTATGGTTCGCTTGAGCTATAGTGATATCTCGAAATATATCGATATCTCGAAATAAATCGCTATTTGAAGTACACCTATACATGGAAAGATATAGATACCTCGAAATATATAGACAACCCATATTGTGTCGGTATATCAAAATATATCGATATGTCGACATAAATGGATTCTTCGAAGTCAATCGATATCTCTAAATACAACAACTACTCGATATAGACAGATATATGTAAATAAATCGACTTCTCGGTATAAATTGGAGCCTCGATACAAATCGATATATAGAAATGAATCGTTTGTTTGAAATGTATGGATGTCTCAATATAAATCTGACCTCTAAGAAAACGATTCTCGAAATAAATAAATATATCGAAATATATCGTTAACTCGATGAATAACGATATCTAGTGGTCGGATATATGTTTAAAGATGACAAGACATATCAGTATAGTTCGATATACATGAAAATACTTTCTATTTTCAATATATCGATAGATTTATAGACCTCAGGAAACAAAACGCCGATCTGACCTCGGGGCAAAAACGCAGACCTCGTGAGAAAACGCCGACCTCAGGGGAAAAACGCAGACCTCGGGGGAAAAACGCCGACATCGGGGAAAAACGCAGACCTCGGGGAAAAACGCCGACCTCAGGGGAAAATGTCGACCTAAGGAAAAACGACGACCTCGGGAAAAACGACGACCTCGGGAAAAACGCCGACCTCGGGAAAAACGCCGAACTTCGGAAAACCGCCGACCTCGGGAAAAATGCAGTTCCATTAATTTACACAGACACTAATCTCAGTCACCATTAGCTTCTCAAAATGCAACCAAATTTCTGGTATTTATCACCTAACACAAAAAGTGGTCATGACAGAAAAGTCCCATTCTTTAGAAAGTTTAGAATGAGTTGTTCTAAATATAACAGATAATCTATTTACAATAATCTACAAGTACTGCACAATGAGAAGAGACTGTCAACCTCAGCACTTTGAAATAGTGCACAACTAGGAAGACAGAGGTTGTATTGCTGTTTCTAATCTTCCGGAGCTTGAAATTCAAGAATTCAAGATTGCCTCGAATGAGAACAGCAGGAATGAATGTCCTGCACCAGTATAGAACTTACTCTGAAACTCCACAGAAAATCACATGGCACAATTACCTCACATCATCCTCAGCAAACTACTGAAGCCTCTAATGGACGTAACAACGTCGTCACCTCCTTCACCAGTGAAAGATCTTAGTAGCTATTGAGTCATGAGTAGGTGGCCAATTAATAATTTGTTGTTCAAAGCTAATTTCAGTGTATATGGAAATACTCAGTGGACATCTTTAACCATCATATTTTACTGCCTAAGGTATATCAACTTTCCAGACTATAAGAATAAGCAGAACTTGGTCTTTCCCATTCCGAGTTTGTTTAAAATGTATCAAGGGAATCAGAGCCACTGGGCGTTTAGAGCAACCTGCTTTAAACAACATGACACAGAATTTTTCATTTCTCTCTGAAACGGTTACCTACATCGTCTGCAAACTTATGATCCGTGCTGCGGTATGCGGAGACTTTAAAAGCAACACAGTAGAACACACAAGAAGCTTCTAAGTTGATGTTATCGGACAGTAAGAAGCAATACAATTCAAGTTTTACTTATCGATTGTTGGCTCATTAGCCGGCTTTGGTGCCTTGGACATGACCGAGGACCATAGGATTTTGTATCTAACGACGACTGGCAGCCATGTTACACGCGAGAATGTGAAAAGCGTCCATAAGTAGTAAAAAAAGTGAGAAATCGCACCGTTTTCGTCATTTGCTATCGTATCGAAGTAATGCAAGATCGTCACATTGGCCGCTTTTCTCTCTCAAACGGTTACATTTATCGTCTGCAAACTTATGTGGCGTGCTGCGGAATGCGGAGATATTAAAAGGACAGCAGTAGAACACAGAAGAAACTTCTAAGTTGATGTTATCGGACAGTAAGAAGCAGTACATTTCAAGTTTTAGTTATCGATTATTGACTTATTAGGTCGCTTTGTCGCCTTGGATATGACCGACGACATTAAAATTTTGTATGAAACAAAGTCTGGTAGCCACGGTACACGAGAGAATGTGAAAAGTGTCCATAAAAAGTAAAAACCTGAGAAATTGCACCGTTTTGATCATTAGCTGTCGTACTGACGGAATGCAGATCGTCGTATTGGAAGCTTTTCTCTCTCAAACGGTTACATATATCGTCTGCAAACGTATGTGGCGTGCTGCGGTATGCGGAGACACTAAAAGCACTGCAGTAGAACAAACTATAAAGTTTCAAAGTTGATGTTATCGGTCAGTTAGAAGCAGTACAATTCAAGTTTTAGTTATCGATTATTGACTTATTAGGTCGCTTTGGTGCCTTGGACATGACAGACGACCTTAAGATTTTGCATGAAACAACGACTGGTAGCCACGTTGCACGTGATAATGTGAAAAGTGTTCATATGTAGTAAAACCCTGAGAAATCGCACCTTTTCGTCATTTGCTGTCGTATCGACGGAATGCCAGATCGACACATTGGAAGCTTTTTCTCTCTCAAACGGTTACATATATAGTCTGCAAACTTATGTGGCGTGCTTCGGTAGGTGGACACACAAAAAATACACTCCTGGACATTGAAATAAGAACACCGTGAATTCATTGTCCCAGGAAGGGGAAACTTTATTGACACATTCCTGGGGTCAGATACATCACATGATCACACTGACAGAACCACAGGCACATAGATACAGGCAACAGAGCATCCACAATGTCGGCACTAGTACAGTGTATATCCACCTTTCGCAGCAATGCAGGCTGCTATTCTCCCATGGAGACGATCGTAGAGATGCTGGATGTAGTCCTGTGGAACGGCTTGCCATGCCATTTCGACCTGGCGCCTCAGTTTTACCAGCTTTCGTGCTGGACGTGCAGACCGCGTGAGACGACGCTTCATCCAGTCCCAAACATGCTCAATGGGGGACAGATCCGGAGATCTTACTGGCCAGGGTAGTTGACTTTCACCTTCTAGAGCACGTTGGGAGGCACGGGATACATGCGGACGTGCATTGTCCTGTTGGAACAGCAAGTTCCCTTGCCGGTCTAGGAATGGTAGAACAATGGGTTTGATGACGGTTTGGCTGTACAGTGCACTATTCAGTGTCCCCTCGACGATCACCAGAGGTGTACAGCCAGTGTAGGAGATCGCTCCCCACACCATGATGCCTGGTGTTGGCCCTGTGTGCCTCGGTCGTATGCAGTCCTGATTGTGGCGCTCACCTGCACGGCGCCAAACACGCATACGACCATCACTGGCACCAAGGCAGAAGCGACTCTCATCGCTGAAGACGACACGTCTCCATTCGTCCCTCCATTCACGCCAGTCGCGACACCACTGGAGGCGGGTTGCACGATGTTGGGGCGTGAGCGGAAGACGGCCTAACGGTGTGCGGGACCGTAGCCCAGCTTCATGGAGACGGTTGCGAATGGTCCTCGCCGATACCCCAGGAGAAACAGTGTCCCTAATTTGCTGGGAAGTGGCGGTGCGGTCCCCTACGGCACTGCGTAGGATCCTACGGTCTTGGCGTGCATCCGTGCGTCGCTGTGGTCTGGTCCCAGGTCGACGAGCACGTGCACCTTCCGCCGACCACTGGCGACAACAACATCGATGTACTGTGGAGACCTCACGCCCCACGTGTTGAGCAATTCGGCGGTCCGTCCACCCGGCCTCCCGCATGCCCACTATACGCCCTCGCTCAAAGTCCGTCAACTGCACATACGGTTCACGTCCACGCTGTCGCGGCATGCTACCAGTGTTAAAGACTGCGCTGGAGCTCCGTATGATACGGCAAACTGGCTGACACTGACGGCGGCGGTGCACAAATGCTGCGTAGCTAGCGCCATTCGACGGCCAACACCGCGTTTCCTGGTGTGTCCGCTGTGCCGTGCGTCTGATCATTGCTTGTACAGCCCTCTCGCTGTGTCCGGAGCAAGTATGGTGGGTCTGACACACCGGTGTCAATGTGTTCTTTTTTCCATTTCCAGGAGTGTACCATAGTAGAACACAGAAGAAGCTTCTAAATTGATGTAATCGGCCAGTAAGAAGCAGTACAATTCAAGTTTCAGTTATAGATTATTGACTTATTAGGTGGCTTTGGTGCCTTGGACATGACCGACGGCCTTAAGATTTCGCATGAAACAACGGCTGGCAGCCACATTACACGTTATCATGTGAAAAGTATCCATATGTAGTAAAAACCTGTGAAATCCCTCCGGTTTCGTCATTTGCTATCGTATCGACGGAATGCAGATCGTCATATTTGAAGCTTTTCTCTCTCAAACGGTTACATTTATAGTCTGCAAAATTATGTGGCGTGCTGCGGAATGCGGAGACACTAAAAGCACAGCAGTGGAACACAGAAGAAACTTCTAAGTTGATGTATCAGCCAGTAAGAAGCAGTACAATTAATGTTTTAGTTATCGATTTTTGACTTATTAGCCGGCTTGTGTGTCTTGAACATGACCGAGCACCGTACGATTTTGCATGTAACAACGGCTGGCAGGCACGTTATACGAGAGAATGTGAGAAGTGTCCATAAGTAGTAAAAACGTGAGATATAGCACCGTTTTTGTCATTTGCTATCCTACCGTCGGAATGCCAGATCGTCACATTGGAAACTTTTCACTCTAAAACGGTTAAATTTATCGTCTGCAAACCTTTGTGGGGTGCTGCGGTATGCGGAGACACTAAAAACACCGCAGTAGAACACACAAGAAGCTTCTAAGTTGATGTTATCGGACAGTAAGACGCAGTACAATTCAAGTTCCAGTTATCGATTATTGACTTACTAGGTGGCTGTAGTGCCTTGGACATGACCGACGACCTTAAGAGTTTGTGTGAAACAACGTCAGGTGGCCACGTTACACGAGAGAATGTGAAAAGCGTCTATAAGTAGTAAAAAAGTGAGAAATCGCACCATTTCTTTCATTTCCTATCGTATCGACGTAATGCGAGATCGTCAAATTGGCCGCTTTTCTCTCTCAAAAGGATACATTTATCGTCTGCAAACTTATGTAGCGTGCTGCGGAATGCGAAGACACTAAAAGCACCACAGTAGAACAATGAAGAAGCTTCTAAGTTGATGTTATCGGACAGTAAGAAACAGTACAATTCAAGTTTCAGTTATCGAATATTGACTTATTACGTGGCTTTGGTGCCTTGGACATGACCGACGGCCTTAAGATTTCGCATGAAACAACGAATGGCAGCCAAGTAGCTGGAGAGAATGTGAAACGTGTCCATATGTGGTAAAAACCTGAGAAATCGCGCGGTTTTCGTCATTTGCTATCGTATCGACATAATGCGAGATCGTCATATTGATCGCTTTTTCCTCTCAAAACGAAATATTTGTCGTCTGCAAACTGATGTGGCGTGCTGCGGAATGCGGAGACACTGAAAGCACCACAGTAGAACACACAAGAAGCTTCTAAGTTGATCTTATCGGACAGTAAGACGCAGTACAATTCAAGTTTTAGTTATCGATTATTGACTTATTAGGTAGCTTTGATGCCTTGGACATGACCGACGACCTTATGATTTTTTATGAAACAACGACTGGCAACCACGTTACACGAGAGAAAGTGAAAAGTGTTCAATAGTAGTAAAAACCTGAGAAATCCGCCCGTTTTCGTAATTTGCTATCGTATCGACGTAATGGGAGATCGTCACATTGGCCGCTCTTCTCTCTCAAACGATTACATTTATCGTGGGCAAAGCTATGTCGCGTGCTGCGGCATGCGGAGACACTAAAAGCACCATAGTAGAACCCAGAAGAAGCTTGTAAGTTGATGTAATAGCCAGTAGGAAGCAGTACAATTCAAGTTTTAGTTATCGATTATTGACTTATCAGCTGGCTTTGGATGTTTTGGACTTGACTGAGGACTTTAAGATTTTGCAACCAACAACGACTGGCAGCCTCGTTGCACGAGGGAATGTGAAACGTGTCCATATGTAGTAAAAACCTGAGAAATCGCACCGTTATCGTCATTTGCTTTCGTATCGACGTAATGCCAGATCGTCACATTGGCAGCTTTTCTCTCTCAAACGGTTACATTTACCGTCTGCAAACTTATGTGGCGTGCTGCGGAAAGCGGAGACACTAAAAGCAACGCAGTAGAACACAGAAGAAGTTTCTAAATTGATGTAATAGCCAGTAAGAAGCAGTACAATTTAAGTTGTAGTTATCGATTATTGATTTTTTAGCATGCTTTCGTGCCTTGGACGTGAGCTAGGACCGTACGATTTTGCATGAAGGGAGGTGGAGCAGCCACGTTGCACCTGAGAATGTGAAAAGTGTTCATATGTAGTAAAAACCGGAGAAATCCTCCCGTTTTCGTCATTTGCTATCGAATAGACTTAATGCCACATCGTCACATTGGCCGCTCCTCTCTCTGAGACGGTTTCATTTATTGTGTGCAAAGCTATGTCGCGTGATGCGGTATGCGGAGACACTAAAAGCACCACAGTAGAACCCAGATGAAGCTTCTAATTCTATGTAATCGGCCAGTAAGAAGCAGTACAATTCAAGTTTTAGTTATCGATTAATGACTAATTAGAAGGCTTTAGTGTCTTGGCAATGACCGACAACCTTAAGATTTAGCATGAAACAACGACTGCCAGCCACGTTAGTCGAGAGAATGTGAAAAGTGTCCATATGTAGTAAAAACCTGAGAAATCGCACCGTTTTCGTCATTTGCAATCGTATCGATGGAATGCCAGATCGTCACATTGGCTGCTTTTCTCTCTCAAACGGTTACATTTATCGTCTGCAAACTTGTGTGGCGTGCTGCGGTATGTGGAGACACTAAAACACCACAGTAGAACACAGAAGCTTCTAAATCGATGTAATCGGCCAGTAAGAAGCAGTACAGTTTAAGTTTTAGTTATCATTTATTGACTTATTTGCCGGCTTTGGTGCCTTGATCATGAGCTAATACCTTGCGATTTGGCATGAAACGACGTCTGGACGCCACGGTGCACGGAAGAATGTGAAAAGTGTTCATATATCGTAAAACTTGAGAAATCCACCCGGTTTCGCCTTTTGCTATCGAATCGACGTAAAGCCATATCGTCACATTGGCCCCTATTCTCTCTGAAACGTTTACATTTATCGTCTGAAAACTTATTTCGCTTGCTGCGGTGTGGGGTTACACTACAAGCAACAAAATAGGAGCTTCTTAGTTGATGCAATCAGCCAGTAAGAAGTAGTATAAGTGAGATTTTTGTTATTGATTGATGAATTATTGGTCGGCTTTTATTGCCTTGCATGTGACCGAGGACCCTACGCTTTTGCATGAGCCGAGGTCAGGAAGCCACGTTAAACGAAAAAATGTGAAAAGTTTTAATATGTATTAAAAAACTTTAGAAGACCACCCGTTTGCGTCACTTGCCTTATGACGTATTGCTAGATAGTCACATAGGTATCTTTTCTCTTGGAAACGTTTACATTTATGGTCTGGAAACCAATGTCGCGTGCTGAGGTATCCAGTGGTAACACAAGGAACAAAATAGAAGCTTCTAAGTTGTTTGCAATTGACTAGTAAGAAGTAGTACAAGACAAGTTTCGGTTACGGAATTTCAATTATTGGCCAGTTTTGGTGTCTTGAAATTGATTGAGGACCTGGGAACTCATCTGTCTACTTCCCCGTCCCCTCTCCCTTCCTGCACAGAAGATTTCTGTCTACCTATCGCTCTTCCGCTACCGCTACCCTCGTATTAGGTCAGCCTACCTACCACCCCTTGGAAGATCTCTCTCTACCTACCCCACCCATTGGAAGACATTTGTCTACCTACTCCCCTCCATGGAATATGTCACTCTACCTCCCCCCCCATCAGAAGATGTCTGTCGATCTCCCATTTTCCAGAGATGTCTGTTTACCCACCCACCTATTCGGAAGATGTCTCCCCCCTCTCGGAATATGTCTATCTACCATCCTCTCAGAAGGTGTCTAACCCCCTCGGAAGATGTCTACCACCACTCGGAAGATGTCTACCTACCCTCGGAAGATGTCTGTCTACCTACCCCCTTCAGAGGATATCTGTCTACCTACCTCCCATCTGAAGATGACCGTCTACCTACCCGCACCCTTGGAAGATGTCTGTCTACCTACCCCACTTGGAAGATATCTGTCTACATACTCACTCTCTATGAAGATGTATGTCTGCCAACCCACCACTCGGAACATGTCTGTCTACCTACCCCCCGTGGGAAGATGTCTGTCTACCTACCCTACACTTGGAAGATGTCTGTCTGCTTACCTCCCCTCGTAAGGTTCTCTCTACCTTTTTGTTTAGCCCATCCAGTAATTCACAGAGAAAAGAGAATATAGCATTTTCAGTTGTCAAACTACTTCTAAAACCGAACTGCGCATTTGATAGCAAATTGTGTGATATAAAATGATCAAGTAACCTTACATGCACAGCCTTTTCGGTAACTTTTGCAAACACTGATGGCATAGAAATAGGTATAAAATTTTCTACATGATACCTTTCTCCCTTTTCATAAAGCGGCTTTACTGCTGAGTACTTTAATCGCTCAGGAAACTGACCATTCCTAAAGGAAAAATTACAAATATGGCTGAATACAGGGCTAACATGTGCAGCACAGTACTTTAATATTCTGCAAGACACTCCATCATAACCATGAGAGTCCTTAGTATTCAGTGATTTAATTATTGACTCAATCTCCCTCTTGTCTGTATAACAGAGGAGTATTTCAGACATCAATCTCAGAAAGGTATTTGCTAAGAAATTTGTATGATTTCCTGTTGAAACTAAATTTTTATTTAGCTTGCCAGCAATGCTCAGAAAGTGATTGTTAAATACCGTACATATATCTGATTTATCACTAACGAAAATATTATTACTCAGAACTAACTTTATATCATAGACCTTGTGCTGATGACCAGTCACTCCCTTCACAACTAACCATATGTCTTTAATTTTATCCTGTGAATAAGCTATTCTATTTGCATACTTTTTGCCTTGCTAATAACATTTTTAGGCACCTTATAATCCTGTTTGTAAGGGGCTATGGTAGCGTGATTGTGACTACTTCTAACATTTTGATGTAATTCCCGCCATTTTCTACATGATATCCTTATCCTACTAGTCAGCCAACCGGGCTGTCCATTACTGCTAGTACCCCATTTAGAATGTTCTAATGGAAAACAACTCTCAAAGAGCATGAGAAATGTGTTATGGAAAGCATTGCATTTATCATCTGTATTATTGGCACTATAAACATCTTGCCACTCTTGTTCGTTGACAAGTTTTAAAAAACTCTCTATTGCTGTTGGATTGACTTTCCTACGTTCTATGTAACTAAACATGACATTGGTTGGAGTACAAAAACCTTTTAGTGTTAAAATTTGTGCATTATGGTCTGAAAGGCCATTCACTCTTTTACTAACAGAATGCCCATCTAGTAATGAAGAACGAATAAAAATATGGTCTATGACTGTGCTACAGTTCCCCTGCAACCTAGTTGGAAAAAAACACAGTTTGCATCAGATCATATGAATTTAGGAGATCTACCAACATCATTTTTCTTGGGACCGAGCGAGGTGGCGCAGTGGTTAAGACACTGGACTCACATCCGGGAGGACGACGGTTCAGTCCCGCGTTCAGCCATCCTGATTTAGGTTTTCCGTGATTTCCCTAAATCACTTCAGGCAAATGCCGGGTTAGTTCCTCTCAAAGGGCATGGACGACTTCCTTCCCCATCCTTCCCTAATACGAAGAGACCAATGACCTCGCTGTCTGGTCTCCTTCCCCAAACAACCCAACCCCCCTTTTTCTTGAACAATCATATACAAAATTAATATTGAAGTCCCCACATATAACTACTTTCTGGTACTTCCTACAAAGTGAATCAAGGACCCTCTCTAGCTTAAGCAAAAATGCTCTGAAGTTGGGGTTAGAGGCCCTATAAACAACAGCAATTAGAAGTTTAACTGCACTAAATTCAACAAATGCTGCACAACTTTCAAATATCTGTTCAGTGCAGTGTCGCGACAAGTCTATGGACTCAAATAACATACGGTTTTTTATGTACAGAGACACTTCCCCACCCCGCAAGGAACTCCTTGAGAAACAGCCAGCTAATTTGTAGCCTGGTAAAGCAAGCCTATAAATTATCAATTTATTGAAGTGGTGCTCTGATGTGCCAATAATTTCAGCGTTAACATCTATTAGCAGTTCACTAACTTTATCTCTAATAACTCTTATATTTTGATGAAATATGCTAATTCCTTCTCTACTTGGAAACATTACATCCTCTGAAGGAGAGCCCTTAAAGACACTTCCTTTAAGCAGGTATACCTATCAGCTGACTTCAGTATTAAAAAGGTGCAGCTCTAACACCAACCACTACAGGAATTTTTCCATGAGTGACACAACTACCGCCACCATCACCCACTACTCTGTCACCTATAAGCTTAGGTAGCCTCCCCTTCGCATACCTATTGAGGTGCAGGCCATGCCTAGTGAAACCCAATCTACTGATAGACCCAACTGGTACCACTGAGATGTGATCCATGCCCTCTGCCATCAGTGCACCCCCCAGCCCCACATTAACGCGCCTAACAGCAGCATTAAGGTGTGGCCGATCATGATGCTGAAACAGTTTCACGAAAAGCACATTAGTGCCACCAGTTTGAGTAGCTATCTTAACCAAGTCACCACTGACATCATACCCCCTGTCCCTATTGCGACTGCTCCCAGCTCCATTTACTATCACTACCTGATCCTCCTCTGTAAAATTCTTACATACCTCCCCTACGCTTTCAGCCACCGGAGCCAACCCTGCACTAGGCTTCACAATGCTTGTGACCTGGTACTCACTCCACAAAACTTCCAGCAAATGCTGGCCCACACCTCTACCATGGGAACTACCTAGCAGCAGAACCTAGGCCTCCTAATTGCTGAGGACTGCTGCAAGTTACCTACATATGCAGCTTCACGAGGCTCCTCTCCGCTCAACTCTGACAGTTTGTCGTATCTATTGGATGTATGCAAAGTAAAACTGTCTGACTACCTCCTTTTCCTAGCTATCTTCTTGCCAACTGCCAGTTCCCATTCCCCAGCACCCTTCACCCTCCTCAACTTATCTAGTTCCTTCTTTGCGCATTGTAACTGCACCTGAAGGGCACAGATCTTACACTCCTGCTCCTCTATTAACTTGTTTCTACTACAGATTCTACATTCCCAGGACAGGATCACCCTAAAACTACCACTGGCTTCCCCACTGCATTCCCCCCAATTAAAATACTTTGAACAAATCCCACAGCGTAATCCACTACTCACAAACCTACGACAGAGCCCACACTTCTCACTCATGATAAAATTTTACAGTTACTAAAAAAAACTATACATCTACGTTACCAAAGTTCAGTTACAAAAGCAGCTAACAAGTATGGTCTCGAAATTCTCTGCCTACTAAGAAAGCAGCTACTTGTATTAATACTACTACAACACAGCCGATACTAATACCAGCAAAACTTCACAAAATTATTAGCTAAAACCAAAAAATTAAAACTAAACGCCAGTTCAAAATTAAAGCACGAAATTTACTGAAAACTCTATAAAACACAGCGAGCAAACGATTACAAAAGTTTATTAAGTCAGTACTTCGCCACAAACGGCAAGCAACACCACTGCAATCCATTCAATTTAATAACTGTATAACAGAGCACAAACAAGTTCGTCAGTACTTAGCTTATAACCGCTACAGATGCAGTGCACGCCGCAGAATGTAAACAAACTGATGAGGCGCGAGGCTTAGACGAACCACGAAAGCACACTCACAAATAATAGACCACTCGAGTCAATACAACAGGAAGAAAGACGGAGATAAATGAATATCCACTAATAAGTTGCTTTTACGGCAAAAATAATAACACAAACAAACTTTAAAATACGTAAATGAAGTCTAAAATTTATAAAACATTAACAAGCTATTTCAACAGCAGTGCAGCTCATGTGACGTCACACCCATGATGATCTGCCACCCCCCCCCCCCCCCCCGGCCTGAGAAGGTGCCTATCCAGCCCACCCTCGAAAAATGCCTATCTATCCCCCTCAGAAGATATCTGCCTAGCTACCTCCACTCAGAAGATATCTGTCTACCTACCCCTCCTTGGAAGATCTATGTCAACCTGCACCTACCGCCTCACCCCCTCAGATGATGTCTGTGTACCTACCCACACCCTTGGAAGATGTCTGTCTACCTAACCCCCCCCCCCTCCCTCAGAATATGTATGACTACCTACCACTCCCCTCGGAATATGTATGTCTACCTACCCCACCCCTCGGGAGATGTCTGTGTGCCTACCCCTCTCGGAAGATATCTACCTATACCTCCCACATCGGAAGATGTCATTCTACCTCTCCCTCATCGAAAACTGTCTGTCTTTCATCGCCCCACCACCTAATATGTCATTCTACCTACTTGCCTCCTCAGAAAATGTCAGTCTACATAACCCCCCACAGGAGATGTCTGTCTACCTGCCCCATGTAAGACGTCTACCTACTTAATACCGTCGGCAGATGTCTGCCTACCTCACCCCCCTAAGGAAGATGTTTGTCCACCTACCTCACCCTCTGAAGATGTCTATCTACATCTCCCAGAAAAACTTTCTCCGCACGTTGTAAGACGTCTATCACCCTGAAGATGCCTCTCAACCCCCCCCCCCTCCCCCTCGCTAAGCAGATGTCTATCTACCTACCTGCCCTCTCGGAATATGTCTGTCTACCTATCCAACCCCCATTCAGCCCCCCGCTCCGAAGTTGTTTACCCCTGTCTCGGAAGATGTCTAGAGACCCCCAAACTTCAGAAGGTGTCTTCCAGCCCTTCAGGAGATGTCTGTCTACCTACCCTCACCACCATTCGAAGATGTCTACCCCCTTGGAGGATGTCT